>NC_134701.1:194325266-194651933 GCF_043290135.1 Rhipicephalus microplus
ACACGGTCCCGATGGCGCCACTGCTTTCAACTCCGCCGGGAAGGTCACCAGCCGTTTGGTAGCGTATGTATCTCAGCTCGCGACTGCTTCTGCGCCGAGCTGATAAGACGAGCGGACGAGACGACGGTGAGTTAAACAAGGTTTATGTACAGCATATATACAGAGGCGTTACAATTTCGGCACTGGGGCCGACAGAGACTCGAAGAGCCGAGCTCTCTTCTCTAACACATAGGTCAGCCCTTCGCCTAAGACCGCTGACTCACACACATGTCGGCCCTCCGACACGGGGACTCCTCTCCTAGGACCTCCGATCGCGACGCGCCGCAGGGCTTCTTTTATTTACACCGGGTCCAACCAAAATGTCCAATCAGAAGCGCCGCTGGTCGTCAGGGCAGGTTCCGCCAATGGGGCCGCCGCGCCATGCGTCAGACCACCAGGCACGAGGAAGCCGGCTCGCTGTCACGTGCGCAGATGACTCAATGCACGTGGGCCAGGGAGGCGCCGCGCGTGTTCACTCCGTCGAGTTGATCGCGCCCGGCGGACTGCGGGCTGGCCTTGACCCAGATTGCCTTTTTCAGAGGCACGGACGTTTGACGAGGACTCGCTGGCATAACACCGCCTCCTTTTCTCGGTTCCAATGTATCCAACTTTCCGTAACCTCCTTTCGAAGATGGCGCGTGACTAAGCAGCATACGTCGGCCAAAATCGTAGAGCTTTTACTCAGACTCACTCATTAAATATATCTTAGGCTTGAGGTACGCTCGGTCTCAAACTCACCAACGCAATACTTACTCGGACTCACACGGACTCATACTCATGGCTCGATCTGAGTCTGAGTTAGTCGACTTATCAGTGAGTTCGCCAACCAATGCTAAACATCGATGCAGAACCGGAGCTGAAAACTTGCCATGAAGTTAGAGTATGCAAAGTCACCCACGTGAATCGTGAGGAAAGTACTTCAAGGTCATCCAAATAAACAAATGCGACTGGATGGAGAAACCATAAAAAGTTCGCTCTGGGGGAAGTGGTAATCGCTGTGGGCTCTGCTTTGGTTGATTCTTCAGTTGTAACAAAATATGATGAACACCTCCTCAGATATATCATCACCATCATCAACCTGACTACACCCAATGCAGGACAAAGGCCTATTTCATGTTCCGCCAGTCAACTTGGTTCCGTGCTTGCTGCTGCAACTTTATACCCACCGACTTCCATATCTCACCTGCCCACCTAACTTTTATGTCTACCCTTCGCCCACTTCCCTTCTCTTGGAATCCAGTCTCTGATCCTTAATGACCAGTGGTTATCTTGCCTTCGTGCTACATGCCCTGCCCAGGACCATTTATTCTTCTTGAATTCGACAATGATATCCTTAATAATAATTTTCCGTGTTTAACATCCCAAAACCACCATATGATCATGAAAGATGCCGTTGTGGAGGGCTCCGGAAATTTCGACCTCCTGGGGTTCTTTAACGTGCACCTAAATCCAAGAACACAGAGCTCAAACATGTCTGCCTTCATCGAAAATGCGGCTCCCATTCGATCCCGCGACCTGTGAGTCAGCACCCGAGTGCCCTAGCCACTAGACCATCGTGGCGAGTGACTATGATGTCTTTGACATCCGTTTGTTCCCTGATACAATCTGCTCTATTCTTGTTCCTTGTGGTTACATTTATCATTTTCATTTTTATTGGTTTCCGTGTCATCCTCAACCTAAGTTGAACACTCTTTGTAATCCTCCGGGTTTCTGCTCCATAGGTAAGTACCGGTAAGATGCAGCTGTTATATACCTTCCCCTTGAGAGTTAGTGACAATCGATCATTCACGATTGGAAGATGCTTGCTGATAGTGCTCCACCTCACTCTCATTCTTCTAGTTACTTCAATCTCGTCACTCCGTTCCGCGGTTACCACCTGTAGTAAGTAGACGTACTGTTTTACAACTTCAAGTGTACTGCTACCTACCTCGAAGCATTGCTCTCTTCCGAGGCTGTTGCCCATTACTTTCGTTTTCTGCAGGCTAATTTGAGGACCTCCTTTCTGATCTCCTTATTTATAATTTAGTAATCATGAATGGCGATTCATCCCCCGAGTTACTTAGTAATGATGCAATGTCATCGGCGAAGGGCAGGTTACTAAATTACTCTTCATTAAATCGTATCCTTAACTCTTCCCGTTCTAGGCCTCTGAAAACCGCTTGTTACGTGGTAAATAGCATTGAGGAGATTGTATCAAATACTTTCTCCTAATCTATGAAGACTATGTATAGTGGGTCAGTGTATTCCGAACATTTCTTTATCACCCGATTGATATAGTATGAACATGGTCGATTGTTGAGTAGCCTGTACGAAATCCTGCTCGATTCTTTGATTGATTGAATTCTAATGTTTTCATGATTCTGCTAGCAATTACCTTTGTAGCTATCTTGTGTACGACGGAGAACAAGCTGTGTTGGCTCGTTGGTCTAGGGGTATGATTCTCGCTTAGGGTGTGAGACGGAGAACAAGCTGATAGGTCTGTAATTTCTCAAGTCTTCGTCGTCCCTTTTTTGATGATTTAAGATGTTCTTAGCTTTGTTCGAAGATTCTGGTACCCTACCCGTCAGGAGCCACTTCGTTAACAATGTGGCCAATTTTTCTAACACAATCTGAACACCGTCTTCCAGCAGATCTGATGTAACGGCATCCTCACCAGCAGTTTGCTTCTTTGCATTCCCTCTAAAGCTTTCCTGACCTCCGTAATTACTAGTGTGATGTGATCTATTTGGGGTAATGCTAGTTCTTACATTCTGGCTGTGGTTGTCCCGGCGGCTAATGCACCGATCTCTAAAACTTCTCCGCTACTTCTACACAACCCATATTAGAAGTTACGTTACCTTCCTTGTCCCTTAGTGCATGAATCTGGTTTTTGCATATACCAAGTTTCCTCTTCAACGCTTTAACGCTTCCTGCGTTTCTTAGAACATGTTAAGTCCTCTCCATGTTATACCTTCTTGCATAGAGTACATTACGCCTAATAACCAACTTTGAAATATCTGCCAGTTCCTTTTTGTCTGCTGAGTCTGATGCTTTCATGCTTTTGACATTTATTAACGAGGCTCTTCGTCTCCTGGGACAGTTTGCATGTGTTCTGTCTAACTGCCATACCTACTACTTCCACTGCGCACTCCGTAAAGATTCGTCAGATTATCATTCATTGCGTCAACGCTAAGGCTGGTTTCCTCGATAAGAGACGAGCATCTGTTCTAAAGCGAGTCTCTAAATTCCTGTACTTTCACTGTCAGTGCGAGCTCATTGATTGGCTTCTTGCGTATCAGTTGCTCTTGTTCCTTCTTTAAGTCTTGGCAACTTCAAGATCTTATGATTCTGTGGCCACTGCATCGTACCTTGCCAGTCACGTCCGCATCCTGCACGATGCCTGGGTGTGCACTCAG
The DNA here is from genome assembly GCF_043290135.1 of Rhipicephalus microplus. NCBI lineage: Eukaryota > Metazoa > Arthropoda > Arachnida > Ixodida > Ixodidae > Rhipicephalus > Rhipicephalus microplus. Next base: position 194,328,701 of record NC_134701.1, read on the forward strand.
TGTAAAGTCTATTTCATTCTTACATTCGTCATTTTGGGGCTCCTCCATGTCAACTTACGGTTCACTCGTTTTTGGTAGAAGGTATTCAAGATCCGTAAATTATTGCCTTCTGTGAATTCTACTAATAACTCCCCTCTGGCATTTTTAGTACCGATGCCATAATCTCCTACTTCCTGCTCTCCAGCCTCCTCCGTCCTTACCTTGCCATTGAAGTCACCCACCAGTATAGTATACTGGGTGTTACCTTACTCGTTGCGACTCGACATCTTCATCGAAGCTTTCAACTAAGAGAGAGAGAACAACTTTATTTAAAAATAAAAGCACCCCCGTCCGGGTTTACTATAAAAAAACCTATCCATCAGACAGGCCTAGAAATTGCAACTGCTGGAGCAGTGTCTTCATGATGTCCGGGGAGGAGTCCACCAGCCACTCCTCCAGGGTCCCAGGTCTTAGGTTTATAGGTATGTGCTTGAGGCTCTCGCCCAAGGCTGCGCGACTACCCGGACAGTCCCACAGAACGTGAGCATTATCCAGGAAGCCACCACATGCCATGCAAGCAGGAGACCCGTCTTTTTCTTGTGTGCTGTGTTGAATGTGTGGTGTCATTTAAAGAGCGAGTTTGGGCACGCCTTTTCAGGGAAGCTTCTCGTCTCATCATGAAATGAGGAAGATCGTGAAAAACCCTGCGATTGTTGCGCATCTCATCTAATCGTTCGCGCCTCTCCAAACGTGCCACAGCAAGTAATTCGGTGCGTTTCAGTGAATCCGGCCACCACAGAGGAGGGCCTGGGAGATTTGCGCAGGACATGGCGTGTGCCACTTCATTCCCTCTGATCCCCGAGTGACCAGGTATCCACTGTATGCGAACACGTAACGAAGGGTGGTCAGCTAAGTGCTTCGTAATTTTGTTGTAATGCGCGTCTGGAATGTCACCTGTCGCGAGGGCTCGACAGGCAGCTTGGCTATCTGCGCGTATCAGTAAATTATGAGCATTTGGATTGGGCATGGTAACTGCTTCTACTATGGCCGTGATTTCTGCAATGCATTGCGTACTAATGTTGTAATGGAAGCCCCATGAGAGTGGTAGTTCATCGGAAGCTATTCCCGTTCGAAAGCCCTCGCAAGTATGAGACGGAGATGCATCCGTGTACAAGATCCACTCTCCCGTGGTTTCATGGAGATGTTGTGCTCGTGATTTACGTCGTCCTGTTTGGTTATCTCGACCCATGTGCCGCAGAACTGGTTCGTCGGTGATCTGGTCAAGCGTCGCCCAAGGGGGCCGGGTTGCTTCAAATACGACAGGTGCAGATATGTCGTAGCCTAATTCACGAAGCAGGGCGTATCCTTGTGCGGAGTGTTTGAGGCGCATGAATTGTGCTTCATGGTAAATTGGGCCCAACTCGTCGAGGTTTGGTAGGATCGCAGTTCCTTGAATCCTATCAGCCTTTGCATAATGAGGAGTTCCCAGTATCGTGCGAGAAATCTGACAAAGCAGGGTCCCGAGCTTCGATTTTTTGTTCTTGGTGATGTCAATATATGGATATTAATACATGACGCGGGGAATGGCTGAAGCTAGGGTCATGCGCCTGAGTTGGTGTTCTTTGATGCCTCTCAACTATCGCGTTGTGCGTTTCAAAAGACGGTGTACTTGCTGCAACTGTTTTATTGTATGTCGGAGCCACTCCTTTGACTTGCCGTCATCTTGCAAACAGAAGCCAAGCACCTTGATGCAGGGCTTCCTTGGAATCGGGTCATTCTGTATGGATAGTGTAACGAGTTGCCGGTCTTCCTGAGCGTTTGGAAGCTTCCCATTTGTTACGACGATAAACTCAGATTTGGCCCTGGAAAGAGTGAGCCCTCTTTCTTCAAGGTATCGAGAAGTCGTGTCAATGGCCGATTGTAGCGTGTGTTGTATTTCTGATGGGGAACACCTTCCGGCCCAAAGGGTGATGTCATCCGCATATATTGTAAACTGAAGGTCTTGTATAGATCTGAGTTCCCGCGTCAGGCCATTAAGAGCGAGGGAAAAGAGTGTCGGTGACAGAATTGATCCTTGCGGAACGCCTCGTGGGAGGTACCGCGTGCGCGCGTTCGCTTCGTTTACCTGCACGGCGACTGTGTGGTCGGTAAGAAAATTTTTAACATATTTGTATAGCTTCTGTCCCAGTCGGATCGCCCTAAGGCCCCCAAGAACCGCTGCGTGGGTTACGTGGTCAAACGCCTCCTTAATATCAAGGCCAACTACAGCACGCAGTTGAGAGGTGCTGTGCACGGTGTACACATCCTGCAAAGCAAGCATCGCATCTTGCGTAGACATGTGTTTTCGGAAACCAGATGTTTTCGACATGTGTTTTCGGTCAACTGGACAGGCTCTGTCCTGCTGCTAGAGTAGTCGCGTTAGTGCCACGCGCTCCATAAGTTTCCCTGGACACGATGTCAGTGAAATCGGGCGAAAATTCCCAATTTCGTTTGGTGCCTTATTGGGCTTGGGGATAGGAATTACAGTGGCCATTTTTCACTCTACGGGTAAATTTCCTGTTTCCCAAGCTTGGTTAATGGTGTCGAGAAGAAACTTCAGTTGTGTTTCGGGCGAATTTCTTAACATCTTATTGCTTATGCCATCCGAGCCAGGCACTGTCTGCCTTTTATAGGCATCGATAACCATTCGCAGTTCTGCCATTGAGAAAGGTTGGTCGAGATCTGAAGAGGTGTCGTCAGCTAATACCGGAAGAGGATGAGCGCAAGGGATTGTCGTAGCTGTTGGAAAGAAGTGGTTGGCGATTTCTTCTGCCAAAGTTTGCGAGTCAATCCCATTCTTGAGCTGTATTACCTCTACGTAGTGCTTTCGTTTGGGTTGCCCAAGCAAGGTGCGAAAAAGAAACCATGCTCGGCTCGTGTGCAAGCTGTTGCCTGCGTGCTCACTAATATCTAGCCAATTGTCGGTGCTAACTTGTCCACATACTCGTGATCTCTTCTATGTGGGACTAAGATGTTTGTTTAGTTTGTTCCGTTTTAATCTCCTAATTAGCCCATGCCTTTTGTCCCAGAGGGTCAGAAGGTGTCGATCAATCTGTGGGTTGTCATCATTGCGCTGAACTGTTTTGGTGGTTTGTCTATGTGCTGTAAGGAGATAATGGTTGCAATCGTCAAGTGTCGACGTTTTTACTTTTGTAGTGACCTCGCGAAAGGCGTCCCAATTTGTAAGCTCCAACGGTATTGAGTAGTACCCCACCTGGGACCTCTTTTTCGATTAGGTAAGGGAATTGTAATTTCGAGGAGGCAGTGATCACTGCCGAATGTTTCACCTATATTGCGCCAGTCCGGTGTCTTCTTTGTCCTGCCCCATGCCAAATCGGTATTTGTGTCACGTTGCACAGAATTACCGGTTCTAGTGGACTTGTTGATATCATTGACAAGAAAAAGGTGGTGTGTGTGGGCCAAACTCAGAAGGCTCCTTCCGGCCTCCGAAGAGGCATGGTAACCCCAGTAGGTATGACAGCTATTGAAGTCACCTGCCCATAGCAAATCCGATTTTTCATGTTGCTTGAAAGGTTGTGGCATGGGCTACGGCACATTTTCGAATTAGGTAGGTGATATGTATTGATGATGCTTATGTCGTACTGTCGGAAATTGTGCATTTTAAGAAAATGTTTTCTTCTTTCTCAATATTCAGATAGTTGACAGGTTCCTGCAGAACAGTGTATTGATCCGATACCAGCATTAAGGTCACGATTCGGTACATAACTTGTGCAGTTCCATACTTATGTTTTTGTGGGATGCTAGGAGCACTATAGGTTATATAGCTTGGTAAGGAGATTACTGCTAATGGTTCCTGGAGAACTACGACATCCTGTTTGCGTGGAGATTGCGTAATGAAATGTAAGAGGGAGTTACGTTTCCGGCGAATACCTCGACAGTTCCACTGCCACACGATAATGCCCGTAGTGGGCTGTGACGAAACGGGCCGCGAATCACTCGCCGTCTCTATTATTATGATTGGTGAATTTATACGGGTGTGCATCGTCACGTGCCGTACCTCGCCTGCGCGTTGTCGCTACATTTCTGAGTAGCTCAAGCGACTGCGCGAGGGCTGCTAGTTACTTGAGCATCTCTACTTGTTGTGTCTGTATCTCATCTTGCTGCTTCTGCAGAAGATTAAGTTGTATTTCTATTGTTTCTAACCGCATATTATTCTCGATCTTATACGCGAGAAAATAATGTGGTGGTGCTGATACCTGTGGAGCAGTGGAAGATGAAGTAGGGGTAGATGAATGTGTAGAGGTGTTATGTTGATTCGTGGCACTTCTACCCAGTGGAGTGAAAGACGGACTCACCTTGTTGTCACAGAACGAGCGCTAAAAATGTGCGCGCCGCCAAATTCTTGCGATAACGCGCGGGAGAGACGCCGGGAGGTCAAAAGAAAAAAAAAGAAAACAAACATCCAAGGCTCCCCGGGCGCGCGCTCTCCCCTCGGAAGCGTGGCTTCGCCGACGAACCTCCTCACCCCACATCGGCGGCCGAGCAAGCCCGCGAAATTTCTAGAACGAAAGAGGCGTGGTCACGCCGGGTTGAGTCATCCATCGCGAAGGGCATTCCAACCGTCTCGCCCTCTCCCCAGCCTTCGCTGCGTATCGCGCCGACGAAATGACGAGAACCTTCTGGAATCTCGCGCGGAAGGTATTTAATCGAGCGGCCGAGACGAGAGAGCAGGAGAAGACGGAAGTTAGCGCCAGAGCGCGTAGGGTATTCCGCCGTGTAGTCGGCGAAGGTTTTGTCGGTAGCGACAAAGCAGGAGAAGAAGAGGATTTTCACCTGAGGGGTGAAGGCTCGAGCTACAGGCAAGAGCGTGTGTTTACCGCTATCGAGCGAAGACGCGTGGCAACAGCTGCGTGTGTGAAGCCGACGTGCTTCCGGCGAAAAAGTTTGAAGCTTGGGCAGTGGCCAATTGAAGACGCGAAGTTTCCTGGAAGAGAAACTTCGGCGAGGTTTCCTGGAAGAGAAACTTCAGGGGCAGCGGAACGACAACAACGCTGGACTTCGAGTGAGTGATTCTCGGAAGAGTATCATCCCGAGTTTTGTTCCAAGAACTTTGGACTGAATAGATTTTTTATCTCTTTAGTCTTTAAGTGTCTTGGTTGTTCAGTGCATGCGACTGCATTGTAGTGTGTATTGTTGTCTGTGTCCGTTGTTTCGAGAGTGGCTGATTGTACTGTGTAGTACGTTGTTTGATTGGTTTGATTGGTGACATATTGTATGCAACTATTGTGGAGTGTGCATTCTTGTGTATTGTTTTTGATCTGCCATTATTGAGAATATAATCTGTTTGTTTATCAACTCTCGGCTCTGACTTGTTCTTTGGGCCACAGCCGGCGTCCGCTGGCGCGCCAAAAAGGACCACTTCTAAATTGTCCACGCTTTCGTGGTGCAGTTCAGGGGGCCAATACTTCGGCCCTTGGAATTAACCCGGCGATTGCCTCCCGAATTAACGGGACCGGTGTGACACTTGTCCGACGGAGACTGCCTTGGCTGCTTGCGTGGTGGTCCTTCGGAAGGCGTAGGCGGCTTCCGGGATAGGAGGGCTTGTGATAGCTAAGTGTTTTCGGTTTGGGTGGTGGTGGTGGTGGCGTCGGTCGTTTCTTTGTGTAACCTGGCAGACTGCCCAACCTGGGTCGAGGTTCAGGTGATGGGTCCGGTGTGTAATCTTGCAAAGCTGAAAACCGGTTCTGGAGCAGCAGTGAAGGCTAGTTCTGGTCGTACTTCTTGGCTGGTTTGGTTAGTTGACTCTGGCTTGCCTGGCTCTTCTGAGGCTCAGCAGAGTCCGTAGGTGTGGTCTTGAGTCGTCTCTTTTCCGCAGCGATGCGAGCGAGGTTGTCGGCCTGCTGTTTCTTGGAACACCGTGGGTCGCATGCCCCATGCATGCGGTCCCTCGCAGTTGAAGCACTTAACTTCACATTCATGCGCTGTACGCGCGGCTTGTTGGCCGGCAGGGAACTGTTGACCACATGTTTCGCAACGAGTGAATTCATGTGCCGTGTGACATAGATCGGCTCAGCTAATACGTCATCAAGACTGGATGTAAGTGCGTTTTTAGGGGCGAAGCTTTTTATAGCAGCACCCGTTCGTCCAACAAACGTTCGGCACCCATACGTTCGCATGTTGGTTTTACGATCAGCTATAGATCCTTTTCACTTCTATCGTATACATCGGGGCAAATACTTCGTGGTTTGAAAGTTTTCGGCTGCGGGCTGTTGCTATCTTTAGTTAATTGTCGTTTTTGGCAACCAGTTGTCACCGCGTTTTTTTTTTTGCTTGTTTTCATCATGAAATATTTCTGTTGCTTTGATGCGTGCCTTAAAAAACGCCTTGCGTTCTATGTAATAAGTAGCTTGTGAGTTCAGTGCTCTGTCTGTGTGTTCTTTCTTATGTGTTTGGTCTTTTTGCGCAGGCAAGTCTATCCTAAAAACACACTGTTCGTTGCCATTTTCGTAAACTTGTGTTTTAGGGGCGAAGCTTTTTATAGCGGCACCAATTCGTCCCTCGGTGGTGCCAAGGTGGTGCCCAGGTGGTGACCTCCAAGGTGGTGCCAGTGAGAGGTTTGCTCTGTGCGTTGTTGAACAATAAAAATAGTGCTCAATGTACATGCCAATGGATGCTAATAGGGAATGAGAGACAGGAGCATTCGGCTTTTAGTTAACGCGCACGCTGCAATCTCCATTAGCAGCCATTGGCATGTACATTGAGCACTATCTGACAAGAAAGGGTGGCTACGTTATACTCGCTGGGTGTAACCTCCTTAGTTTTGGAAAGGTTTAGCGAGCGTTGAGCCGCAGTGCCATGAATACAATGAACTAGTATATACCATCAATGAACTCGAGGTGGTTAAAGGTGGGAAGTAGACCCGAAGCGCAAGCCGTAAGACAGTGTGCGTGTGCCACCTCTAGTTTGGTCCTTGGAATGTCCGCTGGATGGTGGTGCTTCTATATGGGGAATATATGATGAAAAGATGCGAGATGGTGGCACTCGGAGTGTTGAATAGATGGACGAATCGACACAGAGATAGGTGCATGGATGGATGCATGAACGGGCGCAGGGGTGGATGCATGGGCAAACGCAGGGACGGACGCACGAACATACGCACGCACGGACGGGCGGATGGACGCATGGACGGTCACACAGACGGACGCATGGACGGACGGAAGCAAGAACGTATGGACAGACGAATGCTTCACCCCACTCTCCATCATTCACTCCGTGGATATGCTGCCAATTTGTTTATGTGAAAGCTAAGTAAACGGCCTCCTCTAGACCATGCACCACGGAAACCCAGCCGCGTTAGCTAAATGCCGCTCTCGTTCAAATGTTCTTGTGCGCCGACTGATATAGTTCGAGTATCCGGAAAAGAAAAGCTTGCTGTTTCTGACTAAATGTTTAACTTCCTACTTTGTCTTGATATCATTATTCTTACATTAGGTTTTCTAAGGCGTTCAGCGCTAAATTTACAACCAGGGACACAAAGATAAACGTTGAGCAAGGTCTATATGATGTATTTCTCTTTAAATACGTTTACTTTTATGGATTGGTTGGAACAATAATTCTCGTGCTCATTTGTGTCTTTACTTGTGTTGGATGTATTGTTTGTGTATGTACAAGATAAGTGTACAATAAACTTTCCTTTCTCAAAGTATCTATAAACTGTATTTACTAGGTTACGATGTTTAGTTTGTGTGTGTACAAGTTAAGTGTACAAGTACTTCCCTTTCTCAATCATGTTAATGTGAGGCCCACAGCACGGCTTTATGCTCTCTCATGGTAGAGTACCTCGTACCATAAATTGTTAACAACTTTTACTAAACACGACACTGCCGCAAAGATATGCCGCATTCGTTCTTTTTTGATGCAACGCATCGGGATGCGTACCTGTAATCAAGACGGCTTACTGCTCTCCCATAGTTGAGTACGAAGTGCGCAAAATCGTTATACACTTTTTTCTAAACGTGCTGCGGTGTGAGTCCCAGGGGAGGGCTTTGTGCTCTCGCAGAGTACCAAGTACTCAAAATCATCAACTGCTTTCTTTAAACACCCATGGGCCTTAATTTGGTAGCGGGCCCACGTCCTACATCATTATGCTTTGTGAACGTTTACTTCACGGCTTCGCTTTTCAACCTAGGGGCACTGTCCGTGAACTCATTAACGGCGTAATTTTTTGTCCACATGGCCTCAAGAAGTTCGAAGCCCACGGGATGGCTCTATGCCCTCCCATAGTAGAGTAAGAAGTACTCTAAATCGTTAGCAAATATTTTTAAACACACAAATTCTCTAGGGCTTGAGGTGAGTCATGCGTAATCAATATCTTTCATGACTCTCCCATAGTAGAGTGCATACAGCGCTCTAAATCGTTGACAATTTAGTTTGAACACAAGTGTGAATCCACGGGACGGCTTTATGCTCTCCCATAGCAGAGTACAAAGTATTCTAATTTGTTAACATTTTTTTCTAAACACGGATTTCAGTGCTCATTTGCCAGGTGCATACACTGTATTCACTTGTTTTCGATTGTTACATTGTGTTTGTGCAAGTGATGTGTACAATAAAACTTTTTTCAACCGCCACCTTGATGCCACGACGGCTCCATTCCCTGCCATAGTAGAGTACTGTGTACCCTAAATCGTTAAACACTTTTTTTTCTAAACACACAGATTCCAACGTCCGCAGTAATGGTTGCCATTCTACCTGGACAGCTTAAAGCTCTCTCATAGTAGAGTACATCATACTCAATATCGTTCAAATTTTGTTTTAAACACACAGATATTTAAAGGTCCGTGTGCTTTGTGCCATTTCGGGCTCTCAATTTTGGCTCTTTAAGGGTCTGCTCACTGCCCTCCCATAGTAGAGTACACAGTACTCGAAATGATTACTTTTTCTAAACACATTTTCAAAGGAGTCCTGCAGCTGTGCTCCTCTATCACATGACTGGGCTGGGATGGCTTTCTGCTCTCTCATAGTAGAGTACGATGTACTCTGAGTCGTTAACAACTTTTTATATACACACGTTTTAAATGTGGAGAGAGTGAGAAAATATTTCATTTTTATATTTACAGTATACTGCAGTCACAAAGGACCATGTAGGTGGGAAATTATACAAATTTAAGGTAAGAAGCACATGCGTAGCCGAAGCACATGTGTAGCACACGTGGGCAACACAAGCTCACAGAAGAATCTATCGCATATCTAGAAATCTTACAAAAATATCCACCTTAACATAACTAGACAACAAAATAATACAGTTTACAAGAGAGGGACGCATATATAGGATTTAAAACACATATATACACACCCTCACCCTTCCACTTCAATTTCTCCCATAATAGGGTGCGAAACACATAACAGTTGGCAACTGTAGGAAAAAAAACAAAAACAACAGCAAAAGCTCTCCCCGAAATAAGTCCAGCGTGTTAATGTGGTATTTGCAACTTATGAAGTACCACTAATTTAAAACAGTAAAAATGACGAAATACAAAAATGAAAAGCATTGAAAAAGACTAAAAAGTCACATGAACTATCAGTTTTTTAGTGCATTTCTAGATGGGTAAGTAGCGCACCTTCAATTGAACATGCAGATTCTAAAAACAATATTTTTTAGGCAGTGAATTCCAATCTGAATTGGTTGTTGGAAAAAAAAAGAGTACTTGAAATGATTAGTGCGTGTTTGATGAGAAAGTAGATTATGTGCATGTCGATTTCTCGACATGCGTGACGTAAATGTCTGAAGGTACGCACGCGCATTCACATGAAGTCTCTTGAGATAAAGGAAAAATAAAAATGCAAACCTTGATATTTTTCTGCGCTGCTCTAAGGTTCGAATTTTATTTGCAAGCATTAGAGATGATGGTAAATGTGTTCTTTTATATTTGTCTAATATGAAGCGTACTGCCCGCCTCTGTACCATCTCGAGCCTATGCACATCTTTTTTGTAGTGAGGATCCCAAAGTACGTTCGCGTATTCAATTTTAGGCAAAACATGAGCTCTGTAGCTGAGAAGCTTTACATCAAGGGGTGCATTTTTCAGTTTGTGCTTAAGTAAGCCAAGTTTTCGAGTAGCTGCTCTACAGATGTATTTGATGTGGGAGGACCATGTAAGTTTGCTGGAGATTGTTAATCCCAAATGATGCAGCCCGCTCAGCCCATGAAGGAACCCGTGTAGTCCCGATTCCTCTATCAAGGAATGATGCAGCAAGACAACTTTACCTGCTGGCTCGAGATCTCACACGCACGTTCTGGTCGTCTACCAGCTTCCAAAGGTGTCAATTTTATGAACTGGATCCTTCGCTCATGCTAGAGCTACCATCACAACTTTCCCGCTCCGATGCGACACTGTTATGCCGCCTTTGGTTGGGTGTTGCATTTACAAAGGTGTACTCCTTTCGCATTGGTATGACAGACACTCCTACATGCGACTACTGCGGAGCTGAAGAGACCATCGAACACGCCCTGTGCAGCTGCGCTTGCTACGACACACAGCGATGCCAGCTCCGGATGGTTTTGAATCAACTTGACCCCGGACCATTTTGTGTGCAGAAGATACTAGAACCTTGGGCATCTGCCTCATTTGCGCAGAAAGCGACCAAAGCACTGCTACTTTACCTAAAGTCAACAAACCTGAGCGACCGCCTGTAGACTGTGTGTGCTCCCCGAGTGTGCTCGTGATTGTGTGTACCTTCTCATCTTTCTGCAACCTCTTTTCTCCCCTTTATCTCTTCCCCAGTGCAGGGTAGCAAACCGGATGTGCGTCTGGTTAACCTCCCTGCCTTTCCTTGCATCTTTCTCTCTCTTAATCCCAAATATTTGTACTCGTCGTGGCTTCTGCGATGGAGTCATTACACATTTTATACGTATCTAAGAAAGGCTGTCTTTTATTCTTTACACGTATAATTTAGCAACACAGTTTTCACGGAATTAAGTGACATTGAGCGTGTTGTGCACAATTTGTGAATTTTCGCTAGGCTGGTGTTTAATGAAATTTGGTCATTTGGGAAAGTTTTCTTTTAACAATCAAACAATCGCCAAACAGCCCATTTTGAATATCGGGGCACACAGCTGCGGTAATATCGTTCACATACATAGGAAAAAGAATTGGTCCCAATACGCTTCCCTGAGGCGCACCCGACGTAACTGGCAAGCATGTGTATGAGCCCTCATTGACATCAACAAACTTAGTACAGTTGGACAGGTACTCCTTAATTCAATTTATTATAAAAGATGGCAGACCGAATTCGTGAAGTTTGCTTAGTAGCTTACTGTGGGATACATGGCCTAAAGCTTTGCTGAAATCCAAAAATATTGAATCAATCTGACTGGCCAAGTCGAGGGTTAATGCGACCTCATGAATAGGTGAAGTAAGCTCTGTAATTGTTCAAAGGTTTTTGTAAAAGCCATGTTGGTGGTCAGATAGCAGTTCATGCCATTCAAGAAATTCGGTTATAAAATGTACGAGTGAATGTTCAAGTATTTTGCAGCAGGATGACGTCAGAGATATCGCGTGGTAGTTTTCCTTTTTTTAAACGGTCTTCCTTTTTTTGTGAACTGCCACTACCCGGGCCGCACGCCAATCATCTTGAATGATATATAGCTTTAAACATGAACGGAAAATCGCAGTGAGAATGTAGAACACAGGATTGGCATACGGGCGCAAAAAAAAAAAACAAAAAAAACACTCGGAATGTTGTCTGGGCCCCCTGAAGATCCTTCTTTAAGGTTCAGTAAAAGAGAAAAGACACCCTGAACAGATTTAACGTTCTCATCAAAATCTGATGGCTCATACGACCCGAGGCTGCTTTCGGCTGGATAAAATACAGAATAAAAGTATTAATTGAACACGTCAGCTATGCCACTAGGTTCCGTTATTAGCACATCCGCTTCTTTTATTTTTATTTATTTATTTATTTATTTATTTATTTATTTATTTATTTATTTATTTATTTATTTATTTATTTATTCAATACTGCAGACTCGAGGTCCAAGCAGGGTGGTAATACACATACAAATAAAATAATTGCGAAACGAAGCAATAAAGGGTGAAGAAGGTTGTTTGGTGGGTTAGTTCATTCATCACATGTATTAGTAAGACAGTTCCATTCACATATGGTTCTTAGAAAGTACGAATTTTGTCTATTCTTTTAGATTTTGAGCAGAGAAAACACCAAAAATTTTGAGGATTAGTTTTTATAAAACTTGGCAAAGTAGTCTCAAAATATTTGTTTTTTGCGCACTACAGCACATTGTGTAATCTTTCTTGAAGTTGACGCAGTGATTTGTTATTGGAGACCTTTTTTTTTTCATTCGTTTATTCTTACGCTTCAAATTAATATTGTTTCTATCAACCCAGAGGTTGTGGCGATTTGACTTAATACGCTTTGTATAGGAACAGAATATTCAATGCACTTCTCAACAGTTGCTTTAAACTTATTCCACAAAGTTAGAGCATCATGGCGTCGCAAATTATCTGCAAGTTCTCACAGCTCGTCGATAATGACGTCATCATTCGCCCGAATAAAGCTTTTGGCAGTTTCGCTTTTCGGCCAGGTCTTCACGCAGTTATTTATGGTGCAGAAAAAAAACTAACTAATGGTCCGATATGTCACTTTCTACATGAACGGAATAATCAGCGATGCTTCTGCTGACAAATATAAGATCGACAATTGCGCCACCCCCATCAGATTCACGGGTAGTTTCATGTACAACTTGGGCTAAGTCACTTGCTAGCATTATATTTTGTAGTTCATTGTCAAGCCAGTGAAATGTGGTGCAAGCCCAATTTATTGATGGCAGATTGAAATCCCCAGTCATAATTAGTGTTCTGCTAACGTTCGTCGACATGTATTCTGATAAGGACAGCAAGAACTATGGGGGCGAGGACGGAGGTCTGTAGACCGCACACAGTGTAACTGCATGTCCCCACCAGCCTATATTTAAAAAAAAAGACTTTCATGGTTTTCGAACTGTGGTAGTGATGTAGCCGATAGTGCGTTTTTTAAAGATAATGGTGATGCCACCTCCCCGTGACGTTCAATTGCGACGGAAAATATGGTGCCAGTTGTCAACTACCACGTCTGGCAGCGCCATCATACAGCCATGTTTCCGTTATTAGCGTAATGTAGGGATCGTGGCTCGAGGCATTCAACAAGTGAACTCGAGAAGGAGGCACTCGAGTTCACTTGTTTTGTTCACGATGCTACGAGCATTGACATTAAGTATTCGACGGTATTCGACAGTATTAGACATTTCGGTCCCACGTTTGCATGGTTTCATGAGGCATTTGATGTGTTATGCATGAGTTACACCGATTTACTCTTTGCCGCGGCGCTATCGCACGTAAATGCCCTCAAAACTGCTCGATCGTTTCTGTTTTCATTCCACATATAAAGCACGCCATTTACTTTGAGATTGTCATGGATAAGTGTGACCTTCTTGCCGCTTAATCTATCTTCTTTGCCGGACTGCCACAGAAGCCGTCGCTTATGTCGTGTCGAAGAACCATAATCATTACTAATAGATAGTGCCTTCCAGCTTTTAAATGCGAAGCGCATTATCTATCTATCTATCTATCTATCTATCTATCTATCTATCTATCTATCTATCTATCTATCTATCTATCTATCTATCTATCATCTATCTATCTATCTATCCATCTATCTATCTATCTATCTATCTATCTATCTATCTATCTATCTATCTATCTATCTATCTATCTATCTATCTGTCCGCTTACGACATTTAGCTCTCCTGGCCGTTTCGATAATGGTATCAATACCAAACTTGGTATGACATAGGATGACTGTATGAAGAACATAACTGACTAATCATAACATGAAAATCATGACAGGGATGTCATGAATGTCATGATTTACATTTCATGATCCTGCAGCTCTTGCAGTAGTTACGTTCACATGGCATGTTGCAAAACTGATATGGCATGACATGATTGCCTGGCAGACAAGTGACAGACGCTAACATGAAAATCATGACATGTGTGTCATGTAACAACTTGACTACTTGCCACACTTAGGATGTTCTCGCGGCCGTTTCGCAAGCTTTGCATATGCCAAATTTGGTATTACCGGACGTGAATGAATGACGAAGGTATGTGACTGGTGAAAACATGATAATCATGATATGCTTGTCATGTAACAACATGACTACATGCCTCGCTCATGATGCGCTCGCGGCCGTTTCACTAGCTTCACATGTACCAAATTCGGTATTACGTGACGCGAACGGACGATATAAGTAAATGACGCGTCCAAACATGATGATCATGACATGCGTGTCATGTAACAACATGACTATGTGCCACAATCATGATGAGCTCGCGACTGTTTAGCTACCTTCATGTATGCCGAAATTTGGTAATACGTCACGTGAATGTATGACGAAGGTATGTGACTGGTGCAAACACGATAATCATGAGATGCGTGTCAGAAAAGAACATTAATACATGTCACACTCAAGGCGCCAGTACACTTCGACGTGACCCGGTGCGCGTGCTTTTCATTACGTCACGCCGGCAATGCCACGCCAGGTGCCAATGTCCCCCTAGTAGAGATCAGTTGATCTGCCCACTGACCTCCATTGTGGATCTGCCTGCCATGTACTCGCAGGTCGGCGCTGTGTTGCTTTCACGCATGCGCGTTTGAGCGCACACAGTGTCCCTCCGCCACAAAGAGAGGCAGACGCGGTGCTATCTAAGTAACGTCGGCGGCGCGAAACGCAGCATGTCGCATTTCGCGCCGGTTGCCACCGGGCCACGCCGACGGACGCTGGTCTCGCCGGTCGCGCCTTGCGTCAGACTATCGAGTGCTCGCGTTTCGCTAGCGTGGTGTCTCTGCGCCCTGCCTGCACGTTTGTCAACGTTGCATCGGGGTATATTGGGCCCTTCATGACGCGCTCGCCGCCATCTCGCTAGCTTCGTATGTACCGAATTTTGTATTATCGGAAGTGAATAGACGACGAAGGTAAATAAGATGCCCAAACCTGATAATCATATGCGTTTCATGTGAACTATGACTATATGCTACGCTCATAGCGTTCTCGCAGCCGTTTCAATAGTTCCACATATACCAAATTTGGTATTACGTCACGTTAATAGATGACGCAGGTAAATTAAACATCCAAAAATAATAATCAAGACATGGAAGTCATGTACGGCATAACTTACCTCCGTCTCAAAACGTTGTGCTGAATTTGAAGTGACCTATCAGCCTTCTTCATTCGTTCATTCGTGTTTCGCATATGCTCGATTCTCACTGTACGTGGTATCTGCCTTTTTTTTTTCGCTTTCCGCATTATGGTTCCTTGTTCTGTGAAGTCTTGAAAATACACAATGACTGGCCTATTTTGGCGATCTTTAACGGGACGGTGAATTCTCGACATCGATTTGCAATTTTCCCCAAATTTCTGCCAAGATCTGAAATTGCCTTGTTTCTTAACATTTGTTCATACTCTCTGCTTTGTTCTTAGATGCCATAAATTGCAAGGTTAGATCTTCGGCTATGGTCTTCAATGTCAATAACGTTTTCAGTCTGTTGGCCTAGCCCTTGCTCAAGTGAGACGATTTTGTTCTGAAGAGTTTCAATTTGCGAAGATTTGTCTCGAGTGTCTGCCACCATTTCGTCAAACTCATTCCAGCGAATGCCGAGGGCATTTACGGCGATTTCAGTAACTACTAGTCCATTCCTTATATCTGAAAGCTTTTCAAGTACTCTGGATTGACCACATTGAAGTTACCTAAACATTTTCTCTACTGTAGCTCCAGAATTCTTTAAAACATCGCTACATAAAATTAGTTTACAAGCACACAAGCAACTATACGCTATCAGAACTTATGTCCGTGGGCACGGCACAATCACTAACGTACGGGCATCACTTCGTATGGTAAATGAATTCGAGCAAACCTGGACGAAAAACAGCGTCGATTTTGTTGGCAGCATAGCTCGTGCCGCTTTTTCGTGCCCGCTGCCGAAGAACTGGTGCAAGCTTTCTTTTATAAGCAGACCTTGTGACATCGTGGATGACGGGGAGGACAAGTGAGTGCTGGTGATTACGCGCAACAAGATCTCCCACGGTGGCCAGGGACAGCGCTGATAGTCGAAGCCATCCGCGCTGTCACCCATGTTGATCTGTGAGCATGTGCCGCAAGTCGATGATGCGACGGCGGGGACCAGCAAGAAAGCATGGACGAAAAACGCCATCGATTCTGTTAGCAGCGTAGCTCGTGCCACTTCGCTGTGCCCACTGCAGCAGTTTATTAGGTATATATAACGAAACCATGTGGGACGGAACCCTATTCCGGGTTCCCTATGATGATTTCGGGAAGCACTTATTCGCAAATCCTACGTCAGCGATGTCGTTGACACCCCCACAGCGCACGCTCACGTTTCGTGCCAGCTGTCACTGCAATAAAGTTTCAGCGCTCTTTCTGCGCTGTCTCCTGCAATCATATGCGTGACCTTCTTCACTGATTTCGAGTACTGCCCTTGAAGACCAGCTGAGGCTGGTCCAAAGAAAGGACGGCAAGGGCCAGTGCATCCCTGGAGTAGGGGCCCCATTCATTTGCGAAGCCTGGCCTTCAGATTCTATGCAAGCAAATAAAAAATTTTCTCCTCCTTTCTCTCTTTACGAAGGTGTATTTTCTTTTCCCCTGTAGTGTTGAAACCACAACAAATCCTTCACAAAGTGGCAGCGTCACGAATAAACGAAAGATGTGGAGCGAATGAAGGCCTTTTTTTTCCTTTTTAGACCCAACCTAATGAATTCCATGGACAGTGATTACAAGGACGGTATACGCCAGGTGAAATAAGTTGTAGCCTTTTAGTTGTCGTGTAGCAGTTGTGATAGAGAGGTAAAAAAAAATTTAATGGACGAAAAGACACCCTCCCGGGGACAGAGTCCAAAAACTTTGCATCCGAATTTTTCAGGCTGAGAGGCATCTGAATTTTCTAATTCAAGTGTAGATTACACGTAAAATTTGTATAGGAGGCCGCTCATGACACTCGCACGCAGCACCAACTGTTACTGTGTTCGAACGAGGCCTTGAATATAGTCTAGTCTTATGGTATTTCCGTGAAGGCGTGAGGAGACGCTTGCACAACGGCGCTGTCTTCAAGGCGCTCCTTGTGATATATTCATGTCAGTCGAGCGTATTACCGCGTACTTGAGTGTCTGTATCGGTTTCAAAAGAAGATGAGTCAGTAAGACTAAATAAGTGTTAAATACATTGTCACAACGGTCGTCCACTCCTCAATACTGGAACTCATTCTTGGACAACGGTGCTGTCTTTAAAGCGTTTCTGTATTCATGTGTGTTAAGCGTGTGCTTGAGTGTCTGCATTAGCTTCCAAAACGGATGAGTGAGTAGCATTAAATCACTTATACCCTGTCACAATGGTTCTCAACTCCTCATTACCAAACCTCATTCTTGGACATAAGCAGATCCGAGAACGAATGTGAAGATGTTAGACTTGTCCTCGCTGCTGTCGCCCACTTAGTGTCCGAGTAACCTCGCAATAAATACAAATCGAGATGCCGCGTATTTGCGCTCGCATGGGGTGAGCTTTAGGAGTGACAGGTCTCGGCTTATGCGTACGCAGCAGGTAAAGCATGACACCCGCCGCCTTGGAACACAGCGACGCTCGGTTCACAGACTAACTCTTTTGTGCGAAATAACTGGGGGAAACGAAATACTCAGAAGGAGACTGCATAGGTGGGAGCGGACAGGCAGGCAGTGGAAGAAGAAACGTTGGTACAGGATGGGTTGCGCGGCGCAATCTCCGCCCGCGCCATCAAGCGCGAGCATTTCCTTTCAAGAGTTGCGTTGGGGGCCCTGCGCAAGGCTTGCGGTTCGCCGGCCGCGCGATTCCCAGACAATTCGAGTATAGCGCAGGCATCTCTTCTTCACGGAACGCCGCGCCGCCGTCAGTAACCGCAGCAGGCGGTCGCCGCTTCTTGCTGTTCTCTTTGACGCGCCAAGAAAATGAAACTGCCTCGAATGTTGCTGCGCGGAGCCGAGCGCGGCGTGCATCAGCACGGTTGAGATCACCGGCCACGCAGAAACACGTGTTGTCGACGGGGAGCACGTGAAAGAAAAGAACGCGGTACAGCGAGAGAGAGAGAGAGCAAAGAGCAAGCGGGAGTTGTATACAGGAAACAAGAAATACAAACAATAGACATTGTTTTTCGGCATTAGGCATTACGTTGAGAGTGCGTGGGCGGCTGTCATCGACTTGGCGCATTATGAGTATCCCGAGGCGCGGGTGTATACGCTCTGACGCGAAGCAATACATTCGCAGGCTGTGCTTTTTCTAAGGTAAAACGCAGAGAACTACACCACTGCAGCGACAGTGTGTAAGAGATGGTTTTTCCGTGAATTGAGTGTTCTATAACACTGCATTATAGGCTGTAGAGTCTCTTTTCTGACGCGAAAATTTCAGGCCATACTTATTTAGAAAAAGCTACCAGAAAAAAAATATGTTGGCTAAGAAGTAAGTTTTCTTAAATGAAAAAATACGACCTTTACTGATGTGGTAAATGTTCTAAGAGAAGGTGGTCAATCAAATAGTTGTGCTAAACTAACGCTATCCCCGTGGCAACTGCGCACAGCCCTGGCAGTGAGCCCGAATAGGAGTTGGGAGCTGAGCACAGACACTGCCTGGCTTTTCACATATTGCCATCAGTCAAGCGTCGCAGATCACACAGTCCAACATTTGAAAGGAAAGATACAAAGAGCTACAAGAGACGACATTAGAACCCAGGGACCACCACGCGTCGGGCAGGAGAGATCAGTATCCGTGCTTCCGAAGCAGGTGGGTGTGGGCAGAGGATTTGGGACCAGCCACCTCCCGTAGCCGAGGTGGACGCCCAAAGGCCACGGCTAGCCAGCGTAAAGGAGGTAGCATTTTTTACTATAACACCATGCATGCCCCACACTTACCTGTTAGTAGACATGTATATAGTGTTTCCAATGCGTTTCGTCATGTCAAGAGATAAACATCCGCGCCCGTATATACGCTCCTCCCATCTTGTGAACGTGTGTTTTTCGCACTGAAAGTCCCCGTCAATTGTGCACCATCTCACTGAGTTTCAAGTTTTGTTAAACGCATAGAGCTACATCAAAACATCAGGGAATCGACATTGATTCGGAGCTTCTTGTTGTGGTGTGACGCCTAAAAGCAACAAATTCTGCTAGTCATTGCGCTTGCTCACGCTATGAGTGCACATTGCTCAGTAAATTGGTTAGACATCGACTTTGATTTCATGCACTCTTACCGCTTAAGCATTCTCTTTCTCAGGTATGGGCTCGCAAATTCGATTGCGTCCCCCTTATACGCTAACACTCGGCAACCGGCATTCTCACCGTCTCGTCGCTTCAATCTCTAGGCTCGGTCGAGAACGCGTGCTCTGGAGGCCGCGTGTACGCGCTTCTTACACGCGTACGCGCTATGCTGCACAGACACGTACCAAGCGTCGTGTACACACGTACACACACACACAAACACACACGCTACGCGCACGCGACCATTCGCGAGAAGGTAACAATGGGCATCGCCGGGGCGATGCCTAACTGCGAAACAAAAGGGCTCGATTCTCTCGTGCGCACACATCTTCAAGGAGAGGGAAGGGGGTGCGTGGGCGACGCGTGTAAGCGCGCGGGTGTGGTTCGCCGAAGGCGTACGTTCACAACAGTAGTACACGGATAATGGAGGGAGGACACTTCTACGGCCGCCGGGTTTCATCAAGGAAATATCCTTACACTGTCCTCGCTGCCACGTCGCTCTTTCAGTGAAAAAAAAAATGAGACGCACGCGCATAGATAGATATACAAGCCGTAAGAGAATTACAAAAGCACTTATTTGCTTTCTCCGTGAAGAAGGCTTCGCAATCGCGCCGTTAATGTGCGCCTGCCACGTCTTTTTTTCTTCCTTCGAGCGAACTGGGTATGATGTGACGTGTGTGCATAGAAGTATTATAAACGTTCCGGAGATGTATCCGTGTCGCCTTCGCCGGTATCTCATACAAGTTAAGGTTACCTGGGATTCCGACGTGAAGGGAGAAGGAAGAAAACAGCTAATGTTTTTCGACGTTCTTTTTTTTCCTTTCTTTTGTGTAAGAGAAATCGTAAGTGAGAAGCCTGTTGCGTATGGTATGTTCTGCGTTGTTTGTCCAGCGCACAACAAAAGTGCAAGGCTAGGAAAAAAAAAGGGAAGTTTACGGAAGTTGCGTTCACGCCCGTAAAAGTAAAAGCGTCACTGACGTTTGTTTCTAAGTGAAACTGCCGATTACCTTGCAAGGATGTTGCTTTCCGCTGTGACCATTCGTGTTCCGCACCGACAGCAGAAATATTGACGGCGAGATTCCATTCGTTTACATTCAGAAAAAGACTGCGAGGCAGAGTATTGACTGCTTGACCAGATTTACAATCCCCTTTTATTTAATTGGAGGAGATATTTCTCCAGCTCAAGAACGATGGAAGTGCGCATCACAAAATTACACTGTCGAGTTTTTTTTCCTCCATTATTACTTCCAAGGGTCAATTTTAGTGGCTGTCCTTCTCTGCTCTTTCCGCGAACAAAAGAAAATGATATGTCACTTATTTTTACCATGTCGCTGTTTGACGATTTTACGGAAATGAATACCAGAATAACCTCAACAACTTCACCTGATATTGATACAACCCATTATTCCTTCTGTGCACCCTTTCCCCTGTGGAACAGGAATGCCTTATTTACCACGGAGGAGTCGTTTGTGGAGACTAAAGAAAATGCCTTGTTAAATTCTGCCAGCTTCAAGTATTTCATGACTAACGCTTCGCAATTCAAATTAACGTTATTTACCTCTTATTTACCTTTGGCAGTCTTGTAACATTACCGTACTGAACCTAATACTGAATCGCACTCACTCCTAGGCCAATCTTCTGTATTGATCTTGGGCCATCGGCTGAAGATAACAAGTAAAAATGCAAAAACTTAGGTTTCATAGAAACACTCATCAAACAGAACCAAATTCAAAT
Organism: Rhipicephalus microplus; assembly: GCF_043290135.1. Lineage (NCBI taxonomy): Eukaryota > Metazoa > Arthropoda > Arachnida > Ixodida > Ixodidae > Rhipicephalus > Rhipicephalus microplus. Next base: position 194,349,758 of record NC_134701.1, read on the forward strand.
ATTGATTGTCGTATTCTTCTATTTTCGACCTGAATCATTAGTGGGACCGGCATTGGCCAACATGACAATGATGATGACCAGTGCTTACAGTCTAAATGGCCTAACTTGGTCAAAAAGCGGCAAATTGTCAATATACAGACCTTTTTTTTCTGCATAATATTACACGTACCACCATTATCTATGCCAAGCAATACGGACGAACGCAGTTCTTGTCGACATCGTTGCTTAAAACAGCACCTATTGTTGACTGAATGAGAGCATGCGACAGTTCTTGTTCTTATTTATGGCATCGCTGATGTGACTATTCTGCATTCCACGGCGCTCATCAGAGCTACAATCTCCGTACGCTTAGATTAAAGAGCCCTCTGAGACTCGGCATCATATCCTGGCAATCTGCATGTTTACGAAACAAATTGCCATTTTCAGATAAATTTGACGGGCTTCTTTTCTCACCTCCTTATCGAATAACAGTAATCGGCCAACCCTTTAGTTAAAATAAGCGTTTCATTGGTTAAATCGTTCGTTCGTTTGTCCGTCCATCGGTACGTCCGCCCATCCATCCATCCGTCCCAACGTACCTCCATAAATGCATTTGTTCGTACATTCACTCGTTCGTTCATTTTCATGGCTAATAAAACAACAACAATGTTCACTTCCCCAAGAACAAGGAGGGAAAAAAAGGCAAGCACAAGGATTGGGCCCGAAAGACAGCTGGGCGCCATCCATGGCCTGGCTCTTCAACAACAAAAATGCCAAGGTATAGGGCGCTTCCTGGCACCTACATCACAGAAGGACGACCGCCGAATTGAGGACCTGTGGCTGCCGCTGTGGAGAGCCTTCGACGAGTACTGGAGAAGCGTAACACTGACCAACACTCCGACCAGCTGTATGAAGACCCATACGCCTTGGTGATACAGAACGAAGAGGAGTGCTTTTTCAGTGGACTGTGTGAGGTCTTACAGGAGTATCTAATGAACAAAGAGCGTCCTCTCGTGTTGGCCAAGTTGGCATTGCTTGCAAACAATATATCGGGCCTGGGAAGATCACAAGACCAGCATAGCAGTGATTAGCGACATGTTGACCACGCTTATGTGCTTCGGAACAACGTTAACAGCGTTGACAGAGTTGTTATCCAGCTCTTTCATGATGAGGTGCTACAGTTCGGCGTCGCATGGGACCACCTTCTGCTTACCATGCTCATCTTGGTAAAAAAGAAACGTGAAGAGAATGCAGTGGACAAGGTTTCCTTGAAGAAGGCATGTGAAATGCTCATAGTGCTGGGAATCGATTCGTAGTCAGTTAACAAAAAATTCTTAGAGAAGCCCTTCCTTGTCGAGTCGCCACAATTATATATGCTTTACGGGAACAACATTACATCGAATGGAGGTACTACCTCAAGTACGTCACCCAAGTGAAACAACACACGAACTAAGAGTTAGATCGTGTGAAGCAGTGACTCGACGAGTCAACCGTGGTTCACATCTTGCTGGTGATGGATAAATAAATCATCTGGAGGTATATGAAGGCCATCGTGGACATGGAAGACTTCGGTGTCGATCATATGCTCAAGAACCAGATGATGAATGAATTGGCCCGATTGTTCCGGTTTCTCATGCGTGTTCCAAGTGGCGTAAAAAACTTTCCTATATTGCGTAAGCAAACACCTGCACAATCAAGGAAGATCTGTCGTGAATGAATACGCGCAGACGGTGAGCCCAATACCAAGAGTGATTGAGCTGAGAGATCATTTTGACCACATTCTACAGCACTCATTCAATAGCGAAGACCTGGCCAGGGACATGATCGCCACGGACTTTAGGCGTATGCTTAGCTACACGCGAAAATCACCTGAGTATCTGCCTGCCTTCATCGACGAAAGAATGTGAAAAGGAATTAGAAACATGAGAAAGCAGGAGACTGACTTGCCGCTGGACAAAGTCATAGCCATATTTGAGCCTTGCAGGGGGAATACCTTTTCGAACGCTACTACAAGCAACACCTGGCAACGTGGCTTCTGCTTAACAGGGGCACCTTAGGCGAAGCCGACAGAATGCCGGTCGCCAATCTCTGAAAGGAATATGGTTGCATTTTCACATCCAAAATGGAATCCGTGTTCAAAGACACGCACATCTCTAGTAACATGATGAAGTAGTTTAAGGAAGCTATTTTCGCTTGCAGATTAGTCTTGCAGGGAGCCTACATGAGCGCGCACGTACTTACGACAGGCTTTTGGCCCCTGGCTGCCACTGCGCAGCAAAGCGACATTCCTGTCACCCCGTGGAGTGCCTACTAAGTATTCCGACTGTTCTATTTGGTGAAGCATAACACCTGATACCGTGTGCTTACAGAAGGTTTTCAGAAGCCTAGAACAGGAACAGAGATAAGAGTTAATGGAGAGTACCCTAGTAACCTGCACTTCGCCGATGACATTGCATTGCTGAGTAACTCAGGGGACGAATAGCAACTCATGATTATGGAGTTAGACAAGGAGAGCAGAAAGGTGGGTCTTAAAATTAATCTGTAGAAAACTAAAGTAATGTACAATAACCTCGGAAAAAAGCAGCGCTTCGAGATAGGTAATAGTGCACTTCAAGTTGTCAAAGACTATGTCTACTTAGGGCAGGTAATAACCGCAGAGCCGAACCACGGGATTGAAGTAACTAGAAGAATAAAAATGGGGTGGAGCACATTCGGCAAGCACTCTCAAATTATGACAGGTAGATTGCCACTTTCCCTTAAGAGGAAGGTATATAACAGCTGTATCTTGCCGGTACTTAGCTACGGAGCAGAAACCTGGAGACTTACAAAGAGGGTTCAGCTTAAATTGAGGACGACGCAGCGAGCAATGGAAAGAAAAATGGTAGGTGTAACTTTAAGAGACAAGAAGAGAGCTGAGTGGATTAGAGAACAAACGGGGGTTAAGGATATCATAGTTGAAATCAAGAAGAGGAAATGGGCCGGGCATGAAGCGCGTAGACAGGATACCCCTGGTCAATAAGGGTAACTAACTGAATTTTCAGAGAAGGCAAGCGGGCTAGGGGGAGACAGAAGGTTAGCTGGGCAGATGAGATTAAGAAGTTTGTGGCTATGAATTGGCAGCAGAAAGCACAGGACAGAGTTAACTGGCGGAACATGGGAGAGGCCTTTGTCCTGCAGTGGACGTAGTCAGGCTGATGATGATGATGATTATGATGATTATGATGATGATGCTGATGATGATGAGCACCTGACAACTCACCATATAGTCCCATTTAGGGTGGGCACACATAAGCGCCCTGTTATACGGGCCCGCAGAGAACGAGCCATCTACGTCCCAGACGGAGGGTACATCATTTGGCGAGCTTCAGCCGCGAACTTACGTCCTCCAAGTGACGACTTACCAGATGTGCGTGTTAATGCCGTTCAACCCACACGATGCGATATCGTATGAAGACATCTTCATCGCCTCCGAGGTGAACATTCCCGGAACAAGTCTGGTTCAGACGTTGCATTCGCTGTACATGGGCAAAGCTTCCGATCTCGTACTAACCGAGACGGCCGCCTCAAATGAGATCGAGAGTGACTCATTTTTACCGTTAATTTCCAGAAGTCAAAATTAACTCAATGCCCAGCAAAAAAGATGCTGCGCCAAAGAAAAAAACATGGTTGATCCCTCTAACATAGGAATCAGGAAAACACGAAAGTAGACGTGTCCTTAAAAAAGTAGTTTAATGTTCCCTGTAGATTGATGTTAGAGAGCTTGCATAACGTCTATTGGTGTTTGAAAGCTATACCACAGTTCAACGTGTAGGCACCTTGTTGACGCTTAGTAACACACCTCCACACCGACAACTAACGTTCATCATGATTGATTGAACAAACCCTTGTGGTCATGAACGCTTGTGGTAGCTGTAGTGGCTAATGGTGACAGCAGAACCAGAGAAATCGATGTGAAAGCCAGAGAGCATGACTCACTGGACGTTGACATTGGGGTAAGTTTAAACGCTGATGGGGTAAATGTTGACTATGGGGTAAGTGAAACGTGACGCACGTCGTGTTGTCCCTTTGGCCGGCCTTGATTAGTATTCGCGACTGAAAGAAAGGCAGAGGCTGCGGGCGTCGCGCAGCTTTTTTGGTGTATGTGGATGCTATGAACGACGGGGTCGCCACCTATGGGTGTGTTAAAGTAATGGCAAAATGACACTTCTCTTATTGGAAACACGGCGAACGGGACGGACGCTAAGAAACGCCGTGTTGCAGGAACTCATTGTGGGAGCCACAGTTGTTATGCATTACTCCGCTTTACCAAGAACGCTGGGCGAGATAAGTGATAAATATAAAAATCGCATCTTTTTCAGCGTATAAAGAATGTGACCGTGCACAGCGGATAGTGTGCCCGGGATCTGTTGCCGCTGACCCATGGAGAGATCATAGGTTCGACTCACGATGACAGAACTTATCTTCTAATCGCGCGTGTTATTTCAACGTCATTTCCCTGACAGAATTGCGTTACTGAAGTCTTGGTAGATTCCGGCATAAAATACTTTTGTGTGAAAACGAGCCATTGCTCAACCTTGACGAGGATCGAAGAAGCTGCTATTATAAAACCAATGAAGGCACGTAAGGCAGTTACTCAGAGCTGCTTATTTAGGTGGCTGATTAAATTCATTCAAACCAGATACAAACCAGCTGCATTCGGGAAGAAAGTAGACGCTCTCATTATAGAGAGGCAGTACTTCGAGCATGCCGGCGAGGGCCAAGATGAGTATCACTATGTGTCATGAAAAGGCTTCACTGTTTCGTCATTGAGTTCAAATGTGTAACCTGCGTAAATATAAGGCTATCTTCAACTACAGCGGAATTTTCGACGCAGGCCTTTCCAGCCAGCTGCGGCAACTAAATATGATTGATTGATATGTGGGGTTTAACGTCCCAAAACCACTATATGATTATGAGAGACGCCGTAGTGGAGGGCTCCGGAAATTTAGACCACCTGGGGTTCTTTAACGTGCACCCAAATCTGAGCACACGGGCCTACGACATTTCCGCCTCCATCGGAAATGCAGCCGCCGCAGCCTGGATTCGAACCCGCGCCGTGCGGGTCAGCAGCCGAGTACCTTAGCCACTAGACTACCGCGGGGGGGGGGGGGCACGGCAACTAAATATCACCACACCTGAAATGAATATTTTACGCAAAATATCTATGGAAGTTGTATAAATGATGAGTAAGCTTGTTCTGCTAAGACCCTGTTGATTCGTGTTCGTACGCTGCAACGTTAAATAGGAAGCATTTTTTAGCGTACTGCGAACACTTTGAGTGTTTCTATCTATCTATCTATCTATCTATCTATCTATCTATCTATCTATCTATCTATCTATCTATCTATCTATCTATCTATCTATCTATCTATCTATCTATCTATCTATCTATCTATCTATCTATCTATCTATCTATCTATCTATCTATCTATCTATATATCTATCTATCTATCTATCTATATATCTATCTATCTATCTATCTATCTATCTATCTATCTATCTATCTATCTATCTATCTATCTATCTATCTGTCTAGTCGCCTACGTCTGATGCTCCCGTGATCCCCCCCTCAAACTAAGGTGAACCAAAATTAGTGTGAGAGGATAAGATGGCTTGACGAATGTGACTAGCTGCTCATGACATGAATGACAGCATAATCCCGTCGCGTACGTCGTCCAACCCTTTGCTCCGGACACGTGTGGTGTTAACTCGTATACTACGAGCCACGGTATGCGCCACGGGTGATTGACAGATTGTCTACCTGCAGAAACGGCGAGAATAGACATTGCTAATTTTAACGCGACAAAAAGAGTGGCATCGTCGACCTGACAAATGCGAATAAAAAATGTCAGTGTTCCAAAAGGAATCGAATCCAAACATTCGACGTGACAGTCAAGTATTTTAGCACAGAGCCACGCCAAGTTTCAGAACTGCTTTTTTTTAAAGAACCTCGTGTTCGTGAAACTTCAGTAGTGGCTGCAGTACTGGCTATATAATTTTATAAACATCACATAGGCACTCTTAAAAAACGCACTTAACGTCTGATTGGTGTCATTTGTAGTTAAGCGCTATCCACTGAACTTGACTTATGTTGCACTAGCTGTCAAGGGCTACTACCATTGCAAGCATAAGTGCCACATATCAGCTTACCGCTTTTGGTACTGCTGATACTCATTGTGTTACAGTCACCTTTTCTAAGCATGCTTCACGTAACACAGATTTCCCGAGGTACGAGAGATCTGCCAGAACTTCTGCTTAGAAGTTATTCTATACTGCTCTTGCTGACCAACTGCTGATCACCTTATATTGGCATCCTCTTTTAAACCGAGTGCCTCTCGAAGGTGTACACCTCTCATGGTTCTTGGTGGGCGAATATCTTGGACTTCAAGTTCACTGCTCTATTTCATGTTTGCCACTAGACTACGTATGAACATAATTATCCTATAGTTAGTTAACGTAACGAGAAATTCAGCAATCCGCACGTGTTGTAAACTTGGTGTCGCGTTTTAGCGCTTGATACAGCAGCTGGTCGACAACGCTCTTTTTTTTTTTTTAGCGATTTCTAGCAGCTTATGATGATGATGACTTTCAATGCTGGCTCACAGCAATCCTTCGCTCTCACACACACACCTTGAAGTAAAGGTCAAGAAACTGCTATTTGTCGCTCTTCCCCCTTCAGTTCCGGCTTAGAAAAAGCTTTATGTTTTGCGAGCTTTCTGTGTGATATGGAAAATTGTTTCGGCGTTAAATTCCAGAATGTAACTGGTTATGTATTCGCATCAATAAAAGTATGGCTGTATTTTTTCTTGTGAGGTGCGAAAGCTTGCTGTAGTTTTGTTTGTTGTGAGTGTGCTACGCTGAATGATAACGAGATGCGTGTATTCGTTGTTAACATTGTAACAATTCATTCCAGCACAACAACACAAATGACGAGCTCACATGGGCTTTTATTGATCTGTATAAACACGCTTCAGCCAGCTAAGTATGTAAACGTCCCTCCTTTGAACTGAAACTCACACTCACGAAGCTCTTTGGTCATACTTGATCCTTTAGCGGAAAAACGTAATCACATCATCATCGTAGCTCTGTTGATGAGATCACTTATACGTCTCAAAGACATTCCTAAGCATACAGCCACGTTTATACATTCACTATTCCTGTTCGACTTACAGCTCCTTTTCTCTGCAAAATTTGTCACCTCATTCACACCATTTGCACGCACCCACCCGCTAAGGCTCTTTTGCACTTGTGAAAATGTTCAGCGCGAGCCGAACGCGAATGCGGTATACATGTTCTAAAGTGCGCTGACTATCCTAAAAAGAAAGATCGCACTTTTACATCGATCAGCGCACCAACGTACAAATCTGTTCACATTGCGATATCATGTTCGGGGCTTCTCACGGAGAAAAAAAATTCATTCATGAAGGGCCGGACAAAAAACTATTTGATGTTCATAGCGCGATCATGCAGCATACCAGCCAGAAAACACATGATTCTTCATAATTTGTTTTAGCAATAGAAATATGCATTTAGGGCAGGGCTCATGACAAACATGTGGTAGACGGTTTAAAATATGTTTACCAATAAATGAAATATTTTGGTGCGCATTCGTTCAGATATGTTTTTGCAAGATCTACAGAGAACCGCTGAAGAATACGTTTTTGTCATAGACGAAAAGTTCGTAAATAGTAACTTGGAGCATGCACGAAAACAAGTTAGAAAATTCCAAGTCGTACGAACCAATAAAGAAGCATACATAATGCGGTTACAGTCATCGTGGAAAAAAGCCCTTTTTTTAATACGAAAAGACTGATGAAAGCACGGTGTGATTGCATTTGGAAAGCGATCACGTGTAGCATCACGTCACCGATAGCACCTTTGCATGTAGAGCACGGTCATAAAATGTTGTCCCACTTCGGGTTATGCGACGACTGCATTATCTGATCTATTCTTTTTGTATTGTAAGTTAACGCATGGAGCTGGGGTTATAACAAACCATTTATTTTGTGTGCGCCTCGAACGTCTACCGTGTGATGTACTATGCTTTTGCAGCTATAGCGCATGGACTCAGTGTGCTGTAAAAAAAAAACAAAAAAATGTTTGGTTTTTGCAGCGAATTCACGGCGTGATTATGAAGAACGGCGGATTGCGAGATGCGCCAGATCAATCTTGTCCATGCGTTAACTTTGCATTGCGCCCTCGTCGAAAAGAGGCCACCCAGAGAGAGAATCAAGCCCACATCCTCGAGCGTAACATGCAGCGCATTCAGTCTTGAGATACCACAGCGCGCAGTTTCATAAGATGTGTGTTACACCACACGTCAGCAATAACTTGCGGGGTTTTACGGGTGAACACCAATCATCACACTAAAAAAAAAGAGTGATTTGACTCTTTTTTTAGTGTTTTGGCTTGCCACTTATATGACTGTAAAGAGGCCCGCTATCTCTCTTGTGCGTCACACCTCTGAAAAAGTACAATGACCACGAAAAGAGAGTTGGCGAGTCTTATCAAAGAGAGTCATATACGCGGGAAGTCAAAACTCTCAAAAAAAGAGTCAAATGACTCCTCTTAAAAAGTATATGATAATAAGAAACACCGTAGTGAAGGGCTCCACAAATTTCGCCCATGTCGTGCACTGACATAGCACAGAACTCGAGTCTCTAGGATTTCGGCACCATCTAAATGCAAGCGCAACGGCTGTGGTCAAACCCGCGACCTTACGTTTAGCAGCGTATCACCGTGACCACCATTACCGTGGCGGAAGCTCTTCACTCCGTGAATAATAGCTTCAAAGGTGCTTTCCGTAAAAGCGGCTTCGTATAACTAGGTCTTGTGAAATCAAAAACTGCGCTACATCATAAACATGCCACGTTCCGTGGGGAATTCCTCCATGTAATTCGAAAAGGTAGAGGGGGCCACGGTGTGCGGACGCGCGTCGCATCGGCTCCGCAGATTTTCTATGGTTTTTCGGCGATTTCTGGTTGTTTGAAGTGCATCGGATTCGTGAAAGTACAGCGAACAGTGAACGTCGAATTTCAGCGGTGAGTGGCTGTTTTTCGGTTTTCTGCAAGCTGAAAACTTCGAGGCAGCGACCGTCGCGCCCGGCCAGACGCACCGCCGCATAGCGGCTTCTGCGTCGTGGTCGCGTCTCAAGCGTCGGCGGATGGACGCTCTTCAGGAAACACCGAGGTCTCCTCAGGAGCAGCCACTGATTCACACAGATGAGGAGTCTGCTACAGAAACCACTCAAATGGACGTTCAGACCTGGTCACCGCAGGGTTCGTCCGAAGAAGTCGACAATGTGTCTGCAGGGGAACGCCACGATGGTGCCGCATGGACGGAGGATGGCTGGCACACGGTTTTGACACGCCGGCAAAAGAAGAACCAGAAGAAAAACCAGAAAAACGCGTCAGAAGCTGTGGAGTGCAACGCCTCGTCAAGCAGCCCACCGAAGCAGGGAAGTCAGGTGAAGCGCCGACGTCGTACGAGAAGTCGCCGTCCGCTCCCGCCCCTGCCAAAGGACGACATAAAGATCATCCTTAGGCCTCACAAAGGCCTCGCCGTAAAAGACATACTCGGCTACGAACTTTCCACCGCTGTAATAGACGCTTGCCACCGACACTTCGACGGTGGTAGCTTCATGCTGCGCGTCCACCCGGGCTCGAATATTATCATCGTATCGACGCCCCACGAGCATGTAGCCAAAGAGCTGCGAGAGATCACGCATCTGAATATCAGGGGACGAGTGCACTCATTCAACTCGTATGTGGCGGATCCTGAGGACGTCCTACGAGGCATAGTCCATGGTATTCCGTCGGGGACTTCTCAAGCAGAACTCATGGCGAATCTCCGTGTGAGAACACAGGGGGTCAAGATTGAGCGGGCACGCATGCTCGGATCTACGAAGACCGCCATCATTACCTTCACGGGCAGCACACTGCCTAGGTGCGTCTATTTCATGGGAGCGGAAGCCATCTGTTATCCCCACAAGCCTACGAGGCAGGCTTGCAAGGTATGCCACTCCACAGGGCATCGAACTGACGTGTGCCCAACGCCCGACGCCAATGTATGCTCCACGTGTGGAACACGTGAACCCGCACAAGGACACGCGTGTACCCCTAAGTGCGTGATATGTGGTGAGGACCATATGACAGGTGACAAAATGTGCAAGAAGAAGCTTAAACACGTTCCGCCTAGGAGGTCCCGAGTGGATCAGCCAAAACGGAGGCACCATCCACGCTGGTTCAGCTCCGAGCGGGACTCGTCAGTGGAATCACGCTCACGTTCAAGATCCAAGTCACGGGCTTCCTCAAAGGGTCGAGCCCAGTCTGCGTCCAGAAAACGACTCAACAAACAGCCGCAGCACCAACAGCAGCAACAGCAGCAGCAACAACAACAGCAGCAGCAGCAGCAGCAGCAGCAACAGCAACAGCAACAGCAGCAGCAGCAACAGCAGCAGCATCAGCAGCAGAAGAAGACAGCGCTGGTACAAATCTTGACGCCGCCCAAAGAGGGGACGGAGGCAGCCGCCTGCCAGCCAGCAAACACGGTGAGCTGGGCGAGGATTGTGTCTCCATCTGCTCCCTTAATTGAGAATCCCGAATATCAGAAAATGGTTGCCGAGAATAAGCAGCTTGCTTTAGAAAACGAGAAACTTCGATGCCAGATTAAGGAGGAACGCCGGGAGTTCCACAAAATCATATCATCTTTAGAAACCAAACTTGAAGCCAGGCTTAACGCCTTAGAGGCGAACAACAACGCCACTCATGCTATCTCCAGGGCAACCGTAGCCCACTCTTTGGAGGGAGGAACGGCGAAAGTAGACATACCTCAGAGGTTTAGCGAGGAGGCCCACGTTAGCCAGTTACAGATGGGGGAACAGTTGCAGAGCTTGCGGAACTTAATGCGAGAACTCCAATCACAACAGCAACGAGCAGCGTCTGAACTCCGAGAGCAGATGATGCAGCAAATGCATCAAATGTTTTCGGAGTACAGGAAAGAGTTTGCAGCAGAAACGGAACAACAAAGACGATACGTTAATGACTCAGTTGTAGGCATTCAGCGTGCCATCAACAAGCGGGTCAGTGTTACCTCCGCGAGCAGTCCACTACCGAAGGACCGTCGAATCACGGAGAAAGCAGACACCCCCCAATAAAGGCAGTAGTCACCATGGCGCGAACTAATTCCACGCAAAACTCCGACCACCTAGAAATCTGGCAGTGGAATTGTCGCACGTTCCACAAACGAGCGGCGGCATTGCAGAATTACATCCATTCGGCACTAATCCCACCTGATGTAATATGCCTGCAAGAAGTTGGGAACCGTCCCGTCAAATTGCAGGGATATTACACATTATACGATCCAAAATACCCCCGCGTTGCAGCGCTGGTGAGTAACTTCATGACAGTCGCGCTAGACCATTACGATCAGACTGACATTAATCACCAAATTATCGATGTCTTCCCACAAAAACGAGGAAAAGTACGAACGAAAATTTTAAACATATACAGTCCTCCCAAAAACCGGAAAGACGACTTCGGCCCACTCCTAAACGAGGCAGTTCGAGCCGTTGGCACCAGAGATCAATTAGTGGTGGTGGGCGACTTTAATGCTCCGAGCACCGCTTGGGGCTACGTCCGGGATTCACCCAAGGGAGTGTTATTAGAGAACACCACGTCTAAATTAGGTTTTACCCTTATCACTCTGCCAACAGCACCCACCAGGCTTGGTAATAGCATTAGCAGGGACACGTACCCTGATTTGACCTTCACCTTCAACATTAAAAATGCCACGTGGTCAAACCTCGATGAAAACCTTGGTAGTGACCATTATATTCTTAGCACCTCTATAGCATCACCAAAAGTTCGTCGTGTCGCTGGTGACGTTGTGATGACAGACTGGGTGACCTTTCGAAAGCGCCCTCTGCCGGAGCAAACGCCCTGTGATGTCAGTGGGTGGGTTGCTTTCATTCGAGAAACGCATGATGCCACCTCTAAGAAAATAGCGCGCACAGTTGAGGCGCCTGCGATAGACCGGCACCTATTGCACATGTGGGATAGTAGGCGACGCCTGATCAAGAGATGGAAAAAACAACGCCTCAACCGCTGCCTCTACAGGCGAATCGCTGCTCTGTCGGAGGAAGCGAATGAATACGCAACGAAACTTGCCACCGATGGTTGGGTGCAGTTTTGCGGTTCTCTCCGCGGTACACTAGGGACTAGCCAGACGTGGGCGATACTGAGGTCCATGCTGGAGCCGGACAAATCTAAGTCCTCCATGAACCGCATTCTTCAAAGAATAGTACACAGCTACCCCGGCACCGACGGAGAGTTGATCCAGGCGCTTAAAGACCGTTATATCGGTACTGATGTGGTTCCGCCATGTACATTAGAGTACATCGGCAGCGAGAATGCCACATTAGACGCCGCAATCACGAAAGAAGAGGTTTTCGCGGCAGCCCAGGCAGCCAATCGGAACTCTGCGCCGGGGTCGGATGGTATAACAAACGCTATGATAAGAAACCTCAGCACTGAGGTTCTTGAGCAGATAACGCAATTTCTTAACGACCACTGCTGGTCCCAAGGTCACGTTCCTCCGGAGTGGAAGGAAGCCAAAATAATAACTATACCAAAGCCCGGTAAAGCACCATCGCTCGGAGCCCTGCGGCCCATTTCGCTTACTTCGTGCATGGGCAAGCTCTACGAGCGAGTAGTACAGACACGGCTTCAAAATTACATTGAAAAAGAAAATCTGTTTCCCGCTACCATGATTGGTTTTCGCTCCGGACTCTCAACCCAGGATGCCTTCCTCCTTTTAAAAGAAGAGGTCATGAGTTGCGTACCCAGGGGAGGCGAACATTTGGTCTTGGCCCTCGACCTCAAAGGGGCCTTTGATAATGTTTCGCACGAGGCCATTCTCTCTGAACTCAACACAATCGGCTGCGGAAAGCGTACATTTAACTACATTAAATCCTTCCTCTCTGGGCGGACGGCAACTATTGGGATAGGCGACACGAGGTCGGTGCCGTTCTCGATGCCAAATAAAGGCACACCGCAAGGGGCAGTCATCTCCCCCTTGCTCTTTAACATAGCTATGCGCAGACTTGCTCACGAGCTCGACGCAATCCCGCACCTTGGATATACATTGTATGCGGACGACATCACACTCTGGGCTACGAAGGGTTCACTGGCGCTGAAAGAGCAGACCCTCCAGGCTGCTGCGACAGCTGTGGCAGAGTTCGCAAGAAAAAGTGGGCTGAGCTGTGCGCCTGAAAAATCTGAACTCATAAGAATACACAGTAAGTATTACAAAAGTAACGGTGACATAAACTTACAGGTAGACGGCCATGCCATAGCCGAGGTTACTCAGGCCCGTATACTTGGCTTCTGGGTCCAAAGCAATGGCAAAGCCAGTCACACGATAACCACCTTAAAGACTACGGTTAAACAGATAGCTAGAATGATCCGTCGCATCACTTATCATAAAAAAGGCATGAAAGAAAAGGATACTCTCCGGCTTGTCCAGGCCTTAGTTTTGAGCAGAGTGACGTATGGCCTACCGTACCACTCACTCGACAGAAGTGAGGAGAGCCAGGTGGATGTGCTCATTAGAAGCGCTTTTAAGGCAGCACTTGGTCTACCCACCAGCACACCGACCGAGCGGCTCCTAGCTCTCGGTATACATAACACTTATGCTGAGCTCAGTGCCGCAGTCCTCATGTCTCAGAGGAATCGTCTAAGTGAAACTTCAGCAGGCAGGGCGATACTCACTAGAATAGGAATTTCGCCCCACCCACAGCACATTGATGAGGAGCTGGTCGACGTAGCCCAAGAGGTCCGCAGGCGAATCTCAATCGCACCGGTGCCCAAAAATATGCATCACGACTTTCACGCTGAGCGACGTACTGCGAGGGTAAACTGGCTTCGAAAGCAATTCGGCTCAGCTTCAAATGTCGCGTACGTCGATGCGGCCAGTTTCGATTGGCAGAGACACATAATTACTGTTGTCGACAACAACATGACGCTGCTAACGAGTGCCTCCGTACGCACGACCTCGGCTACAAAGGCGGAGACGATGGCCATAGCCTTAGCCTTAAGGTTTCAGGAGCGTAGAGGGGAGCCATCAGTTATTTTATCCGACTCCCAGGAAGCCTGCCGGCTCTTTTTAAGGGGCCGCCTTCCAGCAATGGGGCTGAGGCTGCTAGGATCCAAACTCACTCACCACCATCGCTTGATCTGGTGTCCGGGACACGCAGGTCTCGAAGGCAATGAAAGGGCGGACGCTCTAGCTCGTGCGTTTTGTAACCGAGCGGAGAATCCATCTCTTTCATTGACCATGCCAATTTTACCTAGGGAGATTCTAGCTCACCAGCGCTTCACGCGTCAAAAATGTGGAACACCTCACAGATCCCTTAATGGGGAAGAGGCCACTGACCTTAGAAAAATTCAAACGGATGTATTTCCGCACCTACTGAAGTTACACGCGATACATCCAACTCTTTACCCGGCTGTATGTCCGTGGTGCGGCGGAAGACCGACTCTCTACCACATATCGTGGGGGTGCGATCGTAAACCAAGCGACATAACCAATTTTCTCGGCGAACCTTTAACACCTAGTATGGAGCAGTGGGAGGCACACCTCGCTAGCTCGGACCCAGGAGTGCAGCTCGCACTACTGGATCAAGTCCGGCGGGCGGCTAAGGCCAGTGGAGCCCTGGACGTAGGGCCCCAACCATAAAGGCTCTAAAACGCCCCTCTCCCTTTCCCCTTCAATAAAGTTTTACTCTCTCCATGTAATTCCACAGCACAAGTGTGAAACGTTTCGCTAACGTCTCGGTATATTGTCCGAATAACGCACGCAACAACGTGTATAACTTGTTGCAAAGTGACGAATATGTACGGTTGTTTTATTGGAATAGAATAAAAAGCCGGCATGCACGCGTATACGGAAACTTTTGTCATGGGACAAATTATTGCCTGAACTAACTACGAGACGTTTATCAAACCCACAGGTACGCCCAAAACATGCCCCTTGTGGCATGCCCCTTGTGGCATGCCCCTTGTGGCATAGTCGCTCCACACATGAAAGCTTCGTAGCTCTGATAACATGGCTAATTACATTGCAGAAGTCTTTTCCACCCTATGGAGTCCAGCCTTGGGGCACGGTAGAGTACAGCGTTGAGTACGGAGTGCTCTAAATTGTTAAACATTTTTTTTCTACGGCCTTCAGCTTTGCCATAGTAGAGTACCAAGTACTCTTAATTGAAGCCCTTTTTTTTTCTACACGACGAAGCTGCGCTAATGAAACTGGGACTGCTTGCTTTCCCTTAGTACAGTACAACAGACTTTAAATGGTCAGATATTTGCTTTACACACTCATAATCGATTTGTTCGAAACACCTCTTTACTGCTTCTTACATGGCATATAGCTAATTTGTTAAGGAACAGCGTATTGTTCTTCCCTCTCAGAGTACAAAATACCGTAACTGTTCTTCTGATCTTAAAGGAATGTGCCTTGACATGAGAGAAAGACGATAAAAGCATGATCAAATGAACGCCGTTAGAGTTAGCCTAGGAAAACCATAAGCAAAGAACTCCAGGTAACCGGGGTAGAAGAGAAATAGCGTTTAATATAGCTAAACATTTCAAAGGGCGTAAAATATATTTTTTTATTTACGGCAACAGTTCCGCGCTGTAAGTAAAAAAAATATGTACTTTGACACAAACGATAACGCTGTACAGCTTCAAATACCTACATGGTTAAGCCATGGCATCCCCAATTCGATAAACCACACAGTATGGCACAAAAGTATGCAAGCTTCATTAATGTCAAGGAATCGAAGTAACCTCTAACCTAAAGAAGGCCTGATTTGCTTGCAGTAGCACGCTTTGCTCCAGGCATACGAATTAAAGAGGTATATTCATAGTTCTTCCCTATGGCATGACGTTCGTTACGCGGGTATTACAGTGCCGCAACCAGCAGCCGCGCATAAGTCTGATGTACGTAAACTGCAGTCGAGAAAATTCTTGCACATGTATAGCCTGGTGACTTGGAGAACGCAGGCATGTTCTAGCACACCTGTACGCGATAACTGAGCTGCCCAGTTGAAGGGATCATAAGTACACAGAATAAAGATTAAGTGTTAACAATGACAAATAATCGCGGACAGTTCATCGCAAGGGCACTGCCGAATACGCCGCTGTATACGTACAAAGTGCTCGCGCGTTAATATCCGACGATATTGCCCCGCTGCGCTGGTCTAGTGGCTCGGCTGCTCACCCGCAGGTCGCAGGATCGAATCCCTGCTGTGGCGGCTGCATTTTCGATGGAGCCGAAAATGCCGATGCCCGTGTGCTCAGATTTGCGTGCAAGTTAAAGAACCCAAGTGCTCGAAATTTCCAAAGCCCTCCACTACGGCGTCTCTCATAATCATATGACGGTTTTGGGACGTTAAACCTCCCATATCAATCGATGCGAGATAATATCCTCAGATATCGGATATCCGGCGATATTATCTCGAGGCACGTACGTAAGGCGAGAGAGAACGTCACTGTCCTTACAACACGCGCGAGCACGTTTGACAAACGTTCACTACCTTTTCACATCACAGCACAGCACGTCACAACACAACCACTTACATAATTAGAAGCCATATTCACCAAGGATCAGGTTGGGGTTCTGAGTGGATTGTCTCGTCGTTAGACAAGAAAATGCAACTGTCACTTCGTTCACGAAACACTCAGAGGTATCTTCCGCACTTCAATGCGCACAACAATCCGCAGCATTAATGTGTTCATGGTTTCATGCTGTGCAACGTCGTCACTAATAGCCGTTTCCAAGCGGAAACGATGTGAAGACCGTGTTGGTGCGTGTCGTTGGACTTTCATTCGGCAAACGCAGCGCAAAAAGCAGCGTGAAGCACGAAACTCGGCCATATAGAAGTCCCACTTTCGTTTGAACGATTCATTGCTCAGGCGAGCAAGAGCGCATGCGTGTATCACAGCTCAGTTCTCATTTCCTTTGCATCCGGGATTGGCGTAGTAGCTCCGTTGCTGCTCGTCGACTTCGTTTCTTGGCACGTTTTCAGCGCCGTCTTTTCGTTGGCGCTTGCCAACGGCTTGTCCTTCGTCGTCGTGGTTTCGGCCAGCCCCCAGCACTGCACCTCGGCCGAGGCGAACAACTGGAAGAACAGTCCCGTCACCAGGCCCACTATGCCGGCCAGGTAGAAGGAGTAACTCCACTGCTCCAGAGTGTTCTGCGGAAGTAGCGTATTAGAACTGTTTAAGGAAGAAGTCAATCTTTGGGCATCCGACTTCCGCACTTTCTAGCCCATCTGCGAGAGCGAAGACTGACGAGACATAAAGCATGGGTATAAGTAGGTGAGAAGGAAGCCTACAGTGTAGTGAATTGAGCCTGGTACCGAGAGGGTAGCAACGTGGAGAGCGTGAAGCTGGATAGAAAGAAAGAGAAAACTAAGAGAGAAGACGCGAAGATAGCCCTATACATTGACACAATAGGGGGCGGAGCTGCTACTCGGTCGAAGGGGGGAGACGCAAAAACCACCCCAGTATATTCGGAGGGAGGCGCTGCGACGAGCCTTCTCCTCCCCCCCCCCCTCCCTGTGCCCGCCTACGGTGCAGATGGTCCCTTTGGTATAAGCTTTGTGTATGACCTGTCTGACGACGTAACCAAGCCGTATGTGAGGATCGTGCTAAGTAATACGCTGCTCTCAATTTACCCACGCTATTTTTCTAACGTTAAAGTGACATGACAGAAAGTCGCCTTGCGCATACAACGCGCACCTACTCTGAAATTTGTTCGAACTCCGTTCTTCAGACATACATGCGTTCCATTGGTTTGTAGTGACATTATGAAACACGTGATCTGCCCGAGTTTGTAGCTACGCAACGTCTATCGGACTCAGGAGCTCGGAGCTCCTGGGTGCCTCTTCCTAGTTGGACTCACTGGCGAGAAGTCCCTGAGGTAACGCGGGACATTGTCAGCGCATGTGAGAGAGTGAACAGTAAACTTCTGTGCAGTATGGGAATTGCGAGTTTGTATCTTAGTTGTAATGACTTAGACAACCTAGTGTGGGTACGATCTCTTTTGTCACGTGCAAAATCGAGATTTGTATGTTGTAAGGGTATTGGCTTCTGCCGCTTCAGTAGAGGTGATTTCGTGGCAGGTGAGTAAAGGGTTATCAAACTGTACGTCTGGGCCCACTTCTTCTGTGGCTGATTGATCGTCGTGGCGGATGAGTCGTCGCACTCGATCATGAGCCGATAGTACAATTAAGTGTATTCCGTGTTATAGTTATATAATTAAACATTACTGGTGCGCGAGCTGAAATTATCATTGCTCCGTTTATTGTTGTGCGCGCAGCTCGAGCACAAGGACTGCGCAGCGCACGACACGGTTTAAACTCGAACACACGTTTATGGCGTTATCGTGTGCTGCTTGGGAAGCAAGTCAACGAAATATATACCTTTGTCTCCGTCAGAACACCGGTGATGTATGGCACCAGGATGCCAGTTGTGTTGCCGATGCTGACGCAGATGCCCAGGATCGTGCCTAAGGGAGTGGGAAAAATAAATGACGCAATAAAGTCGGATCGTTAGTACCACGACAGATGAAATGTGAAGAACTGTATGATCTGTGACGCAGCCAAGGTTGTAGATGCCTCTCGTAAATCATGACGTTGAGGGATCATGTCCTATAGAATCTTTTTCGTTATGGATACAACTTAGGCGTTTACGTAGAGCAGCGTAGCACTTTTACAGCTTTCAACACGATGTAGTGGGTGTATAGGAAAGGCTTATCATTACGGGTAGATGACCTGGGAGGCTGGATACATGCGCGCTGTTGTTTACCGTAGCTTTTGTCAACAATGTGGCTATGGCTATGGAAACGCCAGTATCTCCAACTTGTGTGCATGAAGTTGAATCAGCGTAGCAACACGCATGAAAACGCTGTCAGGAGTTTATAGTTGTCAGAAATAGAGGAACAGCGACTCACCACCCATCACTTCAAGACTCAGGGGACACAGTCCTAGCCGAGCAGGTCGAAGACGCTAGCCACTCGGAAACGCCATAAGAGAGTGCTTTGGCGCTCACCAATGAAGTACAAGAAAAAGCATATCTTCCCTTCGTTTCCCTACTATGTAATTGGTGAACATCTACCTTTTTCACCAATTTCGAGGAAGCGGCGAAAATGTCTCTGTTCTGTATCCAACTTAAATGACAGCATCCACCGTAAATGACGGCATAATTGCGGCAGGCTTACGAATGCGCCGTAAGGGTGTTACTAAAACATAGGGCCACTCTTTCGCGATTGTTGGATCACGTGAGACTTTACAGTTTCAAACTATGGAGAGAGACCTTCGTACAAACACATGACTCCGTGAACCCGCAGTGTGCGTCCTTAGGCACCGAGTCATCTCTGTAAAAAAATCAAAGCCTTCTGGTCAGTTACAGAACATAATTTTAAGTTTGGCATGCGCAGACCAGGATCTTTTGGCTGGCTTTCGCGAGACCAGACGTGGCCTCCAAGGCCACTAGGGCACTTCACTAAAAAAACGCTTGACAACAACAGCAAGTTGCCAGTAGGCAACCGATTGCGTAGGTGCTGAAGCCCGTTTTATTTTTCTTTCGGACGTAGACAACAGCAATGAGCCAGCCTTCATCGCAGCGCTGTTGCCCATCGCGACAGACGCACCGCAGAAGCCACGCTGTTCCCAGTGCTGCGGCCTACTTTGGAGCAGAGACCAAAGATGATGCCTTCCATGCGAAGTGAGTGTGCCGTTCACATGGAGATGACCGGCGAGACGATACCCATGGGTGGCGGGCTCTGCTTGAGCTGCAGGATGATGGCGCGCATGCGCGACACGTCTTTGGCGTTGCGCGATGCCTTTGCATTGAAGTCGCAGAGGCGCGCGATGTTCTCCCACTCGGGCACCCTGTCTGGAGCGGGCCCACTGTCTCTGGTTCCGCCGCCTGGCACCCATTCAGCCATCACGGCAGTCCGGTTGGCGGCGCGGCACTTGGCCACAGACTCGTTGTAGCGCGCGTACCAGTCCGAGAGCTCGCGCTGCGCGTTAAGGCGCAGCTCCTCCTTCTTCACTTCTTCCTGGGCATCCTTTTCCTTCAGGTGCCGTTCCATCTTCTCGCGCCACCTGCGAAGGAAAGCGAGACGTAGACACAGCTGAACGTGCTCCGAAATTCTCAATGCTATACAGCTCAGCCAGAATCATTCAAGCTGGATGCCAATTCTGCAGGCAGGAAGATATATATCATAAGGTATGGACCTCTCTGATTAATAGTGCGTTAGACACTAAATAACCACCACCCTGTGATAGACGGGAGGCAGCCCTGTCCAGCTCAACCACTGTGGATCTACAAGCCCTTGTGGAAACAGCCTAGACGGTGACCTACTCAACTTAATCGTCGGAATGTGGAGCCAAACACTATTCCTCTATTTCTTTTCCCGTTTTAATCTAAATAAAATGTTCTCATCATTATCATCGGTGCGCTGAATACACAAGTGTCCATGAAGTCAACATCAAACCACCACGATAGTTTCATAATTGCGTAATCCTATACCTCTACGTATACAGCCATCCCAATAATATCACTCCGATACCTCCTCATTAAAAAAAATAAGTCGATGGTCTTTAAGAACTACTCCATAAACATCCCATACCAGAGCCAACAGATAGAAAGAAGGTGGTCAGCACACATTTTCGCTTTGTCAAGTGTGTTTTACAGTAAACGATGCCTAATCCTAAACTCTGTCTTCCACAGGTGCCACCAGCACTCATGGTTATCCAAGAATATAAGCAACCCACAAGCAGTTCCCTTATCACATTGTTTTGTTCACATTGGGCATAGGTTGTGAACACAAAAAATATTTTAGCTGTCAAGAGCAACAAGCTCAGGGAGGATTATAAAGCGTCTTTTGGTAACGAGTGATCATACGGGCCCGTTTTTATATTCTCTATACTACCCTCGTTCTATCCACAAGGCATATCAGGATACACAGTAGTGAAGACACCATTAAGACGTCACTCATCAATTAATTTGGACATGCACTGTCAGGATTTTTGTTTTCGCTAACTTCTTGCCCCGGAGTGCGCTGCCAGTGTCCTATATTGCTACGATGCTTCCAAGCGCAGTTATAATTTTGCGTGCGTACCGGAGATGAACTTTTTCTCGGAGAATTCTATCGAATCTATAGAACCCCAGGAGTGTACTCCACGAGTGCCACTCAATGGCCAAACTTCCTCTCAAAGGTGCTGGAGCATTGAGCGACACTCCCGTTCCTCTAGCGAACTATTCCAAACGAGCACTTATTTCCGGTTTTCCGAATATTCATAAAATGTCTTCTAAAATTTGAAATATATGTTTCTGAATCAAGCTATGTCGTACGTTCGATACGTATCAGATCGGAGCGCAATTTCACTGAAGGGCCATACAAATGTGAGGAAAATTAATGAAGATAATTGATTCAGTTCACCGAAATATCTTTAAAGGCTGGGATCACTGCGGCCCCTGACGGAGAAGATCTCAACCACACGCTCCTTTCTATGTGGTCTCTGGGATCCGCTTTGGCAAACTAATACGAAATTGATGGCTCTTGTTCAAGTTAGGAGTTACATTTATTACATACAATATCCGAGGATATGTAAACTCTACGTAAGATCAAATTAACAGTAAGCATTAGTTAAATAACAATAATTTATTGACTCAGCTTATCTCAACTGCACGCTTCTTTGAATGTGACCTCTGGGACTCATTTCGACAGTGAAACACAAAAACACAAACGTAACTTGTTAAACGAAAGAATATACAGGAGTACATGAACGACGAAGTGCAGGAGCCGCATCCAGACAGCTAAAATCACGGATTGGGACCGCCTAAAGAATTTCAATTGAGCATGCACACCCCCTCAGTCGGGTGGTAAGATTGCGTCAACATTAGTGAGAGATGAGTGATATGGTGATCTTACTTGCGTATGGTCTCCGGCTCCTCCCTGGGCACAGCTGGTGGCTTTGAAGGAGCGTCGGGGCTCATCATGTCATCCAGAGAGAAACTGCCCGACGGCAGATCGGGAGGAAACTGACTGACCGACTCTTCCAACAGGTTCGTCTCTTCTTCCAGCGAAGTGCCACCGCCGCCCATGCTCGGACCGCTGAACAGGTCGTCCATAGAGGCGTCCAGCTTCTGATGCTGCTGCAGCGGCGGCGGCTGCGTCTCGAACGCCGCGAATTCGTCCATGGCGATCCTAGGGCTGTGCACCAGAGGTGGCGATGGTTATGCGCTGCAGTGCACGATGGTACAGACGAAGCCGGGTGCTCTTTTGGGCCGTCTTCACAGCTGCTGTGAACGATTGCTTTCTGTCGACGCTACGAGGCTTCAGGGACGCTGCGACGAACTCGTGGCGCAACGCGCCAGGTATTGGGCAGGGCGTTTGCAGCGGCCCCTCTCGATGTGCGCGCGCCCAAGGCGCGAGGTGTACGACGACGAAGACGAGGATTTAATCAATTACGATACCGAATCCAGATTCCTCGCACCTGCACTTCGCATAATAAATGGTGTCTCACGCCTAAAATAGAAAATTACGCTTCCGTGTACCACCTCGTAATTTCTATACTTAAACAGGTCTGGTCCGGTGTCATACCCTCTGTGCTCGAGCTGTAATAAACCTGAAAATATCGACCATTTTCTTCTCACTTGCCCCCGTTTTAAAAGACAATGAAAAAATTGTTTCGAAATTTTATTTAAAAAGCTAGGAATATCGTTTACTAATATTTTCTCTTTTGGGGCTGCTTCATTAGGACTCAGCGGCAAGAACATCTGCGAGGCTCTCTACGAATTCTTATGTGTCACAAAAAGATTACCTTGCTAAGCCATTGATCAACTCTCGAGTTTTACTAGCCAATCTAACATTTATTAGTTAACTATTACACTGTAATGACTTAATCTTCAGAAGAATTTCATATAACGATTACAACTAAGTTATTAAAAAAAATTCTGTTATTTCTTTTCTTTCACTTTTTTTTCACATCGTGCCAAAATGATCCCGCCAAGCCATAACAAAGTAATCCTATTTCTCTAGCCTGGATAAGCTTAAAATATTGACTTACATTAACCACCGCCTTTTTGGCTAATCCCCCTTAGTGGGTGGGAGCCACGACAAAGGATCAAGCAAGCAAGCAAACAAGCGCAATTTCGAACATGCTACTCAACAATCGACCACATTCATATTATCAATCAGGCAATAGAGAAATGCTCAGAATACAGCCTTCATAAATTACGAGAAGTCGTTTGATTCAGTAGAAATATCAGCAGTCATGTAGACACTGCTGAATCAGGGCGTCGACGAAGCATATATAAACATCCCGGATGAAATCTACAGGAGATCAACTGCTACCATAGTGCTTCATAAAGAAAGCAACAGAATACAAATCAAAGAGGGTGTAATTCAGGGGGATACAATCTCCCCAATGATATTTACCGCGTGCTTACTGGAGGTTTCCAGAGGCCTAGAATGGGAAGAGTTAGGGATAAGAGTTAGTGGAGTGTACATTAATAACCTGTGCTTCGCCGACAATATTGAATTGTAACTCATGACGAATTGCAACTCATGATTACGGAGTTAGACAAGGAGAGCAGAAAGGTAGATCTTAAAATTAATCTGCATAAAACGAAAGTAATGTGTTACAACCACGGAAGAGAACAGCGCTTCGAGATAGGTAATAGTGTACTAAAAGTTGTAAAAGACTTTGTCTACTTAAGACAGATAATAACCACGAGATTGAAGTAAATAGAAGAATAAGAATGGGATGGAGCACATTTGGCAAGCACTCTCAAATCTTGACAGGTAGATTGCCACTATCCCTCAAGAGGAAGGTATAAAATAGCTGTATGTTGCCGGTACTTAGACCTCGAGACTTACAAAGAGGGTTCAGCTTAAACTGAGTACCACGCAGCGAGAAATTGAAAGGAAAATGGTACGTGTAACCTTAAGAGACAATAAGAGAGCAGAGTGGAGCAGGGGACAAACCGGGGTTAAGGATGTCATAATTGAAACGAAGAAGAGGAAATGGACATGAACCGGGCAAGTAGCGCGTAGACAGGATAAGCACTGATCATTAAGGGTAACTAACTGGATTCGAAGAGAAGGCAAGCGGGTTAAGAGGAGACAGAAAGATGGGCAGGTGAGATTAAGAAGTTTGTGGGTATAAAATGGCACCAGCAAGCACAGGACCGAGTTGACTGGCGGAACATCGGAGAGGCCTTTGTCCTGCAGTGGGCGTAGCCAGGCTGCTGCTGCTGCTGCTGATGATGATGATGATGACGATGAATGCCAAATTTGGTATGGATTAAAATGACTGTATGACTGGCATAGTTGACTAGTCATAACATGATTATCATGAAATTTATGTCATAAATGTCATGATAAACATTTCATGGTCTTGCTGCTTCAGCAGTGGTTTCGTTCACATGGCACGTTGAAAAACTGGTATGCTAGGACATGACTGCATGGCGAACACAAGAAAAAGACCCTAACGTGCAAATCATGATATGCATGTCATGTAAGTCATGAGTCATGACTACACGCCACGCTCGTGGTGCGCTCGCGGTCGTTTCGCTAGTTTCACATATACCGAATTTGGTCTTACGGGACGTGAATGCATAACAAACGTATATGACTGGTGCAACCAAGATAGCCATGAGATGCGTGTCATGTTAGACATGACAAAATGCCACACTCATGATGCACTCGCGGCCGTTTCGCAAGCATCCCACACACCGAATTCGGTATTACTTAACGCGAATGAAGGACGAACGTATGTGACTGGTGCAAACACGATAACCATGAGATGCGTATCATGTAACATGAATACATGCAACGCTCATGATGCGCTCGCGGCCGTTTCGCTAGCTTCACATATACAAACTTTGGTATTACGGGACGTGAACGGATGACAAAGGTATGTGACTGGTGCAAGCATAATAACCATGAGATGCGTGTCATTGAACAACATGACTACATGCCACGCTCAGGATGCACTCGTAGCCATTTCGTTATCCTCCCATATATCAAATTGGGTATAACGTGACGTGAACGGATGACAAAGGTAAATGACATGTCAGAACATGATGACACGCCCAAACATAACACGTCAAAACATGACTACTTTCTACGCTCTTAGCGCGCTTGCGGCCGTTTCGCTAGCTCAACATAAATAAAATTTGGTATAACGTGACGTGAATAGACGACGAAGGTAAATGACACGTCCAAGCATCATAATCATGGCCTCGTAACGTTGTGCTGATTCTACAGTGACCTATCACTCATTCGTATTTCGCATATCATTGATTCCCACTGTACGTGGGATATGCCATTTCTTTACTTAAATTTTTCTTGTTCAGTTGTTACAGAACTACTATGATAGTCTCGTGTACATTGTGCCGAAGCGAGGGTCATATTTTCAGTGGTACTTACCGCTAGGGGAACAAGACTACGGCGGAGCCACTATGTGACCTCGCATAACCCGTCTCCGCTCCACTTCAATAAAAAAATGAGGGGGGGGGGGGGGGTCCAAACGAAATTGCGAGTAAGTCAGAAAAAAATCCGTGGCGATGGATACAGTTATTGGTTATATAGGGTATATCGAATAATGAAAAAAACTGGATTAAAAAAACTGATTATTCAACGCAGTGGGTATCAAACTTGATTAAAATTACTTCTTACAGCCTTAAGCACTGAATGATGCCTGTACGTCTGAGGTAAGTGAGAATGAGAGAGTGACGTTTCGTAAGAGCGAAGCACCTAAGCGTTTGGATAAGACGGAATATGTTTACGAAGGGGGATAATTACAATAAATAAAGTCTCTCTAGACCATACGATGCCTAGGGCTTCTTTGCAAACAAAGGTAGGAAGATGGCGTCTGGATTGTAGGTAGATGCACAACAGCCGACCAGAATATGTATTGCGCCCTTACTCTCAGTGGAGGGTGAGAGAAAGAAGGACGTTACGCGCTCGTCCAAGCGTAGTGTGCGTCGATCCCTCCGCTATCGAGGCGCCAGCTCTGCGTACACTCCACCAGCTCACGTTACGGGCGTCAGCATGGCCTCCGAGATTGTGGGCGCGTGGCGTGGTTCACAATCTCGGAGGCCATAGCGTCAGGCGCGTAGTGAGCACTCCAAGCCGCACTCTCGTAACGGCGCTCGCATCGCGCCATTTTCTCATTAATCCGCTATTCTTCATTTGTTCGGCTAAGAAATGCAACCGACTGAGGAGAACAAGATGACCTGCGCGTTCGAATCGCTTTATGCCAACGCATGAGAAACCCTGCGGCATTTCTCGCGTTTGCCTTAGCCCTCACAACCGGGAACACGTAGCGTAAATTTCAGAGCTGTGCAACGGCTAGCTCCAGCAGCATCGCAGCCTCTTTCAATTTTTTTGGCAAAGCAAACGATTATGTCGTGGGAGGTTTCTCTTAGTAGGTCAGTACCATTTGACCATCGCATTTTGGCCAACTTAGTTACACTTCCTCCGTCGATAGGCGGTGCGGATTCCGTCTGAGGAAAAAAAAAACAGAATTGTGCTCACCTGCGTAATCCGGTGCCATGTCGACGGGGATGGCCATGTATCCAGCTTCGCTGACTCCACGCACAGTTCCGGCCAACACGAACAGCACCAGGCTGAGTGGCCCGTTGCAGCCACCCACCGCTGGCACGATCATCAGCATTATCGAGGGAACCAAGTGCGCTGCACTCGAAAGATGCAAGTCTGATGAGCACGCAAGCCTGTAAGGAGAAGAGAAGCTCGCGGCGACGCAAGCCTCTCGTCTCCTAACAGTCGTTTTTCCCGCATGGCCATAATGAAATAGATAATCGTTGGCATATAGCTACACACAGACAATCAGAGATGGTGCATACATTCTGAGGCATGCGCCTCGTGTGATTCTGGTGGATGATTCTGGTGGCACTAAACCATGACTTCACTTTGTTTTGCTCAAAGACAATGCCACGTCATCAATATTCTGCCAGCATATTATAATTTTTGTACACGAATCTTGGCTAGGAGGCTTGCATTCATTGAAAGAATAAATGCTTGATTTTGCTTGTTCGCAATATATTGTTACAGGGGGGTCTCGTTCGGAAGACACATGCTTGAGGGAATACACATCTGTCTATTTACAACTGGTTAGGCGAGCAGCGCCACCGCTACGAAATTCTCACGCCAGTCTGCATTTGTTCCTCCATCTCCAAGTCTTGTTAGCCGTGATTCCACTGGTGTATAGAAATAGTGTGAGCGCTGACTATGTACTTCATCTTCATCTGTATGACCAAACCATTGTAGTGATCATCATCGTATGTCACGCGGGCTGGCTCTCTGGCTCGTGCGTCTGGATTAAAAAAGGATAACCTGGTTGCTGCCGTACCGGACGTGGTCTCATAAGTGGTGGAGCGTGCTTTGGTTCCCACGTCCTCCTGCTCTACCCGTCACCCCTGGAGCTCCGGTCTGGTCGACGGTTGTGCCCTAGAGCAACAGCAATGGCAGAACCCAACCCGCCCACTGCTGCAACCGCTCCTTCTCAGCCTCCTAGGCTTCACTACACCATGAGTACCTCTCATCGAGACCCTCCGGTATTTTCCGGCCTTCGCAACGAAGACGTCGAAGAATGGCTCGACAGTTATGATCGAACCAGCGTTTGTAATTATTGGGACGAGGCGCACAAACTGCGCTACGTTCCTTTTTACCTCGATGGCGTCGCTAAAACATGGTATTACAACCACGAAAGCGACTTCTCCGATTGGTCGGCCTTCACGGGGCATCTCCGTCAGGTATTTGGCACGTCTGCAGGATGTTCTGTAGTAGCGAAACAGAAGCTCGCAACCCGCATTCAAGGGGACGACGAATCGTATACGTCCTACATTGAAGATATCCTGGCTCTCTGTCGCCGAGCACAAAATGACATGACGGAGACCGATCGCGTCCGACATCTACTGAAAGGCATCAACTCTGTGGCCTTCAATGCTCTCGTGATTCAGAATCCGACTACCGTCCGGGACGTCATCACTACATGCCAACGCCTGGACGCGCTTCATTCCATGCGCCTTCCACACGCCTCCTGCGACGCTCGCTTTACCAAAGAGCATGAATTGCGGGCCCTTATCCGCACAATTGTCAGAGAAGAACTTCACGGCCTTATTCCAGGCAACCCTACCGTTGCGTCTGTCCACACACCTCCTCCCAACCTGCGAGAGATAATCAAGGACGAACTGGCATCAATGACAAGCGCTGCACATGCCCCGTCTCCTGTGCGCTTCCCAGTGCCTTCGTACGCAAAAGTTGCGTCGCGGGCCCCTGCACCAGTTCCAACCGTGCCTGCGGACGTCGGATGCGACCATGTGGCTGCGATGACAACGCAAGCGCCAAGGCCACGCCACTATTCTACATGGCGTCCTCCCCGCCCCATCTGCTTCTACTGTGGAATAAGGGGTCATATATCCCGTTTTTGCCGCCGCCGTCAGCAGGATGAACGACGCGGTTACTCAGCTTACGAGAGAGACTTTTCCCCGCGACCCGATGAATACGATCCCGCACCGTATCCATCCACCTTCCGTCAGTCGCCCTCCCCTCCACGGTCTCATGCTGGGCCTCATCCGTCTCGTTCATCTCGCCGCCGTTCTCCGTCACCGTTTCGGCGTACGTCATCACCCTTGCGTCCCGCTCCGATCTCTCGGGACTCGGAAAACTAGAATGTGCAGTTTTTGGAGGGGAAACTGCTTGTCGTCGGAACGCTACAACTCCTCCGTCTCGTCCAGCTAATTTACTGCCTGTTTCTGTGGAAGGTGTTTTTGTTGACGCCCTTATAGACACTGGAGCCGCAATTTCGGTAATTGATCGTGAATTGTGTTTTCGCCTGCGTAAAGTGCAAACTCCTTATGCCGGTCCCATGTTATGCGATGCTAATGACAGTCCAATTCGCCCGACCGGGTTGTGCACTGCTCGTATTCTAATCGATGGAATCCGTCATCACATACAATTGGCTGTGCTGTCTTTGTGCGCTCATCAGATAATCTTAGGATGGGACTTCTTGTCAGCGGCGTCTGCTGTAATTTCGTGTGGTCGGCCCCTCATTCGTATTACCGACACTGAGCTTTCTTCTGCTGCCGACCTTTCGTCACCCAACCTTGTGACAGCTGCGGATTTCCTCCTGCCTCCCGGACGAGAACGTGTCCTTACGATCAAGTCACGTGACATTCTAGATGGTGACGCTGTGGTTGCTCCTTGCCAGCGCTGCATTTTTCGAGGGATCACCATCGCATCTTGTTTAGTGCGGTTCTCCCGTGGTTATGCAAGCATCACGGCCTGCAACACGACGCCAGAACCACTTCTTTTGCCTGAGGGGACCACTGTTGCCAGCATTACCGAAGAAGCACCGCTTTGTGTCGTCACTGGTTCATCTGCTTCGTCATCCTCAAAGTGTATGCCAGCGGAAGATGCATTTCCTGCTCTCAAGGCCACTTTGTGTGAACATCTCAACCCAACGCAAACGGATGCCTTGCTAGCGTTATTAATGAAGCACAAAACTTGCTTTGACGTTTGTCCCGAAGGTCTGGGTCAAACAACAGTGACCGCCCATCGTATCGACACCGACGGATCCCGTGTGATTCGCCGCCGCCCTTACCGTGTGTCGGCTTCTGAGCGCAAGCTTATAGAAGAACAAGTCAACGACATGCTCGCGCGCAACGTCATCAGGCCTTCGACAAGCGCATGGTCTTCTCCTGTCGTACTAGTGAAAAAAAAGGATGGCTCGGTACGGTTTTGCATTGATTACAGATCACTTAACAAAATCACTCGTAAGGACGTCTACCCAATGCCTCGCATTGACGACGCTCTTGATACTTTACAAGGTGCCGAGTACTTTTCAAGTCTTGACTTGCGCTCCGGTTATTGGCAGATTCCAATGCACGAGTCTGATAAAGAGAAGACTGCGTTTGCTACCCCAGATGGGCTCTTTGAATTCAATGTAATGCCTTTCGGCCTGTGCAATGCCCCAGCCACATTTGAACGGATGATAGACACGGTACTGCGGGGATTAAAATGGAAGACCTGCCTTTGCTACCTGGACGACATTGTCATTTTTTCGTCGAGCTTCTCACAGCACCTGGAACGGCTAGACGAAGTCCTCACGTGTTTAGCTAAGGCCGGTCTCCAGCTCAACACTAAGAAGTGTCGGTTTGCCAGTCACACCATCAAGGTATTAGGTCACGTCGTCAGTAAACATGGCGTTGAGCCCGATCCCGACAAGGTTGCCGCGGTGCTGCACTTTCCTACACCAACCACACAAAAAGACCTCCGCAGCTTCCTTGGCTTAGCGTCGTATTTCCGCCGCTTTGTACGTGATTTCGCTACTATTGCGGCTCCTCTACACAAACTTCTGACCACGAGCGCACCCTTTGTCTGGTCGGATGACTGCGAAGCTGCTTTTCACACCCTCAAGCGATGCCTCACATCACGGCCAGTGCTTCGCCATTTCGACCCTGCAGCACCTACTGTGCTACACACTGACGCAAGTGGACTTGGCATCGGTGCTGTCCTTCTTCAGCGGAACCACGCTTCCGAAGAACAAGTCGTGGCCTACGCGAGCCGTACTCTATCACATGCTGAGCGAAACTACAGCATCACTGAGCAAGAATGTCTCGCCATCGTGTGGTCCATACAAAAGTTTCGTCCTTACTTATACGGCCGGCATTTCACAATAGTGACTGACCATCATGCTCTGTGTTGGTTATCGTCTCTCAAAAATTTGTCGGGACGCCTTGGCCGTTGGGTACTACGATTGCAAGAGTATGACTACAGCGTCACATATAGGTCGGGCCGAGAACACCAAGATACCGACGCTTTGTCCCGTTGCCCGCTCTCGCAGAGCGCCGAAGTGTCACCTTCCATCTGTTCGTCACCGCCCGCCAAAGTGACCAAACAGACGGCTGCTCCTTCGAAACAGTTAATTGCCTCGGCGGACCTTTTTTCGTCCACAGATCTCGCCTCGCTTCAACATGCCGATACCTACTGCCGCACAATCATCGATCGGCTGACTGGCTTATCGCGTGCTCCAAACAGCCGCCTAAGACGGCAACTTGCCCGTTTCAAGCTTCAAGAGGGAACATTATGTCGGCAAATTTACCATCCTCTCGGTAACCAATGGGTTCCCGTCATTCCTCGCTCACTTCATCTGGAAGTTCTACAAGCGTTTCATGACGATGCGACAGCTGGCCACTTAGGGTTCCACAAGACCTACGACCGCCTCAGGACTCGCTGCTTTTGGCCTGGCCTCTCCACTTCTGTCGCCAAGTACGTCGCTTCCTGCGCGTCATGCCAGCACCGAAAACGTACCACGTCTTTTCCCGCAGGGCCACTGCAACCACTGCCGTGCCCGTCCACTCCCTTTGAATTTGTGGGCATAGACTTATACGGACCTCTTCCGCTTACGTCAGCCGGTCACCGCTGGATTGTTACTGCCGTAGACCACCTTACTCGCTACGCGGAGACGGCAGCTCTTTCATCTGGCGCTACCTCTGAAGTAGCCGATTTTTTCCTTCGCGCCATTATTTTACGACATGGCGCACCGCGTGTGCTCCTTAGTGACCGTGGCAAGACATTTCTTTCACATGTCCTTGCTGAAGTCTTAAAGGCCTCTAACACTATTCACAAGACCACATCAGCGTATCACCCGGAAACTAATGGTCTGACTGAGCGTTTTCACCGAACTTTGTCCGACATGATCTCTATGTACGTGCAACCAGATCACAAAAACTGGGACACAATACTTCCTTTTGTCACGTTCGCATATAACACTGCGATACAGCGTACAACGAATTTCAGCCCTTTTTTTCTCGTGTATGGCCGTGTACCGACTTTTGTTCTGGACACCACCTTTTTGTCCACATCCTCCAATCCATCTTCAGCTCTCCCGGAAGAGTTCGCCGCTCGCGTCGCCCGCTGCCGTAAAATCGCCCGTGCCAACACTGCTGCCATTCAGGACAAGAGAAAAATCGACATTGATGCGAAGCGTCGAGTTGTTGTGTTCCGCCCAGGCGACGAAGTCCTTTTGTGGACACCTGTTCGTGTACCTGGGCTCTGCGAAAAATTCCTTCACCGGTATCTCGGTCCATACACCGTCCTGGAACGAACATCTGAAGTCAACTATCGCGTTGCTCCTGTCAACGCGGCTTCTGATCGTCGTCGCCGCCACACCGAGATCGCCCACGTCTCTCGACTGAAACGATATATTCGGCGTCCCAACTCTTTCTAACTTGCTGCCCTCTTTCGCGAAGGGGGGAAAATAGTGTGAGCGCTGACTATGTACTTCATCTTCATCTGTATGACCAAACCATTGTAGTGATCATCATCGTATGTCACGCGGGCTGGCTCTCTGGCTCGTGCGTCTGGATTAAAAAAGCATAACCTGGTTGCTGCCGTACCGGACGTGGTCTCATAATATCGCCTTGTTGTCTTTAGAGATTTTCAGAAGCCTCTCAAAATACGTGACAGTCGCACACTCAGATTAATTGCAAACGACAGCCACAAGCAAGGCCCTAATTGTCAGCGAGGAGACGGTGCCATGCCCTGGTCAACCTGATAATTAACCTTCGAGGAAGCCCTGCGTAAAGCTATACGGGGCAGTAATGTATGAAAGGGCACATTCATTTCCCGCATCAAAGAATACATTTCACAAATGGTCCGCGTTGCTTCTCTTTTTATTCTTTTCTATACTCGTCTCGTTCTTACCAACTGTTATAAAACAGTCTCAGAGAATGGCTATGTGGTACGAGCATTACGTCACAGTATGAACTACTCGAGCTCTCTAAACTGTACATGCTGCACTAACAAAAACAATGATTAAGAACTGCGGAAGAATGCAAGTAATTACTTTTAGGCGCTATTTGGGCATGACGATAGTTATAGCGCGAGAACAAAACGACGACACAGAGACAAGAAGGACACGAAAGACACGAGCGCTCGTGTCTTTCGTGTCCTTCTTGTCTCTGTGTCGTCGTTTTGTTCTCGCGCTATAACTATCGTCATGCCATACCAACTAGCCCAAGCTGCCACACTTCTAAGCTATTGGGGCGTTGCCTCACTGATCCAGCGTCATACAAACTATGCCGTAGTTACAGAACACGAGCAGACGCACTTACCGAGTCCGTTGAAGAGCTTCCGTATGTGCGTCGGCGACATCAGAGCTCGGCTACGCAGGCAGTCGGCGATTATGCCCGACAAGGCTCCGGAGACAATGGCGCCGATGTACGGAAGCGCAGAGTAGAGGCCGTTCTGCATAGCGCACAGTATGTCTTAGTTACGTACATCACCAAGTCGTGTTTCACGTGTACACAGATCATATATACTGCAGCAGACAACTCCATCTGAATAAACTTGTTTGCTATGATCAGCCAAGTCTCTCAACCATTTAGGCATAAGGAGCGGGGTTTTCATGAAGCAATGTAATCTTCTTTCGGTACACCCAGTAATATTTGCTGCCCTTTTTGAACATCTAAGGGTTTACATGCAAATATGGCAACAATGAATGGAAACAATGAGATATACAGTAAGTGTACGCGCTCGCCGACGTCTTGATAGGTGGGCCTACCTTTATATTCCGGGTCTTTGACAAAGATAGGTCTTCCTTTTGAAACCTCAGCTATGCTACTTTTGGGCCCTTCCTTACTCCTGTTAATACACCCTCCACAGACTTTGCATGGTGGTCGTAATCGAACAAAGCTGTACCTGCCTTAGCATCTCAATAATCAACTGGTACTAAGACCACCTAATTGATTCTACTGCTCACAAAAAAGAACGTTAGTACGCCCCACTGAGTGTACTTCGACAGGAAAAGTTTTGCAAGGGCACTTGTAAACTACACCGAAAAGTAGTCCTAAAAAAAGGCCATTTCATAGTTCAGTTCTAGGTTTCCTGCGCGAATCAAGTTTTTTTTTTTGTATGCATGAAATCGCTTTACATTTTAACTGAAGCAGGATGTTCAAGAGAAAAAACAAGAACGTTGAGTAATTATCGGTGATCACGTATATACAAGAACTCTTAAGACACGTCGACATAGCTCGCTTCTTTCCGTCTGTGTGCCCAGAGTTCTCAGTAAAATACAGTAAAACCTCGTTAATTCGAACTCAGTTATGTCGAAATTCCACTTAATTTGAAGGATTTCCACGGTCCAGTATTCTGAAATGTAAGTCCAAGTGGATATTTTAAGCGGCAACTGGCACATTCTGGTTAATTCGAAAATTTTGGGTGTCATGTGCCAGTTCCAGATCCCAATTTCGCCGTGAAGCTACGGCTAATAATAGCCACAAGGCAATGCAACGTATTGATACTAATGAGTGGCAGCTGAAGCATCCCACCTTCGCTAATTCCAGCACAAAGGAAAAAAAGAAAGGAACGGTCTTGTGGTCAACCAAAGCGTGCGCCTGCGGAAAACGAGCTATGCTTCACTGCAACACAACGGTGACACGCAGTCAGCTTATTGCATGTTTCTCGCAACGTCAGTGGGTCAGGGTTTACCCATTCTTTCTGGGACTGTAAAAAAATTATTAAAGGGCAGTTTAGCGGAAATCGCGATGTATGCGAACCTTCGATTGCCGGTTGCTCCAGCAATTGGCGTCTTTGCACAGCTGGTGGAGTTCTTGCCAGGAACACCTACTTCAAAAACTAAGTTCGAAAGTTTCAAAGATCATTTTTTTTCAGCCAAAACGCATCATGAGCTTCATCATATTGGTCATTATCAAATTCATAATTATAATAGAACGAATGTGCGAATGGTCGCATCATGACGTGCTGACGAGGCGAAAAACAAGCGACATGCTGCCCGCATGTCATTTATGTACTGCAGTGAAGACGTCTTGTTTCTGCAGGCGCACATTTTGTTAGATTACGACCGCATTTTCTTTTTTTTTTTTCGGTGGCAGCAGCGAAGTCCACCGTTCCTCCATGTTCGCGGCAAAATAAAGACCAGGCGTTGCTAGAAAACATGACCTTTGGAGCCGCAAGCTAGCCGGCAAAGCAAACGACTAGCACTGATTGCTTTGAATAGTTCGAAGTTCCTTGCACCCCGTTCCTTGTATGTTTTTGTGCGGTTAATTCGAAAACTTCTTGCAGCACCAGTGACTTGGAATTAACAATGTTTTACTATATATATATATATATATATATATATATATATATATATATATATATATATATATATATATATATATATATATACTCTCACTCTCACGTTTATATTCACATAAACTCAAAAAAGTGGAGGGGGGGGGGACGTAGCCGCCGTGAAATCTCAGTATATATATATATATATATATATATATATATATATATATATATATATATATATATATATATATATATATATATATATATATATATATATATATATATATATATATATATATATATATATATATATATATATATATATATATATATTGTTATGGCGTTTATTAGCCGGCACACAGCGAGTCTACACAATGGCGACAGTAACGGCCAAAACACGGGGTCTCCGCGCGAGCGGCGTTCTCTTTGGGCAGACCCACTAGAAAGCACATAAGAGTTCGACCCACTTCAGTGTTCGGCGGCTTCTGCACAATTACCCCGGGGTCGAAGAGGGAGCCGCCTGGCGACCTAACAGCTTGTCACTACGAGCGGGTCATAGTAAGCCTTCAGACGCTCCACGTTGACTATGTCGCGCCCGCGGCGGCGCATGTCCGAAGATTGTTCAATTGGCTCGATAAAATAGTTGACCGGAGATGTGCGCTCGATCACACGGTAGGGACCTTCATATTTCGGGAGTAGTTTGGAAGAAAGGCCAGCTACAGAGGTCGGGATTGAGAGCCATACAAGGGAACCAGGAAGGAAGGTGGGCTCAGAAGTGGCGGAGCCATCACGAATACTCTTCTGCCGCTCTTGCTCATGCGTCGTAAAAGTCTTGGCAAGCTCGCGACACTCTTCAGCAAGCCTGGCGGTCTCGGAAATAGGTGTACACTCAGATGGATCCGGCGTGTACGGGAGTATCGTGTCGATGGTGTGTGACGGGTGCCTTCCGTACAGCAAAAAGAAAGGTGAAAAACCAGTCGTGCTCTGAGGGGCGGTGTTGTAGGCGTACGTGACGAAGGGCAGTATGGTATCCCAATTCGTGTGGTTGGCGGCGACGTACATCGACAGCATGTCGCCGAGGGTGCGGTTAAAGCGTTCGGTCAGACCATTCGTCTGCGGGTGGTAAGCAGTAGTTTTGCGGTGGACAGAATGGCACTCAGTGAGAATGGCATCGACGACTTCTGACAAGAAGACACGGCATCGATCGCTGAGAAGCTCCTGGGGTGGACCGTGGCGCAATATAAATCGATGTAGTAGGAAGGACGCAACAGCACGCGCAGTAGCCGCAGGGAGAGCGGCGGTTTCGGCGTATCGCGTTAAATGATCTACGGCGACGATGGCCCAGCGGTTGCCAGTGGACGTCAGAGGAAGTGATCCGTACAAATCGATACCTATGCGCCCAAACGGACGGTCAGGGCAAGGTAGCGGTTGCAGACCGGCTGGTGACATGTGTGCGGACGGTTTGCGGCGTTGGCAAGCGAGACAGGAGCGAACGAACTGCTGGACGTAGCGGTACATCCCGCGCCAGAAGTAGCGTTGTCTAATGCGATGGTAGGTTTTGAATACCCCAGAGTGCGCGCACTGTGGATCAGAATGGAAGGATTCACATATCTCCGACCGCAGACTGCGGGGTATCACGAGTAGCCACTGCCGGCCATCGGCGTCGTAATTGCGTCGGTGTAGGAGGCCGTCACGAATGGCGAAATGATGAGCTCGACGACGCAAGGCACGCGTGGATGGCGTTGCGGACGGATCAGAGAGCAAGTCGATCAGTTTGGCGATCCAATTATCCTTTCGCTGTTCGGTAGCGATGATGTCAACATCAATGGCAGAAACAACAACCGAGGATACTGAGCAGAGCACGTTAGCTTCAGGCAGAGGGGAGCGCGAGAGGGCGTCGGCGTCAGCATGCTGGCGTCCGTTGCGGTAGAGGACGCGGATGTCGTAGTCTTGTAAGCGAAGAGCCCAACGGGCGAGGCGGCCTGAGGGATCCTTCAATGATGACAGCCAGCATAGTGCATGATGGTCAGTGACGACATCGAATGGGCGACCATACAAATAAGGTCGAAACTTTGTAAGAGCCCAGACGATCGCCAGGCACTCTTTTTCCGTGACGGTGTAGTTTGTCTCGGCTCTTGTGAGCGTACGGCTTGCATATGCCACAACATAATCAGGGAACCCGGGTTTGCGCTGCGCCAGGACAGCGCCGAGGCCTACACCACTGGCGTCCGTGGGCACTTCTGTTGGGGCCGTAGGGTCATAGTGGCGGAGAATGGGAGGAGACGTCAACAAGTGGCGGAGCTTCAAGAACGCGTTGTCGCACTCTGACGACCACGAATTGAGGGGCCCGTTACTTCCGAGGAGCTTCGTCAGCGGTGATATAATCGTGGCGAAGTTTCGTATAAAGCGTCGGAAGTATGAGCACAGGCCCACGAAACTACGCAGTTCTTTGACGGACGCAGGTTTTGGGAATTCGGCCACGGCCCGAAGCTTGGCTGGGTCAGGAAGAATGCCATCCTTGGACACGACGTACCCTAGGATGGTGAGTTGGCGTGCTGCAAAGCGGCACTTCTTCAGATTTAGTTGCAAGCCGGCATTGCTCACACGTGCGAAAACTTCTTTTAGACGTTGGAGATGGGTGGAGAAATCTGGAGCGAAGACAACAACGTCATCGAGGTAATACAAGCACGTGTGCCATTTCAAGTTGCGCAGTACGGTGTCCATCATGCGCTCAAATGTCGCAGGTGCATTACACAGACCAAACGGCATGACGTTGAATTCGTACAAGCCGTCGGGTGTGATGAAGGCAGTCTTCGGTCGAGCGTCATCAGCCAGGGGTACTTGCCAGTACCCCGAGCGCAGATCGAGAGAAGAAAAAAATTGGGCTCCGTGAAGGCTGTCGATTGCGTCGTCGATGCGCGGCAGTGGGTAGACATCCTTGCGAGTGATCTTATTGAGCTGTCTGTAGTCCACACAGAACCGCACAGAACCATCTTTCTTCGCAACAAGAACAACAGGAGACGCCCATGGACTGTCCGAGGGCCGAATGACGTCGCGTCGGAGCATATCGTCAACCTGCTCGTTAATTTGCCGGCGTTCAGCAGGCGACACGCGGTATGGATGTTGCCGTAATGGTGGATGGGCACCAGTGTCAATACGATGCGTAACAGTGGACGCGCGACCGAGAGAACTTCGCCCGACATCGAAAGAAGAACGGTATTCTTGCAACAGGTCTAGAAGCTGGGAACGCTGCACTGACGTAAGGTTGTCATCAATGAAAGGGCCAAATACATCAGGAGATGATGGGTCAGAAGTAGAAACAGCACTGATGGTACGTGAATCGGTACAACGCGAGTCTTCGGGTACGTCCAGGACTTGTGCGTCGTCGACTCCTTCCACTCTGCCGAGACATTCCCCTTGAACCAAGGTAACAGTGTACGGGGATGGGTTGGTCACAAAAATAGCGGCGTTGCCTTGGGTGATTTGCACGGTCGCGAAAGGTACTAGCAACCCTTTCCTCCTGGAAGCACGGTAGGATGGCGAAACAAGTGCAATTGTGTCGGAGAGACCGGTGCAGTAAACCGATACGCCCATCGTCGAGCTTGGAGGCACTATAGTATCGTCTTTCACAAGAATCTTGTTCAGTGTCGAGGGACCGTCTTCTGGCGTCAAATGCGAGAAGGGCGAGAGTTCAATTTCGGCGGCGGCACAATGAATGACGGCGTCGTTGCGGGAGAGAAAATCCCATCCCAAGATGACGTCATGAGAGCATGCAGGAATGATGATGAATTGGGCGACATACAGAACGTCCTGAACGACAACGCGAGCTGTGCAGCCTGCTGTAGGATTAATACGATGTGAGCTAGCGGTACGAAGGGACAGTCCAGAAATCGGCGTCGTCACTTTTCGAAGCAAGCGGCAAAGGTTTTCGCTCATAACTGATACCGCAGCTCCAGTGGCAATAAGAGCAGATGCATGAACACCGTCCACAAGCACGTCAATGACATTAGATGGGCGGCTCTGAGGGCTTTCACAATGCGATAGCGTCGCAGTCCTTGCCTCTGGGACTGCGACGACTAGTTTTCCCGCTCATGAGCAGAAGAACTTGGCCGCATGGGGGACAGAGACCGACGTCGTGGAGACGGCGACCTTCGAGCAGACGGACCTGGGCGAGACGACAGTGGCACAGACGGCAGTTCCTCGTTATACGAACGGCTAAGGTGGCCAGCAACAGGAGAAGTGGGAGCCGGCTGTAGTCGAGAGCAATAACGGGCTACGTGACCGGCGTAACCGCAAGCAAAGCAGATGGGCCGGTTGTCGGGTGTGCGCCATCGGTTTGCGGGGGTGGGTCTCGCCCGGAACGGTGTCTGGAAAGGCTGCATGGTGGGCTGAAAATGAGGCTGAGGGGTTGCGCCAACATATGCAGCCGGCATACCCGCTGCAAAGGACGGAGGTCGTGCGGCAGCTTCGGCGTAAGTCACTGGTGCAGGCGCTTGAACTACTGGAGGCGGCCTTGCGACCACTTGGGCGTAACTTGGGGGTGCAGGGGCCGGAAGTTGTTGTGGGTGGTACGCAGGCATGACCTCCGCTATTTCCTGCTCAATCGCTCGGCGGATGGGTGGAAGAATGGTAGTGGCCGATTGTTGAGCAGCCGGTGGGTGGGCAAAGGGCAGGAGAGAGAACTGCCGCGCGATTTCCTCACGTATGAAGGACTTGAGATCTGCCAGCAGTGCCACCTGATCACAGCTCGCTTCCAAGCCTGCAAGCCCTGCATCTCGTGATGTGGAGCGACGGGTCATCGAACGCTGCCGGCGGAGCTCCTCGTAGCTCTGGCACAGCGTGATGAGCTCAGCTACTGTGCCTGGGTTTTTGGCAAGCAGCATCGTGAAGGCATCATCGTCAATGCCCTTCATGACGTTCCGGATCTTGTCTGATTCGGACATGCTGTTGTTCGACTTCTTGCACAAGTCCAGGACATCTTCAATGTAACTGGTGAATGACTCACCGGCCTGCTGAGCGCGTTCGCGTAAGCGCTGCTCGGCTTGCAGCTTGCGAACGGCAGGGCGGCCAAAAACGTTGGTGATAGCAGTCTTGAAACCGGACCAGGTTGCAAACTCGGACGCGTGGTTGGTGTACCACAAACTTGCAACGCCCGCAAGGTAGAACACCAAGTTTGTCAACTTGCCGTCCTCGTCCCATTTGTTGGGGACGCTCACGCGCTCGTAAATGGCGAGCCAGTCCTCCACGTCAGTGCCATCGGCGCCCGTGAAGATGGGTGGATCGCGGATCCTGGGGACACCGGGACATGGGGGTGGCATGGGAGGAGGCGTTTGCTGAGAGGCGTCGTGGGACATGGTAGATTGCAGCGTACGTGAGCGTAGTTCCAAGGGCATCGAAGGGGATCGTAGCACCTCCACCAATTTGTTATGGCGTTTATTAGCCGGCACACAGCGAGTCTACACAATGGCGACAGTAACGGCCAAAACACGGGGTCTCCGCGCGAGCGGCGTTCTCTTTGGGCAGACCCACTAGAAAGCACATAAGAGTTCGACCCACTTCAGTGTTCGGCGGCTTCTGCACAATTACCCCGGGGTCGAAGAGGGAGCCGCCTGGCGACCTAACAGCTTGTCACTACGAGCGGGTCATAGTAAGCCTTCAGACGCTCCACGTTGACTATGTCGCGCCCGCGGCGGCGCATGTCCGAAGATTGTTCAATTGGCTCGATAAAATAGTTGACCGGAGATGTGCGCTCGATCACACGGTAGGGACCTTCATATTTCGGGAGTAGTTTGGAAGAAAGGCCAGCTACAGAGGTCGGGATTGAGAGCCATACAAGGGAACCAGGAAGGAAGGTGGGCTCAGAAGTGGCGGAGCCATCACGAATACTCTTCTGCCGCTCTTGCTCATGCGTCGTAAAAGTCTTGGCAAGCTCGCGACACTCTTCAGCAAGCCTGGCGGTCTCGGAAATAGGTGTACACTCAGATGGATCCGGCGTGTACGGGAGTATCGTGTCGATGGTGTGTGACGGGTGCCTTCCGTACAGCAAAAAGAAAGGTGAAAAACCAGTCGTGCTCTGAGGGGCGGTGTTGTAGGCGTACGTGACGAAGGGCAGTATGGTATCCCAATTCGTGTGGTTGGCGGCGACGTACATCGACAGCATGTCGCCGAGGGTGCGGTTAAAGCGTTCGGTCAGACCATTCGTCTGCGGGTGGTAAGCAGTAGTTTTGCGGTGGACAGAATGGCACTCAGTGAGAATGGCATCGACGACTTCTGACAAGAAGACACGGCATCGATCGCTGAGAAGCTCCTGGGGTGGACCGTGGCGCAATATAAATCGATGTAGTAGGAAGGACGCAACAGCACGCGCAGTAGCCGCAGGGAGAGCGGCGGTTTCGGCGTATCGCGTTAAATGATCTACGGCGACGATGGCCCAGCGGTTGCCAGTGGACGTCAGAGGAAGTGATCCGTACAAATCGATACCTATGCGCCCAAACGGACGGTCAGGGCAAGGTAGCGGTTGCAGACCGGCTGGTGACATGTGTGCGGACGGTTTGCGGCGTTGGCAAGCGAGACAGGAGCGAACAAACTGCTGGACGTAGCGGTACATCCCGCGCCAGAAGTAGCGTTGTCTAATGCGATGGTAGGTTTTGAATACCCCAGAGTGCGCGCACTGTGGATCAGAATGGAAGGATTCACATATCTCCGACCGCAGACTGCGGGGTATCACGAGTAGCCACTGCCGGCCATCGGCGTCGTAATTGCGTCGGTGTAGGAGGCCGTCACGAATGGCGAAATGATGAGCTCGACGACGCAAGGCACGCGTGGATGGCGTTGCGGACGGATCAGAGAGCAAGTCGATCAGTTTGGCGATCCAATTATCCTTTCGCTGTTCGGTAGCGATGATGTCAACATCAATGGCAGAAACAACAACCGAGGATACTGAGCAGAGCACGTTAGCTTCAGGCAGAGGGGAGCGCGAGAGGGCGTCGGCGTCAGCATGCTGGCGTCCGTTGCGGTA
The DNA here is from genome assembly GCF_043290135.1 of Rhipicephalus microplus. NCBI lineage: Eukaryota > Metazoa > Arthropoda > Arachnida > Ixodida > Ixodidae > Rhipicephalus > Rhipicephalus microplus. Next base: position 194,391,975 of record NC_134701.1, read on the forward strand.
GAGGACGCGGATGTCGTAGTCTTGTAAGCGAAGAGCCCAACGGGCGAGGCGGCCTGAGGGATCCTTCAATGATGACAGCCAGCATAGTGCATGATGGTCAGTGACGACATCGAATGGGCGACCATACAAATAAGGTCGAAACTTTGTAAGAGCCCAGACGATCGCCAGGCACTCTTTTTCCGTGACGGTGTAGTTTGTCTCGGCTCTTGTGAGCGTACGGCTTGCATATGCCACAACATAATCAGGGAACCCGGGTTTGCGCTGCGCCAGGACAGCGCCGAGGCCTACACCACTGGCGTCCGTGGGCACTTCTGTTGGGGCCGTAGGGTCATAGTGGCGGAGAATGGGAGGAGACGTCAACAAGTGGCGGAGCTTCAAGAACGCGTTGTCGCACTCTGACGACCACGAATTGAGGGGCCCGTTACTTCCGAGGAGCTTCGTCAGCGGTGATATAATCATGGCGAAGTTTCGTATAAAGCGTCGGAAGTATGAGCACAGGCCCACGAAACTACGCAGTTCTTTGACGGACGCAGGTTTTGGGAATTCGGCCACGGCCCGAAGCTTGGCTGGGTCAGGAAGAATGCCATCCTTGGACACGACGTACCCTAGGATGGTGAGTTGGCGTGCTGCAAAGCGGCACTTCTTCAGATTTAGTTGCAAGCCGGCATTGCTCACACGTGCGAAAACTTCTTTTAGACGTTGGAGATGGGTGGAGAAATCTGGAGCGAAGACAACAACGTCATCGAGGTAATACAAGCACGTGTGCCATTTCAAGTTGCGCAGTACGGTGTCCATCATGCGCTCAAATGTCGCAGGTGCATTACACAGACCAAACGGCATGACGTTGAATTCGTACAAGCCGTCGGGTGTGATGAAGGCAGTCTTCGGTCGAGCGTCATCAGCCAGGGGTACTTGCCAGTACCCCGAGCGCAGATCGAGAGAAGAAAAAAATTGGGCTCCGTGAAGGCTGTCGATTGCGTCGTCGATGCGCGGCAGTGGGTAGACATCCTTGCGAGTGATCTTATTGAGCTGTCTGTAGTCCACACAGAACCGCACAGAACCATCTTTCTTCGCAACAAGAACAACAGGAGACGCCCATGGACTGTCCGAGGGCCGAATGACGTCGCGTCGGAGCATATCGTCAACCTGCTCGTTAATTTGCCGGCGTTCAGCAGGCGACACGCGGTATGGATGTTGCCGTAATGGTGGATGGGCACCAGTGTCAATACGATGCGTAACAGTGGACGCGCGACCGAGAGAACTTCGCCCGACATCGAAAGAAGAACGGTATTCTTGCAACAGGTCTAGAAGCTGGGAACGCTGCACTGACGTAAGGTTGTCATCAATGAAAGGGCCAAATACATCAGGAGATGATGGGTCAGAAGTAGAAACAGCACTGATGGTACGTGAATCGGTACAACGCGAGTCTTCGGGTACGTCCAGGACTTGTGCGTCGTCGACTCCTTCCACTCTGCCGAGACATTCCCCTTGAACCAAGGTAACAGTGTACGGGGATGGGTTGGTCACAAAAATAGCGGCGTTGCCTTGGGTGATTTGCACGGTCGCGAAAGGTACTAGCAACCCTTTCCTCCTGGAAGCACGGTAGGATGGCGAAACAAGTGCAATTGTGTCGGAGAGACCGGTGCAGTAAACCGATACGCCCATCGTCGAGCTTGGAGGCACTATAGTATCGTCTTTCACAAGAATCTTGTTCAGTGTCGAGGGACCGTCTTCTGGCGTCAAATGCGAGAAGGGCGAGAGTTCAATTTCGGCGGCGGCACAATGAATGACGGCGTCGTTGCGGGAGAGAAAATCCCATCCCAAGATGACGTCATGAGAGCATGCAGGAATGATGATGAATTGGGCGACATACAGAACGTCCTGAACGACAACGCGAGCTGTGCAGCCTGCTGTAGGATTAATACGATGTGAGCTAGCGGTACGAAGGGACAGTCCAGAAATCGGCGTCGTCACTTTTCGAAGCAAGCGGCAAAGGTTTTCGCTCATAACTGATACCGCAGCTCCAGTGGCAATAAGAGCAGATGCATGAACACCGTCCACAAGCACGTCAATGACATTAGATGGGCGGCTCTGAGGGCTTTCACAATGCGATAGCGTCGCAGTCCTTGCCTCTGGGACTGCGACGACTAGTTTTCCCGCTCATGAGCAGAAGAACTTGGCCGCATGGGGGACAGAGACCGACGTCGTGGAGACGGCGACCTTCGAGCAGACGGACCTGGGCGAGACGACAGTGGCACAGACGGCAGTTCCTCGTTATACGAACGGCTAAGGTGGCCAGCAACAGGAGAAGTGGGAGCCGGCTGTAGTCGAGAGCAATAACGGGCTACGTGACCGGCGTAACCGCAAGCAAAGCAGATGGGCCGGTTGTCGGGTGTGCGCCATCGGTTTGCGGGGGTGGGTCTCGCCCGGAACGGTGTCTGGAAAGGCTGCATGGTGGGCTGAAAATGAGGCTGAGGGGTTGCGCCAACATATGCAGCCGGCATACCCGCTGCAAAGGACGGAGGTCGTGCGGCAGCTTCGGCGTAAGTCACTGGTGCAGGCGCTTGAACTACTGGAGGCGGCCTTGCGACCACTTGGGCGTAACTTGGGGGTGCAGGGGCCGGAAGTTGTTGTGGGTGGTACGCAGGCATGACCTCCGCTATTTCCTGCTCAATCGCTCGGCGGATGGGTGGAAGAATGGTAGTGGCCGATTGTTGAGCAGCCGGTGGGTGGGCAAAGGGCAGGAGAGAGAACTGCCGCGCGATTTCCTCACGTATGAAGGACTTGAGATCTGCCAGCAGTGCCACCTGATCACAGCTCGCTTCCAAGCCTGCAAGCCCTGCATCTCGTGATGTGGAGCGACGGGTCATCGAACGCTGCCGGCGGAGCTCCTCGTAGCTCTGGCACAGCGTGATGAGCTCAGCTACTGTGCCTGGGTTTTTGGCAAGCAGCATCGTGAAGGCATCATCGTCAATGCCCTTCATGACGTTCCGGATCTTGTCTGATTCGGACATGCTGTTGTTCGACTTCTTGCACAAGTCCAGGACATCTTCAATGTAACTGGTGAATGACTCACCGGCCTGCTGAGCGCGTTCGCGTAAGCGCTGCTCGGCTTGCAGCTTGCGAACGGCAGGGCGGCCAAAAACGTTGGTGATAGCAGTCTTGAAACCGGACCAGGTTGCAAACTCGGACGCGTGGTTGGTGTACCACAAACTTGCAACGCCCGCAAGGTAGAACACCAAGTTTGTCAACTTGCCGTCCTCGTCCCATTTGTTGGGGACGCTCACGCGCTCGTAAATGGCGAGCCAGTCCTCCACGTCAGTGCCATCGGCGCCCGTGAAGATGGGTGGATCGCGGATCCTGGGGACACCGGGACATGGGGGTGGCATGGGAGGAGGCGTTTGCTGAGAGGCGTCGTGGGACATGGTAGATTGCAGCGTACGTGAGCGTAGTTCCAAGGGCATCGAAGGGGATCGTAGCACCTCCACCAATTTGTTATGGCGTTTATTAGCCGGCACACAGCGAGTCTACACAATGGCGACAGTAACGGCCAAAACACGGGGTCTCCGCGCGAGCGGCGTTCTCTTTGGGCAGACCCACTAGAAAGCACATAAGAGTTCGACCCACTTCAGTGTTCGGCGGCTTCTGCACAATTATATCCCATATATATATATATATATATATGAGATTCGAGGCGAGCTCCAGCTGGCACACACTGATGATGATATCTACAGATGAGGAAATTATACAAATGATGATGACACGTCCAATTGATAAAGAAGAGTCGGTGACTGCGGTCATTTCGATCCAGGTGCACCCACAATTCTTCACACTGACGCCAGTGGTCATGGTCTCGGTGCCGTTCTACTGCAGCGTGACAACACCGCACGCGAGCGTGTCCTCGCTTACGCCAGTCGTGCTTTGACTGCTGCCGAGAAAAATTATACAATAACCGAACAAGAGTGCCTTGCTGTTGTATGGGCGGTACGAAAGTTTCGTCCATACCTCCACGGCCGCCACTTCACAGTCGTCACCGACCACAACGCATTGTGCTGGCTTTCGTCGCTAAAGAGCTTATCGGGTCGTCTTGGCCGCCGGGTGCTTCGTTTACAAGAGCACAACTTTGATGTCGTCTACAGGTCTGGTAAGAAGCACCAAGATGCTGATGCTCTCTCTCGCAGCCCTCCACCCAACCGTAATAGCCCACCGTCACCAATTTCCTCCGCAGCATTACCCACCGCAGGTCTCAGTTGGCTAAGATCCGGCCGCCCTTCTACCCTTGTGTCGCATCAACGAGTTGACCCTTACTGCCGCTCCATAATAGCACGCTTAGAAGGTACATCTACTCCTCCGAACGCCCGGCTTTGCCGAGAACTGAAGCAATTCAAGCTTCACGATGGTGTTTTGCATCGCTATATTTACCACGTCGAAGGAAACAAATGGGTCCCCGTTATACCACGTTGTCTACAACGTCAGGTTCTTGAGACATTCCACGATGATCCTGCTGCTGGGCATCTCGGCTATCACAAAACGTACGACAAAATACGCAGTTGGTTCACCTGGCCTAGCCTCTCATCCGCGAATGCCAAATATGTTTCTTCGTGTGCTTTATGTCAACGGTGGAAATGACCCACTACTGCTCCTTCTGGCTTTCTTCAACCTCTTCCTTGTCCCGCTTCGTCATTCGAAGTCGTCGGGATAGACTTGTACGGCCCCCTTCCTGTGACCTCCAATGGAAATCGTTGGATTGTAACGGCTGTTGACCACCTCACTCGTTACGCGGAAGCCATCGCACTGCACGTGGGTACAGCCACTGAAGTACCTAATTTTTTTCTGCGTAACCATATTTTTACGCCATGGAGCTCCACGTGTTCTGCTCAGCGACCGCGGCAAGGTCTTTCTTTCCTCTGTTGTTGCTGATGTTCTACGCGCCGCCAACACCATCCACAAAACAACTTCTACTTATCATCCTCAAACAAATGGCTTGACGGAACGCTTTCATCGCACCTTCTCGGACATGATTACCATGTACGTTAACCCTGGCCACACGAACTGGGACGCCATTTTGCCATTCGTAACGTTCGCCTACAATACAGCTACGCAACGCACCACCGGCTTTTCTCCCTATTTTTCTGGTCCATGGCCGCTCTCCAAGTGTAACTCTGGACGTCTCCTTCCTTTCGGCTCCTGCTACCTCAGCAGGCCCTTTATCTGCACAATTTTTGTCTCGCCTCGAGCACTGCCGTCATCTGGCTTGAATCAACTCCTGCATCTCTCAGGAAGCTCGCAAGTCTCACTACGACTCGACTCACCGTGCTGTCACCTTTTCCTCAGGAGACGAAGTTCTTCTGTGGACTCCCGTGCGTGTGCCCCGCTTATGTGAAAAATTCCTCAGTCGTTTTATAGGGCCTTATACGGTGATTGAACAAACTTCCCCAGTTAATCACCGTATCTCACCACTTAACGCTCCCTCCGACCACCGTTGCCGCGGGACAGAAATTGTGCACGTTTCTCGGCTGAAACTGTACACCCGACGCAATTCTTAATACTTTCTCTCGCGTGGCCAGGAGGCCGCTTCCAGCATGACGGGGAATTAGTGTCAGCGCAGTCACCGACTCTTCTTTACCAATTGGACGTGTCATCATCATTTGTATAATTTACTCATCTGTAGATATCATCATCAGTGTGTGCCAGCTCGAGCTCGCCTCGAATAAAGCTCTTCCTCATATAGTGTGAGCGCAGTCACCGACTCTTCTTTATCAATTGGACGTGTCATCATCATTTGTATAATTTCCTCATCTGTAGACATCATCAGTGTGTGCCAGCTCGAGCTCGCCTCGAATAAAGCTCTTCCTCATAAGTGGTGGACCGTGCATCTCGATCCCCAAGTTCTCTCGCACGTTACCACTAGAGCTCCGCTCGGGTTGTCGTCTACTACCACCTGCCATGGCGGTGCAAGACAATCCTTGTCCATCCAACACCGCCAGCCCAATGCAGCCTCCATCGTCGACCCTGGCCATCACAGCCACCAGCGTGATCCGCCAGTATTCTCGGGTCTCAAAGGGGATGACGTTGAAGAATGGCTACACACCTACGACCTCGTCAGCGAGTTGAACAGGTGGGATACTCTACACAAGTTGCGTACGGTCCCTTTCTATCTAACTGATGTTGCCAAAACCTGGTTTTGGAAGCAACTCCAAGATCTTCCCGACTGGGACACGTTCGCACAGTAGATTTTCGGTTCCCTCAGTGTTCGCGCTGAAGTAGCAACAAAGAAGCTTGCTGAACGCATTCAGCTGGAGGGTGAATCATACACCTCGTACATTGAGAATGTTCTTGCCTTGTTCAAGCGTGTAAATTCAGCTATGCCTCAAAGCGAACAAATACGCCATATTACCAAAGGCATAAATACCATCGCATTCAAAGCCCTTGCGTCGCAAAACCCTACCATGACTCAAGATGTCATCACCATTTGCCAGAGACTAGAAGAACTTCGTCTCTTCGTCTTTGCCATGATGCCTCGGACATTCGTCTTCCTGCAGCCCTCGACACTGTGCCCTGGTCCGGGACATCCTTCGGGAGGAGCTTCATGGGCGCTGCTCTTTCTGCGCCCCTTTATCTACTTTAGCCTCAGATCCAACCAACTTGCGGGACATCATTAGGCAAGAGATTCCATCTGCGTCACATTCACCTTACTCCGCCAAATCCAGACCTCGTCATGTACCAACGTACGCAGAAGTCGCGGCGCTCTCAGCACCCAACACTAACCCAGCGGCTACACCAGGTGGTCATGTACCTGTGGCGTCAGTGTCACCACCGATGCGCCCACAGCCGTATTACGCCATGCCGCGTCCTCAACGCCCAATCTGTTATTATTGCGGCTATAGGGGTCATATATCTCGCTTTTGCCGAAAGCTTCAACAGGACGAGCAACGTGGCTACGCTTCAGAGGAACGCGGACACTTCAGTCCACTCACGAACTACCAGCGCACGCCTTACCGGTCTTTTTTTAGCGTTCGCCCTCTCCACCTTACAGTAGTGGTCTGCCTGTGAACTCCCGTGAGTCTCGCCGCCACTCACCATCTCGTAATCGCCGTTCCGTGTCGCCTCTGCGACCCGCCTCCAATGTTCTCAATGCCCACTTGGAAAACTCCCCAATGCAGTTTTAGGAGGGGAAACTGCATCCACCGAACAGCCAGCAATTCCTCCAGACAGACCATCAAACTTGTTTAACAGTGTTAGTCGAAGGTATACGCGTCGAAGCTCTAGTGGATACTGGCGCTGCTATTTCCATTATTCGCTCCGACCTTTGCTCCCATCTCCGCAAAGTAACAACACCTTACTTGGGCCCGTCTCTCCGTGCTGCGACGAACGCCATTTGTCGCCCACTCGCCCAGTGTACAGTTCGTGTTTTCATAGACGGTATTCGTCATCATATTGCTGTTGCAGTTCTCCGTGAGTGCACCCCCGAACTCCTTTTGGGGTGGGATTTTCTGTCGTCTGCGCGCGCTTCTATATCTTGTCGTCAGCGCCTCATCCACCTCAACCCACTGACTCTTCTGTATCGGAACCCGAAGAGCGCATTCGTCTCGTCACAACTTCAGATTATGTTCTTTGGCCATCCCGAGAAGAAGTAATTAGCGTTGATTGCAGCAACATTGTGGATGGCGACGTGCTTCTACTACCTTATGGCCACACGGTACATCGAGGCATACGTATCATTCCAGGCCTTGTTCGTTTTTCTGAAGGGTCTGCTTTTATTACTGCGTTAAATCAGACCCCCGAAACCTTATTGTTGCCCTGTGGATCAACAGTCACATGCGCTATTGACCCGCAGCCCGTTGCAATTGTTGCCCTTCCAAGTCAAGAAGACCTACCAGAGCCAAGCACGCCGCCACTCAATTCTCGCACTCCTCTATCGGTTACTGCGCTCACTATATATATATATATATATATATATATATATATATATATATATATATATATATATATATATATATATATATATATATATATATATATATATATATATATATATATATATATATGTATATTCGGCAGATACCATCTACCTTAAAAATTGACGTTCTGTAAAGCATGCAGAGAGAAGATTACAGTGTTTTTATTTATTATTATTAAAGATATGTTTTATCACATATCTTTAATCATACGTAATAAATGACGCGAAATATATGCAAATGTTGCGCGCACAGACATACCTTGAACATTTATAGATGTTGATATACCCAGTTGTTTCCACTTGCCCAATGATGCCAACACGAACTTGAGCATTAGCAACACGAGAAGCGGTAAGCTGATATGAAGCGCTGGTGCTCGCGACCATGGTAGCCCTGGACATTGCTACGTAAATCAACTCAAGCGCATGGCACCTAACTACCATTCATGTTAACCCGATGGGACGGCTGTATGATAGGAGAACATATGTAATGTTTATAAAATTGGATAGCCAGCACTGCAACCCGAATGACCGTTTTACGAATATTAGGGTCTACTTGAAAGGCAGTTCCGACACCTGGCAGGGCTGTGGGTGATAATGCTTGATCGCAGCACATTATGCTGGGGTTTGAATCCAGCCGGGACACTGACATTTGTTATTTACATAAGTCGGCTCAACGCTGTCGATGTCAGGTTTTTCTTAACGCTCATGCATTAAAAACCAACGTGTGTTCTCGTCGTTCCTTAGATACCAAATGTCAATTACACGTGGCACATACTTGCATACCAGCGGCACATACCCGCCCGCGGTTTGTACCATTGTCTGGCGGGAAGTGTTTGACGACGTACGAGACGGTATTGTGACATTATTCATGTCTTGACCAGCGTGTCATATTCGGCAAACAATCCTACTCTCCCATGCTAATTTAGGTTCACGCCTAGTTAGGGGTTATCAAAAGAGCACCCAGACAAAAGCGGCTAGATAGATAGATAGATAGATAGATAGATAGATAGATAGATAGATAGATAGATAGATAGATAGATAGATAGATAGATAGATAGATAGATAGATAGATAGATAGATAGATAGATAGATAGATAGATAGATAGATAGATAGATAGATAGATAGATAGATAGATAGACAGATAGATAGATAGATAGATAGATAGATAGATAGATAGATAGATAGATAGATAGATAGATAGATAGATAGATAGATAGATAGATAGATAGATAGATAGATAGATAGATAGATAGATAGATAGATAGATAGATAGATAGATAGATAGATAGATAGATAGATAGATAGTACATAAATAAGTACCTGGCATTTAATTAATAGGTCGTAACAGGTCGTCAACCATTGTAGCTGATTCACAACAGAAGATACACGGTACAGTTCCCAGCCTCAAAAGTGTATGCGCGTGAAGGTGCAACCTGAAAACGCGAATTCTTGCTATCTTTTTATAGCAGAAACGTGAAATCGCTTTTCAGAACACGAGATTGATATCTGTGGTCTCGGGGCAAAAATAAAAGCAGCGCACGTAATGAGGCTTTGCAAACGCGCAGAACGCCTTACTCACATCGTCAATCTCGTAGTGCAGCACAGTTCCTAGGTACGTGGGCAGCTCACTCACGAGCACGTACTGCAGCCAATGGGTGCCAAAGTGCGCCATCACCACACCCAGCACCGCTGTCGAGGTGAACATCTTGCTCCACGGTGTCTTGCGAGCCTGTGCGTTAGTACATATGATCAAACACTGACAGGTTACAATTACAACGGTTCAAATTTGAGTACACTATTGCGACACAGCAGGAAGTCCAGAATTTCGTCAACTCACGATACGTCTGTTTACCCCTTGAAAGCCAGGTGCAACAACAATACTGCACTTTCTCTCAAATCAATACGAGCGTTTATGGTTGACCTAGTGCGACAAACATAAGTGGAAGAGGAGAAAAAACAACAATAAAGAAGGGACAGGGAGGTCAACCAGGCACACGCCTGGTTTGCTACCCTGCAATGGGGGAATGGGAAAGAGGAGTACAAAGATGAGAGAGAGAGGAGACCACGTGGAGGAGAGACGGCAAATAAAGTAACCACGCATGACGGGTGCTAAACTTCAGCTGGTTTCTGTTTCCATGGCGAACACAAGCGACAGACCCTAACGTGAAAATCATGACATGCGTGTCATGTAACAACATGACTACATGCCACGCTCATGATGCGGTCGCGGCTGTTGCGATAGCGTCACATATACCAGATGTCGTATTACGGTATGTGAAAAGATGACAAAAGCATGTGACTGGTGCAAACTTGGTAATCACGAGATGCATGTTTTGTAACAACATGACTACATGCCACGCTAATGATGCGCTAGCGGCCGTTTTTCTGGCACCACTTATACCAAATTAGGTATTACGGGGCGTGAATGGATGACGAAGGTATGATACTGGTACAAACATGATAAATATGAGTTGCGTGTCATGTAACAACATGACTACATGCCACGCTCATGACGCGCTCGCGGCTGTTTCGCTAGCGTCACATATACCGAATTTGGTGTTACGGTACGCGAATGGATGACGAAGGTATGCGACTGGTGCAAACATGATAGTCATGAGATGCGTGTAATGTAACAACATGACAACATGTCATGCTCATGATGAGCTGGCGGCCGTTTTGCTAGCGTCACATGTACCAAGTTCAGTATTACGGTACCTGAATGAATGACGAAGGTATGCGACTGGTGCAAACATGGTAATCATCAAATGCGTGTCATGTAACAACATGACTACATGCAACGCTCATGATGCACTGGCGGCTGTTTCGCTAGCGTCACATGTACAAAACTCGGTATTACGTGACGCGAACAGATGACATAGGTAAATGACATATACAAACATGCTCATCACGACATGCGTGTCATGTAACAACATGACTACATGCCACACTCATGATGCGCTCACAGCCATTTCGCTAGCTTCACACATGCCGAATTTAGTATTACATGACGTGAATGGATGACGAAGGTATGTGACTGGTGCAAAGATAATAGTCATGAGATGTGTGTCATGTGAGAACATAACTACGTGCCACTGTCAAGGCACCAATACATTACGACGGGACGCGGTGCGCGTGCTCGCCGGCGTTCATTTCCAGGCGTCAAGCCGGCGTTGTGACGCCAGGCACCGGTCCTGCCATATACTCGCCGGCGCGCGACGCGCTGCGTTGCTTTGGTGGTGGTGGTGAAACATTTAATAACCATTAAATGGTTATATAGAGGTGATTGGGTTGGGGCCTTATTGGCCTCCTACCCTCACAGCACTAGGTGGAACCCCTATTCCGGGGCTCCATTGGCAAGCAACGCCACCCGCGCCCGTTGAACCAGAGCCTCTTAGGCCTTCAGGTCTTGACAGCCGAGCAGGGCCGCCTCCCAGTCCTCTCTCGTGGAATTGGGGTTGGGGGGGATAAATGGATTAGACTGGCACGCCCAGACGATGTGGATGGTGTCAGCCACCTCACCACAGAACTGGCACGTGCCATCAAAGGATGAATTGAAATGTTTTAGCACCGCCGTGCACAGTACAGTATTGGTAAACAGTTTTAAAAGGAGGCGCTCGTCAGCGCGATGCAGTCCCTCACAAGAGTCTGGATAGCGCCGGTGCTCCTCCTTGTAGTAATTCGTATTATATTTGAATGAAAGGAGCGAATTGTCTAGACGCATGCGCGTTTCAGCTCTTCTGGAGTACCTCCGTGACGAAAAGAGGGAGACGCAGTGTTGTCTGGTAACGCATCGGCGCGAAATGCAGCATTTCACATTTCGTACCGGTTGCCGTCGGGCCGCGCCGAAGGACGCTGGTCGAGCCGGTCGCACCTGGCGTCAGACTATAGAGTGCTCGCGTTTTGCTAACATAGCGTCGCTGAGCCCAGCGTGCGCGCGCGTCCACGCTACATTGGAGTATATTGGGTCCTTTATGATGCGCTCGCGGCCGTTTTGCTAGCTCCGCATATACCAAACTTGGTGTTAAGTGTCGTGAATGAATGAGGAAAGTACATGACTGATGCAAACATGTTAATCCTGACACACGTGCCATGTAAGAACATGACAACATACCACGCTCATAGCGTGCGCGCGGCCGTTTCGCTAGCTCCACATGTACTAAATTTGGTATCACGTGACGTGAATAGATGACAAAGGTAAACGACACATCCAAACATGATAATCATTACACGGAAGTCATATACGAGATCATTTACCTCCACCTCGTAACATTGTGCTGATTTTAAAGTGAAATAACAACCTTTTTCATTCATGCTTCGCATATCATCGGTTCCCTCTGTACGTGGGATCTGCGATCTTTTTAAACTCTTTTCGTGTATGTGTCTTTGTACCTCTTGCTCTCAATGTCTTTTTGTCTTTCTGTATTGTTCTTACTTCCTTCTTAAAAGACGATAGTCTTTCTTGGGGACCTTCGACGCAAAAACTTTGGTCTGTCTGTCTGTCTGTCTGTCTGTCTGTCTGTCTGTCTGTCTGTCTGTCTGTCTGTCTGTCTGTCTGTCTGTCTGTACATTTGTCCGTTGGTCCACTTTTACCGGCATCGGGTAAACGGCCGACCCCATCCACAGCGACCACCAATGTTGCTCAAGTTTGAGCGTTCATGCTTGTGCAATTGTCAATTAAAACCAATTATTGCACATATCTGGGGCATCATAACAACACGTATATATTATGCATGTGCGTCTATTACTAGAAAAGGCATACATAAGCAATTTTAAGGACCGTTGCGCTTATCACGCTGCGCTTACCATGCAATGCTCGCACGGAACGGGGAGTGTTTCAAACGCTTTGCTAAGACGAGATGGTGGTGGCACCGAACCGTCGCCTCGCGTACTACACCTTATCACCTCTGAGAGGGCGTGCACGGCCACGCGCTTTGTTTTCCAAAAGAAACTGCCAGGTGGCGCTCATGTCTCACGTGTGACGTGACTTGATGCGCTCGTTCGCCTCCGCTGCACGCTAGAGGCACTCTAACGCAGCGCCTCCGCAATACCATTCACCGATTTTCTTGCGCAGAACATCAAATAAATGTTTTGTTCCCTCTCTCCACACGCAAGACTATCGTCTTTCGATGACATTCGCAGATTACATGCAGATACGGGGCCAATTTTTTCTTTCTATTTCTCTCTCTCTCTCTCTCTCTCTCTCTCTCTGTTCTCTCGTCTTTCACCTTTTCTCTCTTTGCATTCTCCCTTACGTTTTGTGTTTTTCTATCCTTTTCTCACTATTCCTTATCTCTATATTTCTCTTTCTTCATATATTTCTTTCTCCCTCACTCTGTAATCATTCTCTCGCATTCTATCTTTTTTCTCTGTTTCTTTTTTTTCCATTTCTCACATTGTCTTTCTTGGTGTGTGTGTGTGTGTGTGTGTGTGTGTGTGTGTGTGTGTGTGTGTGTGTGTGTGTGTGTGTGTGTGTGTGTGTGTGTGTGTGTGTGTGTGTGTGTGTGTGTATGTGTGTGTGTGTGTGTGCGTGCGTGCGTGCGTGCGTGCGTGCGTGAGTGCGTGCGCGCGCGTTCTCTCGCCCATCAGAGTTACTGCGCTTCCCGAGCGACAAATTGGTGCACGTGTTCTAAATGATGGAGAGGAGAAAGTGTGCGCTTGCCGGTTCATGATAATAGTTTTCGTACTCATCACACACATAACGCCAGTCATAAACAGCGTCTGTTGTTAAATATAGTTAGTTCACTCGGTTTTGCGTGCGGCTCCACACATAGCGCAGGACTACTCACAAGCGTGGGCTTCTGATCGCCGAGGTCGGCCTCGATCATATGCACCTCCCTAGAAGTGGCCCACCGGTGGTCAGAGGGTCGGTTGGACGTTAGCAGCATCCAAAACACAAACCACACGCACGTCCACAAACCTGCGTTCGACAAGAATTCGATGCTTCTTATTTCATGCGAATAAGACACTATCACTCGTACGCGAGAAGGAGGGGGATGACATAGAGGGAAGGCAAGCAGGATAGCCAGTGCGTAGAGTGGCAGACCGTTTTGTTTTCATAAAAGGGGACTAAATGGTTTTGATGAATACGAATAATCAACAAAGGAAATGCTATGAGAAATGTGTGTAGAAAAAGCTGTTAACGATTTGCAGTACCATGTGCTCTTCTATGCGAGAGCAGAAAACCGTCCCGTTTATTTTCCCGAAACATGAAAACTACCCAAGCATGTGCTCGAAGTGAATCCTGACGACGGGGCGAAGCAGTTTGCATTGTATCTTAAATCATGGCATTCCATTTTGTTCTGGTTAAAAGCATTTTACTTTGTTCTTGCTAACCTTTTGTGCTGTCATATGCTTTGATTGATGGTTGGTCAAATGTGGTTGTTTTTTTTTTCGGTGTAGTGGTCTTTTGGGTTGTTTGTTCTGGTTAACAACCTTTTGATAACCTTTTTTGTTCCTTACAGATGTTTCAGTTTCTACATCTGCTGTAGACGCTGGCTGGTGGTGTATAGACGGAAGAACATTGGGCAATATGACAGTGCTTCGACGTTAAAACTGTAAAACATATTCATGAGTACGTTTGTAGTGTCACCGCTAGTGCGCAACACTTCTCAAAATCGAATGTGTGTTTCCGCTCGCCCTCGTCAGGCGCAACAAGATGCTTGACGCTTTCTACAACAATAAAGTGGTAGCCTGGGCGGGTTGGTGGTTCAATACGGACCGGGTGCACACTGCGTATATAGCGAGGACAGAAAAAAGTCTGTGGAACTTTTATACACCCGTACATCAGCGTCACTCTCGCTAGTCGTGATTCGACGCAGACGTTTGTGATTGCGGCGCTTTCTAGATGCACAGAAGCGGTAGGGACTCGCAGTGTTAATCGCTTACTATCGTTTCGGCAGTGGCAGTTTGCATAATGACAAACTTTTTTTCTTGCATTCCCTGGATGCACCATAAATATCGCCTGAAGATCACCACACTTGCCGCTTCTTTGTGAACTGCTTGCTTTGAAGTGCGGAGGCGTGCAAGAAGTTAAGTGTAGCTTGCCGAATTGGCGCAGGGCTAAGAGCGCAGCATAACTGACTGTTTCCTATTTCCTATATTGCACTGGCCATAAGCAGTGATGCCAGGCTCCAGCCGAGTGCAGCACAGTCGCCTCTCTCCGTTACAGCTGTACTATATCGTGCACTACTTTAAAGGAGTTGAGTGCGGCAGTCTCCTTTGGCTACACTGCATTTCCTAGTAAGTAGCTTCCTCAATGGCAGTGCGACGTTCTACGGTCTCTCCGTATCTGGAAACGCGTGCCGCCGCCACGCGCCGGCTTTAAACAGAACGAAGAAGCGCATGCGCACTTGGTCGTGACGTCCCACCTGGCGCGAATATACGCGATTTTCGCGCAGTGTCCAGGCAGGCTCATGTTGGAGCAGTGTATGACACCACGTTATGGCCAGGGTGCGCTGTCTAACTTTCACCTATCAGCCCAGTTTCATCGACATCGGCGGCCAGGGCTGCACATACCACGTATGGTGGCTCTTGAAGAAGTGCGTAGCATGGGCATGCAGTAGCTTCCGTTCGTAGAGTTCCCATCGTTCTGTTTACCGAAGTGTTGGTGAAGTTAATGTTTGAGGTAAGCAAGGAGGGCATCCTAGGCACGAGTTGCAACTTGTTAATGAAATTTGCAATATCGGTGTGCGACATTGCGCTACTTTTACTGTGCATTATCGGCTCTCTGCTTGTCACGGCTATCGAGATGTGCGTCGTCTACAGCTGCTACAGCGACTACCGCGCCTTGCCACGCAGGCGAAGACCAGTGGGCATGGGGGTGCGTCACCCGTGCTCAGCAAGGTGGTGGCACACTTTCTCACACTCTACCGGAGTAAGTTGAGTAAGTTCCATCTGTACGAAACCCGCTTTTAGCAACTTTAAAGGGGCCCTGCAACACTTTTTGAGCATGGTGAGAAAACACTGCCGATCGGAAATTGAGGTTCCCGAGAACCAACCAGCCATATATAACCAACCAGCCAAATATTATAGCGCAGCACATGGTCTCGAATTTAAAATCGATTCTCAAAGGCAGCTAAACATCATTTTTTTTTTGACAAATGAGCTGCAGGCTCAAAAATAACAGCGTCACAGGCCAAGTATCAGCCATTGGCTAATTTGAGCATGGCACGCTCGGTCATTGCTGGGGCCGCCACGGGAGGCCGCAACTTGTCCACGCGTGCTCGTGCGATGACACTGAAAAGCCGAGCATGCGAATAAAAAAAGTAAGAAAGAAAAATTGCCCGAGGCCATGAGACGTGCGTCACGCATTTCTTGCCTCCGTACTATTTCTATCTGCGTAGCTTCCAGTGCTTTCGTCGGGACGAGAGATTAGAATATACAATTGCAGCGTGCGACAAATATTTGTATCTCCCCTATTAACGAACGGATTAAAAAAATTGAGGTAGTGAATTCATTAAGCAATAGACTCCATTATTGTATGCGTTTCATGGGTACTTGGAAAAGTGCTGTAGGGCCTCTTTAGGTTTATTATTTCATTTAGTTCTTGGCTATTCCTGTAAGCATATTACTTCGGACTTTGTTCACTTGTAACCTCGTTATGACCTGCCGAGAGCACTTTTCGGTGAGCGTGATCACACCACATGGAATGGATGGACAAGCCGGGTGCCTGAAGTGTTCCTCTCTAAATAAAAAGCTCCCTGAGATTACAAAAGCACGGAAAGACGCTTCTTGCTTTGTCGCTCACCGCATGAAGCGCATGCGCACTTTGGAAACTTTCCGATGACGAACACTTTTGCTTGCTAAGCTTGTTGATAAATGCAACGCCACAGCTATTGTTTATCGCGCCTACCCAGCTTTGCTCATTTCTTCCACTATGCTATGAGTTCTGGCGCTTCTGTCGCAAGAGGAAATTCGAGTGGGGCCTTGCCCGTGTAGTGAAGCATGCGAACACTTGTGCAACCGGTCGCTAGGCAACACGCGGTGACATATTCGCACTGCGTAGTTTTTTTTTCTTTTTGGCATTCGACACATTGCGGCTGGCTTAGATACTTTGGCTGCTAAAAAAAAAAAGGCAGGCTGAGGACGGTCACAGTCGGATAATTCCACTCACCAAACACGTAGAACACGGATGGCCACCCTCCGAGAAAGCTCGAGCCGGCCAGCAGCCCCGAAATGTACATTCCCATGGCCACTCCGAAGAAACCACCCGTGTGAATGAGAGAGACGGCCGTGGCCCGCTGGTTGACTGGGATCCAATGTGCCACTTGGGCCTCGATGGCCGGATATGTGACACCCTGCCAGCGAAAGTGAGTGAGAAAACGCGACAAAACTACAGCAGACATCACAGAGAACACCGGGATTTGATTGATTTGATTGATATGTGAGGTGTAACGTCCCAAAACCACTATATGATTATGAGAGACGCCGTAGTGGAGGGCTTCGCAAATTTCAACCACCTGGGGTTCTTTGACGTGCACCCAGATCTGAGCACACGGGCCTACAAAATTTTCGCCTCCATCGGAAATGCAGCCGCCGCAGCCGGGATTCAATCCCGCGACCTGTGGGTCAGCAGCCGATTAACTTAGCCACTAGACCACCGCGGTGGAGCAAAAAGAACACCGGCAATATCTATGCATATCGGAACCTGTGTTTCAGGTAGACTCCGGAGAAGCGCATAAACTGCCAAACGAACAAGTATCTTGGTCATAACAGAGATCACACCTGCGTGCTGTTCGAAGAAAAAGCAATAAAACTTCTTTTGTTGGATATATCGAGCTAACCTTCATGTCAATCAAAGCAAATTATGTGGTTAGTGTAGCGCTAATGCAGTTTTGTGCACATATCGGTGTAGTCCTTAATCTCACGCTAAGCTATGCGCTAGTGTCGTTCTTTTGTAGACCCTTGACAATCGCACTCTCACCCAGGAGGTGGCGACCTCTCTTGTGCGGCGCAAATATCAGCTGTATTGTTGCGAAGCGTTTTTCGCGATCTTCGGTAAATTATTGTGAATAGTTCTTAGCTATTTCTGTAGGTTATATGATTTTAGACCTTGGGGGGGAATTCCCACTGGGTGTGAGCATGTTTAGGTTTGTTTAAGATCTGTATTGGTTATACTGACCATAACGTGACCAAGCGGCATGCTCTTGACGACAAGCGGGACTCCTTAAGTTATCCACGCATTAGAAATTATTGTTACTTAAAGCGGTACCTTACGGGAAACGAAACTGTCTTTGCATAAGATTAACATGCGCTATCTTGTAGGCCGCACGGAAACGCCTATAGGATAACGTTAAATAGCCTAAATCAAATCGGTCTCAATGGCGGTCATATACTCATGGCCTGGCCAACAGTTTCCAGCAATCCGATGGTACTCAAGAACTTATACACGGCAGTAATCTTACAGAATTGAACATCTTGGTTCCTATCCGAAATGTTGGACATTTCGGAAAGCACCCGCTGTCGCAAAGGAGGCCCCTGAAGGCTCAAAACACTATACAAACAATTTTTGCTGCTAATCTACCATGTAGGTTTCAGCAGGCGTTGTAAAAAGCTATGACATCACAGCAAGCTGGTGCGGGAACTTAAAGGTGGCGCTGTTCCTGTATCTTTAGGTGCATCATCTCGCCTCCCATGCGCCTTCAAGCAGTAAAATAGGTGCTTTTGGCGCTGCGAAATCGTGATGTGCTATTACGAGTAAAATTGTTCGTTCTCCTTAGTGTTTACGTATACGTATTTCGTGATGATTCATTTTTATAGCCTGCATTGCCGCAGTACTGAACTGCACTGTGGTGAAGCTTGTGCACAAAAATAAATATGGTAAAACGCGTTGATGATGCAGTGAATATCATAGGTACACCGCAACAACAACAGAAAGGAAGAAACAGAGGCAAGAAGGACGCTTTTTTTTCCTTACTGTTGTTTTTTCGTGGTATCTAACCATATTCAGCACGAACCACCTCGGCGAAATCAGGTCATTGTCGCGCAGTGAACCACGCCATGACCAGAAAGAGCACACTGTCATGGGGCATCCATCAGGCAGCTTAACTTAAGCAGGCAAGCATGCTCTGTCTCCGGTCTCAGCATGAGTACCAATACTCATGCTGAGCATGAGTATTGTCTCCCGTCTCGGTCTCATGTCTCGGTCTCAGCATGAGTACCAATGAGCCTGCTGGTAGGCATCAAGTGCTGTTTATGACGTAGCTATGTTAACTTCAGGTGTTAGTGGTGTGCCATTTTCGAGGAAGCTCGAAGCTAAACTGCAAGCCATTAATCCCGCCGATAATTCACTTCGCTAACTACAAAATTAGCAATTGCTAGAAAAAGATGGACAATGGTAGTAACAAGTGCTCACAAGGGCTGCATGCTGCAAGAAATGGATCCAAGAAGTTCTGTGAATGGATCACCTTACCATTTCCAGCCGTTAATCAATGGTTACTTTATCAGCCTTAGCTCCCTAGAGGAGCACCCGGTATTTGCAGACAATTTTTCACAAGACAACCATTCCATTTTGCAGTATATGTTGCCATTCCACTTACTCCGACAACGTAAAATATTGAAGCACACACACAAGCGCCGTAAAACGTACATGGTCCCATTTCGGTCTCACGTGCATGGCAAGCAAGGCAAGCGAATCTCCGAAGACACGTCGATAACAGCTTTCCGTCGTAGGTAATACACACATTAGGCATCTGAATCGCAACTGAAGCAAGACTGAAAGTTAGGCTAGTTGGTGATACATTATGGGCAGAAGCAGCGCACAAACTCACGGGACGAAGAGAAGAGACACAAACAAGCGCTTGTTTGTGTCTCTCCTCTTCGTCCCGTGAGCTCGTGCGCTGCTTCTGCCCATAATCTGAATCACAACATATAATGTCCATGGTAACACACTGTCCGCATCTCCGCGTAACTCGGTTGTCCTGCGGCAAAGCTAGATAAAAATGAGGACAATGTAACGTATGCAAGATTAGTGCTCTTTCTGCACCTTTGACGATGTATAAAAACTTCAGACCACCATAGTGATACCATGCAATATAGCGTTACCCATTGTATTGAAAAAGTTATTGCTTCCCAAAGCAAGTACAAAAATGATCGTGTAATATTAGCTGTAAAAAAACGCTGTTTTCTGCACTCCAATAAGTGCAGTGCAGTTCACTCGTATTTTACTTAATGAGTAATTTCAATGCAGATGTCAATTTTATGATTGGCTGGAAGCCAATTAGCGGCCCTTTATCAGGCCCTGCGAGCTGCAGTAGCGAGTGGGTTTCTTGAAAAGATCTTCCGCCACAGCAACCAGGAAGCCTTATTTTTATTTATTGTGCTCTCTCTCTCTCTCTTTCCCAAAACTTATCTACTCATTTGTATTCACTAATAATCTATGTTTCAGCATGCCAAGATTGATCACAGATATGTCGCTTATTTTCCTTTCCTTTTATTTTCACTGACAGACGTAAACGCTTCTTCCTACCACAGATGTGCGTGCGGAGAAGCGGATTTCACCAGCAGCTGATCGTAAGTTTTTCACCGTATAAATTTAGCATCTGGAAACACCGCTAAACTGACAAAATGAGGCGTTATCTCTGCCGCAGATGAACGAACGAACCTCTCCGATTCCCTGTAGCACCCTGACGGCTATCAGGTACGAGACGCCAGCGTGTGCCGCCACCGGGATGAGCAGAGACAGCAGTCCCGTGAACAGCGTGCCCAGTCCGAACAGCCACTTGGCGCCGCACCGCTCGGCCAGCCTGCCGCCGGGGATGGGAGTAATGATGTAGCCGTAGTAGAAGGCGCCCAGGATGACGCCCTGCGTCACCGGGTCCCACACGAATGGGCCGTCCTGTACAGGTGGATGGGAAAAAAGAGTGTTACTGCGCAGATCAATAAGAGTGTTAAATTGCTGTTTTATATTTATTTATTTCGCAATACTCGAGGCCAACATAGTTCAAGTAGAAATAGAATTATGACAAAAAATAGCGCAGCAATAATGTTCAAGCCTTTCAAAGTATTGCTTTACCAACGCCATATCTGGCAAAACATAACGTTCTTCAATGAAAGAAATGCTCAACAGGAAACTAACTGATACAGTCAGAAATTCTTCGATTGATCGATTCATTGATTGATTGAATGAATGATTAATTGATGTTAATGTGCCCAAACAACTGGGGTGATGAAAGACAAAATGTTGGCTGGCGTTAACTTGATTTGCATTGAGGAGGCCGTTCTACGTGTACTGAGCAAAGCTTTCTTTTTCTTTAACTGCATTATGTCTGCATAGAAATGAAGACTAATTATCAATCACGCGACTTAGAACTCAAAAAAAAAGACATGGCCACTGATCCACTGTGACTACATGAAACCAAAGACGAATGTCTTAAGCTATTACAACAAATTACAGTTCTTTTTTTGTTTTAAAGAAATGCAAAAACAGAACGCCGAAGTCCACTATCCGCACATGGCGCCCATACTAAACAAACAAAAAAAAACAGATTGTAAACGAGCTTGAGTATTTTGGCTCGCTGACTTTTCCTTCATTGCATAGCGCTGAAAGTGCAAGAAGATAGACGTGAGACGATTGCTGCTGAATACGTTTCTACTGCCGACTTTGCGCTGTTGTCTCAGTGTTCTGCAATGAATTAGACCATGGCAAGTGCAAAATGCACTTGCCGAAATCTGAGTATGGGACCGTGAGTATAGGACCGAGTTGACGGGCGGAACATGGAAGTGGCCTTTATCCTGCAGTGGGCGTTGTCAGGCCAACTATAATGACGATTATGAAGTGCAAAATGCAAACTTTCATTGCGTTGTGCAACGGTATCGCAAATAAAAAAGAGTCAAGTCATAAAGCTCGCAAACGGGCGATGGGGAATCAATTCTCTATAGAAAAAAAAACAAAAACGAAACAATCTCTCTCTTACACCACTGGCGAAGCAAAGAACAAGTGGTATCGGCACGTTTCTTCAAGCCATCTCTGTAAGAGCCAATCTGGTTAAAATGAATTGAAGTAACCACACCACGTTACTTCAACATTTCCAAGCCCATATAATCAGAAGCACTTGGCTTGCGCGGGCTAACAAATCTATTCTGATGCTGCCTCGACATAGCTAGTTTTTTTTGTTGTTGTTGTTGTTTTTTTTTTTCACGGACCGACGGTTGCTATTCTGTCTTCGTGCGTGTAGATACAGCTCGGGTGACAACTCAATTAAGTACACAAAAAAGCGCTTCCTGAGAAGCCACCGAAGCCGTGTGCCGTCTAATAACATGTCTGGAGAGCTCGCTACAGTCACTACTATTGCACATCCGCTCGCTGCGCACGCTATAACGGTTCATATGCCAGCGAAATGAATACAGCGAGTCATAGGTAGATGTAGCCGCGGTTGCCGCCGATGTCCCGTAGGGAAGCCTGGTTCACTAAGTACGAAATCACAAATGCATGACACGGTTTGGGCTGCGCTCCTCCGGCGTCATTGTTCAAGAATGCGGCAGCGCAGGTGCGTGTTTCAATTAGAGCGTTTGCGCTAATACAATAGTCCGCTGATTCGGAGACAGCGGCACTTGCGTCTGAACCATGAGTCATTACTAAATTCAGGTCATTTATAATATTATAAGTGTTTTATTGAATATTTCCTATTTTTAAAAACGACCATATTTCTTTTTAAAAATTTACACACGTGTTCCAACTGAAAACACGTGGGGATTCATCATACAGGAAATTGTTCTAAATTTCCGGGATTAAAAAAAAGCCCACAGTCGTATCAAAATCTTGGTGGCCGCTGACGCAAACACCCTCGAACACGATTCAGGATGACGCGCTCCGCGTTTTGATGCTGAGATATAAACTGATTCTGTGATCACAGTGACTTCTGCCGCTACTCAGGGGAGACTGAACTTCTTTATTAAGGAAAGGGGAGCTTAATGCATAGAACTCGAGTGGCGTGAGGTCATCAGAGAAATATAAGGTGCAGTGTGCATAGAACTCTCACGTTTCTGATTTTTCAAACGCACAGCATGAGGTCACGTCAAAGGTATGTACATCGATACTGCGACTTAGTTATAAACACATCGGACATAAGGCAGGGACACAGTCTACCTCTGAAAAGCTCTGGTGAAATATTCCCCTATACTTAAGTTCTGTGAACTTCTAAAATCTAACAACAAAACCAAAACTAGTATTCCTCGATGCCACTACTGCCGTTAACATATCGATCGTTTTTCAACTACGTTTTGCCTGTTCCAGGCTTTACTAATAATCTATAATGCGTTTTGTGTGAATGCCAAGAGCAGATAACGTAAAATAATGCCACCTCACTTAATCGTTACACAGAAGCATCTACAGAAACGATAAGCTTATCACTGGAATATAATTGAAGCGGTTGCTTACATACCGATTAAAACGTGAATATTTACGGCTTTCGTGGTGTAATGTTTCCCCAATCGCGCGCGCTACAGCAGGATTCATTCTAGGTTCGTGCGAACAATGCGACCATGCAGCTTTTACTTTTCTCTCGTGCGTGCGTAAAAAGAACAATGGCCTTGTATTCTAATCAATGTTAGTGATCATTCGGTGAAAATGCTACGTCATATATTATCTGGGGTTTTATCTGCTAAAACTACAACAGGCTTGGATATATATATATATATATATATATATATATATATATATATATATATATATATATATATATATATATATATATATATATATATATATATATATATATATATATATATATATATATATATATATATATATATATATATATATATATATATATATATATATATATATATATATATATATATATATATATTGTCGCGAGAGAAAACGATAGGCAGGAACTCGAAGTAGAGGACTGTTTACTCAGCCACAGCTGCCATTCACTTCTTCGCTCTCGTCTTCTGCTACCAACACAGCGCGTGGCATTACTCTCTCCCCAATGAAAAAAAAAAAGAAGAAGCATCGAATGAATGACATGGCTCCGAAAAACAACGAAAAGTAGTAAGAAATGTCTGTGTCCATTGAAAAGAAAAAGGACGAGATGAAAAATAAAGAGGCAAGAAAGTAATGTGCAATTGTCTTGAAGGATATTGCCACATCACAAAGTTCTTGTCTTGCAGTCAACGAGAATAGTACGGCTTCATCCTGGAGACGTGAACCACATCCGAGGAGCGGGGTCTGCGAGAACGGTGTGACGTGTCTGCTGGGACAACTTCGTAGTTCACTTCGCCGAGGCGATGAAGAACTCCGTAGGGTCCGAAGTACCGACATAACAATTTTTCTGAGCGTCCACGTTGACGTATAGGAGTCCAAACCCAGACTAGGTCACCGGGTTCGTATATTACTGCTCTGTGATGGGTGTTGTACCGGCGAGCATCTTGATTTTGCCGCGATAAAATGCGAAAGCGCGCCAGCTGCCGGGCGTCTTCGGCACGCTGATCAAATACATCTGCGTCCCGGGTAATCGTGTCCGGCAGAGTTGGTTGCAGCATGGTGTCAAGCATTGTGGTGACGTCGCGGCCGTAAACCATACGAAAAGGAGCAAAGCCGGTGGTTTCCTGCAAAGCCGTATTGTAGGCAAATGTTATATACGGGAGGATTTTATACCAATTCTTCTGATCCTTGGCGACATACATCGAAAGCATATCTGCAATCGTTTTGTTAAGACGTTCGGTTAACCCGTTAGTCTGTGGGTGGTACGCAGTTGCTGTTCGGTGCGTCGTGCTGCTCAGCAACAGGATCTGTCGGAGCAACTGTGCCGTAAAAGCAGTACCACGATCTGTGATGACGACAGTGGGAGCACCGTGGCGAAGAACGATGTTCTTGATGAAAAAGTCAGCCACCTCGGAAGCAGTTGCTCGCTGGGCGGCTTGTGTTTCGCAGTATCTGGTCAAGTAATCGGTGGCAACCACAATCCAGCGGTTACCAGCCGTAGGCTTCGGAAATGAGCCGAGTAAATCCATCCCGACCTTTTCAAAAGGTTCGTGAGGGGGTCGAAAAGGCTGAAGCAGACCGGCTGGTTTCGTCGTTGGAGTTTTGCGGCGCTGACAGGCTGTGCATGTCTTGACGTACTGCCGGACGGTTTTCGTAAGTTTCCGCCAGTAGTATTTGTCCTTGATCCGCGCCAGAGTACGCGCAAAGCCAAGATGCCCTGACGATGGCTCGTCGTGACTAGCACGCAAAACATCATCGCGGAGAGCAGCAGGAACGACGAGGAGGTAAACAGTTTTCGTTGAATGAAAGTTGCGCTTGTAGAGGATGCCTTGGCGTAAACAGAAAGATGACAAATCACGCGCGAACTGATGTGGGTGTTGTGGGCGACGTCCCTCAAAGTATTCGATCAGTGATTGCAATTCTAAGTCTTCGCGTTGCTGCTCAGCCACGTTTAAAGATGCGAAAATAGCAAGGCAGCTGAAGTCTTCATCATTGTCTTCTTCAGCGACCTCGACGGGTGCGCGGGAAAGACAGTCAGCGTCGGTGTGTTTTGGCCAGACTTATAACCATCGTTATATCAAACTCTTGTAACCGAAGGCTCCACCTTGCGAGACGGCCCGAAGGATCTTTCAGATTCGCTAGCCAGCAGAGAGAGTGGTGGTCACTTACGATTCGGAAGGGGCGTCCGTACAAGTAGGGCCTGAATTTCGTTATGGCCCATACAACCGCCAGACATTCTTTTTTAGTCATCGGGTAGTTCTTCTCCGCAGATGACAACGTGCGGCTAGCGTAGGCGATGACGCGTTCCACACCATCTTGATATTGCACGAGAATAGCTCCGAGGCCAAGGTTGCTCGGGTCAGTGCGGACTTCTGTGTCCGCTTCGGTGTCGAAGTGACCTAGGATCGGTGGCGTTTGTAGGCGTTGTTGAAGGTCGCGGAAAGCGCTGGATTGTTTGGGACCCCAGACGAAGGCGACGTCATCCTTGACGAGTTGTTGTAGAGGGTCGGCGATTTTCGAAAAGTTTGGCACGAAGCGGCGGTAATAAGCACAAAGTCCCAGAAAGCGGCGTACATCATGCTTTGTTTTCGGTATCGGGAACAAAGCAACTGCCATAGCCTTGTCAGGATCGGGGCGAACACCACTGCTGCTGACAATGTGGCCAAGAAATTTCAGTTCCTCATATCCAAAATGACACTTTTCCGGTTTCAGAGAGAGACCGGCAGTGCGAATAGCCAGAAGAACCGCCTCAAGCCGCTCAATGTGCTGTTCGAAAGTCGTAGAAAAAACGACTACGTCGTCTAAATACACTAAACAAGAGTACCACTTCAAGCCACATAAAACTGTGTCCATCATTCGTTGGAACGTGGCTGGAGCGCAGCACAGGCCAAAAGGGAGAACTTTAATTTCATAGAGATCGTCCGGTGTTATAAACGCTGTTTTTTCTCGGTCCCGTTCATCTACTTCAATCTGCCAATATCCGCTACGGAGATCCATGGAAGAGAAGTAACGGGCGTGTCGCAGGCGATCCAAGGAGTCATCGATACGAGGAAGAGGATATACGTCTTTTTTCGTTATCTTGTTCAGTTTGCGGTAGTCGACGCAGAATCGTAATGAACCATCTTTCTTTTTAACCAGAACAACTGGTGACGCCCAAGGACTAGTCGATGGTTGAATTACGTCGTCGTCGAGCATTTGTTTCACTTGATGTCGGATAGCATCTTGCTCCTTCTGCGACACGCGGTAAGCATGTTGGCGCACAGGTTGCACGTTGGTCTCAGTGATAATTCTGTGCTTCATTAGAGGAGTCTGTCGAACTTTCGAGGTAGTGGCAAAACAGTCACTAAAGGATGAGAGGAGACTGAGGAGCTTTGCCCTCTTAGGTTCTTCTAACTGGCGATTGACGTTGAGGCGACTAGTCACGTCAGTATCGCAGCTGTTCTCAGTCGAGATCGTCGTAATCAAAGGGAAAGCGTCCAAATCATCCAATGCCTCTAAGTAAGCTATGGTTGTGCGTTTCGCAAAATGCCTGTGTTCGCTACCGAAGTTCGTAACTAAAACCGTAGTCTGGCCATTTTGGAGTTGAACGAGACTTCGAGCAATGGCCACTTCCCGATCAAGCAATAACGTCAGGTTACTTTCGGCAATGCCCGTAATCGACTGCTTTTGTGGACACTCAACAAGCACGAAGATACTACTGCGAGGTGGCAACGTGACGCAATCATCGACTACGCGTAAGGCCACGCCACGATGTTTGTTCTCGATGTCGGAATCTGGAGAAACACAGTTAACAAAACTGACGAACAAATCGCGCAGATTAATTATCGCTCCATACTCTTGCAGAAAATCCATGCCCAAAATGACCGGCCGAGAACAATTGGGCAGTACAAGGAATGATGCTACAAAAGCCGACGCACAAATCTCAAGCCTGGCGGTGCACCTTCCTATAGGGGATACGAGGTGTCCTCCAGCGGTGATTAGTTGAGGGCCGTCCCACGTTGTCAGCACCTTGTGTAGACGGGTGGCCAATGAAGCACTCATCACCGAGTAATCAGCTCCCGTGTCGACAAGCGCAGTCACCGGATAACAGTCGACGGAAACGGTAATGGCAGTGGACGTTCTGTTGGCGGTTTTACAAACAGGCTTTAACGGCACGTCGTAAGGCAGCGGCGGAGGGTATTTGTCGGTTCGCGTGACAGCGGCCTCACCTCCGGAGGTCGCCGTTTTCAGTTTCCCCGGCGTGGGCTTGCGCCACTGACACCAGGGGACCCAAAGGTGGGTCGGGCGCGGTGCGTTGATGTGGACGGACGGGGTGATGGTGACCGTGACTGTCGTCGCGGCGGGACAGGAGCGTGATGACTACCTTTTAAGTAATCCGCAATTTCTTGTGGGCGTTCACCATAGCGTGGGCAACGTGCATCTGGGTGGAATCCGCGTAGGCCTATTCGTCGGTAGTAACAGTCACGGTACATGTGTCCAACTTCACCACAATGGTAGCACAAAGGACGGTTGTCGGGTGCACGCCAGATGGTGGACTTCGGCGGGCCAGGACGAAAATCGGCCTGAGAAGGCAGGCGATGGGCTGGACTTGGAAAGCGTCTAAGAGTCCCAGCTGGTGGATGAGCAAAATGTGCCGTCGACGGCGTAGAGACGTGTAGGGCATCCGCGTAGGAAAGCATGGGAGCTTCGACTTGCGATGGTGGTGAGGAGGGAACGAACTGCCTGATTTCGTCACGAACGACGTCCGTAAGAGCAGCACTACTGGGAGGAGACGCTGCATGAAATTTCCGAAGTTCTTCACGTACAACTTGCCGTATGAGTTCTGTGAGCACCTCCCTGTTATCACCTCCTGGTACAAGCGAGCACGCAGCGGACATGGCCGTCTGACGCTCATACTGCGACACCCACTGCCGAAGCATGCGCTCCATAATTGTGGCCTCACGTATGAACTCGGACACTGTCGTAGGAGGGTTGCGCACAAGGCCCGCGAAAAGTTGCTCCTTTACGCCTCGCATTAGCAGGCGCACTTTCTTGTCTTCTGGCATGTGGGGGTCAGCCCGTCGAAACAATCGCGACATTTCTTCGACGAACATGGCGACGCTCTCGTTCGGCATTTGAAACCACGAAGAAAGTGCCTGCTCCGCTCTCTCTTTCCGTTCGGGGTTACTGAACGCCTCACGAAGCTGCCGATGGAATTCCTGCCAACTTGTGAATGAAGTTTCGTGGTTCTCATACCACACTCTTGCCGCGTCTAAGAGGGAGATATACACGTTCTTCAACTTACGGCGATTGTCCCAGTCGTTGATGGCAGCGACCCGGTCGAAATGGTCAAGCCAGTCTTCGACATCCTCACCGGCATCACCATGGAATGGGTTGGGTGTGCGAGGCGTGTTGATGACACAGGGTACGCTAGCGAGTGGGTCATGCTCGGTTTGGGTTGCGGATGTGGCAAACATTGTCCTCACGGAACTTGCCAAGGGGCCGTACTGTGGTGGTAGTGCTTGAAGGCGGCGGCTGCTTCGATAGATATCAGCAGACCCTGGTGCACTGGCGGTGGTTGCTTCTGGTTCAGGACCAGCAGGCATAAGACGTTGCAGTACAGTACCCAGCACGTCCACCAGTCTGTCGCGAGAGGAAACGATAGGCAGGAACTCGAAGTAGAGGACTGTTTACTCAGCCACAGCTGCCATTCACTTCTTCGCTCTCGTCTTCTGCTACCAACACAGCGCGTGGCAATATATATATATATATATATATATATATATATATATATATATATATATATATATATATATATATATATATATATATATATATATATATATATATATATATATATATATATATATATATATATATATATATATATATATATATATATATATATATATAGATATATGGTACTTCAGCATTATCTCACGATAGAATTTACCATCTCCAGGTTTTACACAGCGCCACAGCTGTAGGGGTTTTGCACTTTCTCAAGAGGCTTAACTGCATGTAACCTGCCGAAATATTTCCGGGAAGTCGCGTACTGGTTTGTTCATATTTTACTGTGCGGTGTGAAAACATACCTGTTGAAAACCCGTGTACAGCAGAATAACCGCACTACAGGACGTTCGCTCGAAAAACAAAAAACAAACTCGCAATGTTTCACGTGACACGCTTTTCTCTCACAGACTCTTGCATCCTCACAAAACTGATCGTCAAGTTATCTCGGTACTGCGTTCCCTCATAGAAGCCACTCGAGCAATATTAGTCGACATGAAGACACCATCTGCTCGAAGCGCACTTGGACTATTGGACGCCCTAAGCCCAGTGCTTGAATCTCTCAACTAGGAAGATGGCTACTCACACCTCATCATTTCGTAAAGAAGTCAAGGCTGCATCCGTCATCCATCCGTCATCCAGTCAAGGCTGCATCCGTCAACATCACTTACAACTATGGCCTTACTCTCCTGAACGACGGCAGCCCCACTTTTCTTCGAGGGGTGACATACGGCAGCTGCCTCGACCTTGCCTTGGTCTACAACTTCCTCGCGAGATACGTCAAGTGGTTTCCAGATGTTGAGACACGAGGAAGTGATCACATTCCAATCTACCTTAACATCAAAGGCTTGTCTAGTTATGGTCCATGGACGACCATTCGAGCAGTCCAATGGACCAACTTCAAATCTGACATGGAAGATGCTTGCAGCGATGGCCTACGATCTGGGTTAGAGCAAACAATTAGGAGTACAATGCAAAACGCCACTCGCACGGTGACGATATCTTCCACACCAAACGACTTTGATATAGAGTTGGAGCGACTCCGAGCACTGCGACGCCGGGCGGAGCGTCGGTATCGGCGTACAAAATCAATTCACGATCTTAGGGCAGCCAGGAGGATGCAAAAGAAGATTCGGCGTCGCATGGATAGATTAGCGTCGGAACGATGGACAACGTTTTGCCAGTCAATAGACCCTCGCAAGCCATTCTCACACATTTGGAAAACGGTGCATGGTCTGCGTCACCCTACGGAACAGCGCTTTCCATTCAAAGCGCTCGCGCTATTTCAAAGGAAGCAAGACATCGATGTCGCAGAAGATTTCTGTGCGCAGATCTCCAACCAAGCCACTCGTCCAGATTCTCCAGTGAGAGGTGACGTCCCCGGTCCCGTGACTACCACATGGACCTCCCTTTTACAATGAAGGAGCTCGAGGCGGCACTAGCTCTCCGAGGCGTTCAACATCTCCGGGCCCAGATGGTATTCCGTACCGAGCCTTGTGCAACCTAGGGGAAGGTGCAAGGAGAGAACTGTTGAGCCTCTACAACATCACGTGGCAGGATGGCAATATTCCTGATGACTGGAAAGTAAGCCGCTTGTTACCCATCTTGAAGCAGGGCAAATCCCCACTCGAACTCACCTCATACCGCCCAATAGCACTGGCCAGCTGCGTAGGGAAGATAATAGAACAGATGATACTAGGCCGCATGGAGTGGTATCTTGAATACTACAAGATTTATCCGAATTCAATGGCTGGTTTCCGACGCGACCACTCTTCTATTGACAATGTCGTTGATCTAGTTTCGTACGTTCAGCACGAAAGATTCCGTAAGCGACTATCTGCAGCTTTGTTTCTAGATGTGAAAGGCGCTTATGATAATGTACTACATGAAGCCATTTTGGGTGCTCTTGCGGTAATTGGCCTTGGTGGTCGAGTCTTTCAGTGGATTTCGAGTTACCTGACTGCAAGATCATTCTTTGTGTTAACAGAAGATGGCCCAACTACGAGACGCTATACTTCAAGAGGTGTTCCTGAAGGTGGAGTTCTTAGCCCGACGCTATTCAATCTTGCACTCATTGGCCTTACTGAATACTTGCCAAGCACCATTAAAATCTCAATATACGCAGACGACATCTGTGTCTGGATTTCGGCAGTAACACGTCCTCAGATACGTTCCCGGCTTCAAAAAGCAGCAACTACGATTGCCAACTACTTGTTAAAACAAGGTCTCAGCATATCACCGGAAAAATGCGCGCTGGTGGCCTTCACTCGCAAAGCAATGACCCCATATGTCATCTCAATCTGCGGGCGACCGATTTCTTACGCCAAAACCCAGCGGTTTCTGGGCATCATTATTGATAGGGACCTCTGTTGGAGTCCGCATGTGACCTATATGAAGAAGCGCCTGACCGCTATTTCCCAACTGTTAAAGTTCCTGGCAGGAAAGACGTGGGGAATGTCAGTATACGCAATGATGGAGCTCTACAGAGCCCTGTTTCTCGGTTTCCTCAGATATAGCTTGCCCGTGCTTAGCAATACCTGCAAGACCAATGTTCGTGTTCTACAGGCAGTACAAGCCCAAGCGCTGAGAGTGTGCCTCGGTCTGCCCAGATGTACGTCAACGGAAGCCACAATTGCAATTGCTGGTGACTATCCGATACAAACTCACATTGTTGTAGAAGTCCTGAGAACGCACATCAGACACTTCGCACGTGCTCCCTGTCATCACCTTGCACTGTTGCCTTCAGAGAGGCACCAAGCATCGTTCGCCAAAATGATTGTGAAATACAACGATAAACTTCCCTCGGGCTTCACTCCTGCATCTAAACCATCCAAACTACCTTGGTGTCTTATTCGACCCACAGTGCATCTTAGTGTACCAGGGATCCGGAGGAAATCTGAGCTTACGTCACCCGTGCTGAAACAACTGTCTCTTCTTCTTTTGCACGAGAATAATTCAGACAGCATACATGTATACACCGATGGTTCCACGAACCACCAGTGTTCGTCAGGAGCAGTAGTTGTCCCAGCAAGAGGTGTTACCATCAGCTTTAAGACTGACCACTTCACGGCATCTACAGCAGCTGAACTAGCTGCTTTGCGCGCTGCACTCTGTGTGGTCAATCGGGAACCACCGCAACAATGGTCGATTTTCAGCGACTCAAGGGCTGCCCTACAGTCTGTGCTCTCAGCTCTGCGTCGCGGGCCATACGAACAGCTTGTTTTCGAAATTCGATGCCTTCTCCACACTTCACACGAGAAAGGGCATCATGTGACGTTTCAACGGCTGCCAAGTCACTGCGGCATCATAGGGAACAAACATGCCGATACTGCCGCGCGGGCAGCCCTTGAAGGAACACGAGAAGAAGCCATACCACTTTCGCGGTCCGATGCTGCCAGTAATCTTCGACGACTTGCGCGTGAAATCACGCGTTCACTATGGTGCCCACCAAGCATCGATGCGAATCGTCAACACCACCTGTCCTCTTTGATGGCTCTCCGCATGCCCACTGGACTCGACCGAAGAGAAGCCACCCTTCTTCATCGCTTATGGCTAGGAGTGGCATTTACAAAATCTTATTCTTTTGTCATAGGAATGGCCGACAACGCTCTCTGCGATGCCTGTTATTGTGAAGAGGCGCTACACCACATCCTGTGTGACTGTCCGTTGTATGAAATCCAGAGACAGTCACTGGCGTCCGCTTTTGCAAGCATCGACAACAGCCAAATGTCTGTGGACACTATTCTGTCAAGTGCCCGAGAAAAGACAATGCGATAGAAGGCGACGAAAGCTCTGTTAAAATTCCTACGCGACACGGACTTGAACAAGCGACTGTAATAGCAATGTCACACACCGCGAAAGACAAGACTGGACTATGACTGAGTGTGCGCGCGTGTGCTGCCGAATGTGCTGTGTTTCTCTCTTCCCTCACTGCTCACTATCTTTCATCTCCCCCATCCCTCTCCCATGCGCAGGGTAGCAAACCGGCTGCCTATAGGCTGGTTAACCTCGCTGCCGTTCTTTTCCCCCTATTTTCCTTCCTTCCTTGCGTCCTCACCACATATATGCAATAAATAACATCATTACGGTCGTAAAAATTGCCCTTGCTTTGCGGCTGAGGAAAAAGAATGCAGGCGGCAACTGTTATGAATGCACTTCATGTTTATTGACCTATATTTCCGAATGCTACATAACAGCACAAGTATTCACGATTTCAAGTGAATATTTAAGTCCGCCACTGTAGCATAGCGGCAACGGCACTCGGCTGCTGACCCGAAGGTCACGTGTTCGATCCCGACATTTCGAAGCAAGTAAAATGCTAGGGGTTTGTCTACTGTGCGATGTCAGCGCACTATCAAGAACATCAGGTCCGCCTTCAGTGGCTAGAGTGCTTCGCTGCTGACCCGAAAGCCGTGCGTTGAATCCCGGCTGGTGTGGTCGCATTTCAATGGATGCTACATGTTACAGGCCCATGCGTGTAGAGTGCGATGTCAGTGCACTATAAAGAACACAAGGTAGTCAAAATTTCACCGTCATTCATAATGATATCGTGGTTCTGGGGGCGTGAATGTAAACACACTACCAGCGCCTCCTCTAGAGCAGGCGCTGACCCTACTTAAAAAGACATTTTATGGTCAAAATTTTCGAAGCCCTCCATTCTCACGTGGCTCGTAATTATATATGTAATTTTCCCGCGTGAGACCCGCGATACTGCTGAGTGAACATTGAACCTTCCCACAATGGCTGGGCTGTTCCGCGAGCCACCTTAATTCTCACCAAAGCGGTGCTGCAAGGGAGGGGAACAAAAGCGCGTGGAGCACGGGTAGCAGCCATGCCTGGTGGGACGCTCGGTGATTAGGTGCGCTTGTTCTTAAATTGAAGTTTGACATGCGTTACATATTTCAATGATGGCGATATTTTTTCGCGATAAATCCGGTACCGACGAGCATACAGAATCAAGTCTAGGACTATTCGGGAAGTTGCTTGTGGTGCCATGCCTGTGAATTTGGCTCCCATCGAAATGCGAAGCGCCACAATCACTTAAGACTGACAAACTCAACTCGCTGCCCCATGTGAGTTGTGGTGACGCCTGCGCCGATAAAATAACGCACGGCTTGGTCGTCGCAACAGTGTACATGTCACCAGGACACCAAGCGATGAAGACACACTTAACTTTGCACTCCTTGCCTTCGCTTCTCCATCACCTAATAAATAAGAATAACAAAGACGTAATAACAATAAGGCCTTCCCAAACCATACCCGATTACGGAACATTCACGTGATAACTTCCCCCCCCCCCCCTCTGCCACGCATTTACTTGAGTTCTCCCCGTGGTAAAATGCGGGTGGCTTTTTTTAAATGCGAAACATTTCTTAGCAAACTAGGGCCACCTTGAGCGTATCTATGTATCTATCTATCTATCTATCTATCTATCTATCTATCTATCTATCTATCTATCTATCTATCTATCTATCTATAACAACTTTTAGCTCTCCTGGCCGTTTTGATAATGGTATCAATACCAAACTTGGTATGGCATAACATGACTGTATGAAGAACAAATTTGACTAGTCATGATATGAAAACTATGACATGTATGTCAGGAATGTCATGATTTACACTTCACGGTCCTGCAGCTCTTGCGGTGCCCCGCCGCGGTAGTCTAGTGGCTGAGGTACTCGGCTGCTGACCCGCAGGTCACTGGATCGGATCCCGGCTCCGGCGGCTGCGTTTCCGATGGAGGCGAAAATGTTGTAGGCCCGTGTGCTCAGATTTGAGTGCTAGTTAAAGAACGCCAGGTGGTCGAAATTTCCGGAGCCTTCCACTACGGCGTCTCTCATAATCATATCGTGGTTTTGGTACGTTAAACCCCACAAATCAATCAATCAATGTAGCTCTTGCGGTGGTTTCGTTAACATGGCATGTTGCAAAACTGGTATGGTAAGGCATGATTGCATGGCGAACACAACCGACAGACCCTAACATGAAAATCCTGAGACACGTGTTATGTAAGAACATGACAACATACCACGCTCATAGCGTGCTCGCAGCCGTTTCTATAGCTCCACATATACTAAATTTAGTATCAGGTGAAGTGAATAGATGAAGGTGAACGACACATCCAAACATGATAATCATGACATGAAAGTCATGTACAGCGTCATTTACCTCCACCTCGTAACGCTGTGCTGATTTTAAAGAGACATATCAACATTTCTCATTCGTGCTTCACATGTCACCGATTCCCACTGTACGTGGGATCTGCCAAATTTTTTTATCCTAGTTGACGGTCCTGATGCTGATGCAGTAATATATTACCAATTAGTCACATGTCCTACCTGCTGTCCTGATTTTGTTCCGGGGCCGGTTGCGTTGGCTGCAGTCTTCGATGCACCGTGCAGGTGAGTTGTCGGCAGCGGACAGTCGCTGGGCTTTGTCGTTTCCTGAACAGCCGTGTGGTTGACCATGGCGACCAGAGCGACGTTGAGGTTGACCCGCATGCCGTATACATTGGCAAGACCCAGGAAGCCCAGCACGATGAGCACATAGCGGCACTGCACCGAACATCCTTCTCTGCCGCGGCTGCTGGCGTCGCTCGGTCCTGCACAAGCGGAAGCACGCGATTAAGAATTACGTACAAGGAGGCAATGTGCAGCATTGCCTCAACAGGAGATAGTTTATTTGTTGATTTGTAGTTGAAGCGAAGCTTTCCCAGGGAACCACTACACGTTTTGTGGACCATAGCCGCTGCTCGCTGGATGATCAAACTTTCTTTAAATAGTCTAAATGACTGTATCAGTGAAATTGATACCTGGCTAACGTATTCAGGCGACCCTGGTTTCACAGGACACAGTGATCACCTCAGTCGGTGCCCCGAAGTATGTACACTGAAGACTCGGTGTACAGACTTCGGTTCACATTATAGCTGTATGGCCTTAGTGTCATAGTAATATTTTTTTTTGTATTTTAAGTCATCATCTTAAACACGTAGTGTCGTTTTTCCTTGCTTTTTTCTTTTTTGATACGTCAATAATTATTTATTAAAATCTGAAGTTCACTTGACTAACAATACTTTATAGATAATGCCCCGGTGATTGTTCCTCTGTTATGTTTTATCTTG
The DNA here is from genome assembly GCF_043290135.1 of Rhipicephalus microplus. NCBI lineage: Eukaryota > Metazoa > Arthropoda > Arachnida > Ixodida > Ixodidae > Rhipicephalus > Rhipicephalus microplus. Next base: position 194,428,252 of record NC_134701.1, read on the forward strand.
CTAGTGTTGTGATACTTTTTGTAACCAGTGCAGCCGCAAATGCTTTCTGTTGTACTGCTCTGTCATTTGGTTCATTTAGTATGTTCCTGAATTTGTATTTTGAGAACGATTAAAAAATTTCACTTTTTGTACTGCCCACCTTACACTATGCCTCAACTGAGGCCTGTAGGGTATTTTCAAATAAATAAATAAATAAACAAATAAAGAACATCCACCAAATCCCGTTTGACCACCAATAATTACAGCAGGATAAATGTAAGGATACCTAAAGATCACAAACAGTGTCATAGCAGAAGTGAGTTAACGTATTTTGAAAGATATACGCTATCGTTTCCTTATTATTATACTAATATTTACGATCATCATCAAGATCAAAATTACGGGCGCCGTACTTGAATCCTGCTTTGCTCTTGTGGAGGGTTGGCCTGGTATCACATCTCCGAGATTAACTCCCTTTTTTGAGTGAAGACTGCGATTCAATGAAAAAAAAAACCGCACCAACAAGAGGCGATGAGCTTCGCTGAAAGCGTTTTATTCTGGATGAAAATTCTGTTAGCTGAATGGGAAGGCAGAAGAATCGGTCGAAAAATAAGCGACTGCTTTTATCATCAAGAATTAACTGCAGCGAATAAGATGTTCGGAAAAAAGCACCCCGATAACAAAATCACAAACGAGAAACACCAGAGCAATAGGAAGTCGCATAAGACATGTTTTTGTGACAGCGGAATATATCGGCATGTCACAGACGTCTGATATGACTGTCGATTACCAGCTTGACACACTTCTTTTTTCTTCTAGCACGACACACTTGGGACATGTACTGGTAGTGGGTAGTCGGCTGAGGAGAACGGCGAGGTAGATGGAACAAATTTTTGACCGATCTCCCTCATTGAGTATGAGCCATAGCTAAGGCATTATGAACATCATCAATGATGGCCGAGATGCTTTAATAACTCACGCTGTGTTTTCAGAACCGCTTGTCAGAGAGCTACATTTACTGGTGACCAGGATTATGAATGCGATCTTCCATGAAGCAGCTTGAGAATCTGGACGGACTCAGCCCTGGTACCACTGCCACTGCACCCGGCCATGTACCCTCTTCGGGTGTTGTTGAATGTACTACTACCATAACGCTACCGCAGCTGTGGCTCGTCGATTACTCGTTATAGTTCATTCAAGTCGAGCACCCGTTGCGCATTCATCGCATCACGTCAGAAGTTCGCAAGCATGAGCTACTCGTTGAAACGTTGCCGCCACAGACAATGGCCGAAATACGCGACACTTTCGTGTGCTTGCCAGGTGAAACTTCATATACACACTGTCAAAGAGGTTCTTTTTCAGCAACTCGTTCCGCCTAGAAATTGGCCCCTTCGGCAACTTCTGAGCAACGAAGAGCTCGGGGACCATACGCGAGGCATCGTAAGACAATCTAAACCGAAAGAGAAAATAACAGAACACCACAGCCGTCCCACACAGTTTATACGTCGCCTGCAAGATCTCCTTGGGGACCAGCCGGACTCAGTTCTCGAAAACATCCATACTACGTGAGTTATTTCTACAGCATCTTCCACTTACCATGCGAATGGCTCTGGTCTCAGCTCAGGATGACACTCTGTCGGAGTTGACAGAAGTGGCTGATGACATGATGGACGTTGCTTCGGCAGTCATAAACGCTGCCCGCACCTCTCCGATTTTCGAAGCAGATTCTCTTTGAGAAACGGTAAAATATCTCGCAGCTGAAGTCGCCAACTTGCGTCTGCAAATGCTGAGAATTCGCAACTTAAATGACTAGCCTCATTGATACCGACTCTCTCTGACATCACCTGCTCATCAACGGCCCCTTCCATCAGCCCGAGCAACGCTTTCCATCACAGAACACATGCATGCTACTATCATCGGCACTTTCGTGCCGCGGCTCACATATGTGTGCCACCCTGCTCATGGCGCATGGTAAACGCTCCGCCCGATCGTCAAGCGGCGGGCGATCAAGGCCAACCATCAAGCAGCCTCTTCCAGATCACTGACAGAATCACAGGCCTTCGCTTGCTGGTGGACACTGGAGCAGAAGTCAGAATGATTCCAGCTTTCGAAACTGACCAGCGTTTCGAGAGAAGTCAACTCCTTTACAAGCTATAAATTCTGTCATTGCAACTTACGGACAGAGGTCTCTGACCCCTGATCTCGGTGTCAAGAAGGAACTGCAGTGGTTATTTTGGAGAGTAGACGTACGCTACGCAATCTTAGGCGCCCATTTTTTAGGTCCTTTTCATCTGCACGTGAATTTGAACAGCTATCGCCAGGTGGAGAGCTATACCGGCTTATCGGTTAATGTTATTCTTTGTCCCTAAACAAAAAATTGGTCCCGTATCTGCATGTTCAACCGCAAATGTCGTTGAGAGACGATAGTCTTTCATCTGGAGAGAGCGAACAAAATGTTTATTTGATGTTTTGTGCAAGAAAATCGGTTAATGGCATTCTGGAGGCGCTGAGTTAGAGTGCCTCGAGCGTGCAGCGGAGGCGAACGAGCGCATCAAGTCACGTCACACGTGAGACATGAGCGCTATCTGGCAGTTATCCTGGAAAACGGGGCGGGCGTCGTGCGCATCCGTCTCTGAGGTGATACGGTGTAGAACGCAAGGAGATAGGTAGGTGCCACCACCGTGCCGTCTTAGAAAAGCGTTGTAAACACTTGCCGTTTCGTGCAAGCGTTGCATGGCCAGCGCAGCGTTGTAAATGCTACGATCCTGAAAGTTACTTTTGTATGCCTTTTCTAGTAAAAAAAATACACATACATAATATTGACGTGTTGTTATGGTGCCTCAGATGAACGCAATAATTGCTTTTTAATTGACAATTGCACAACTTTGAACGATGAAACTTGAGCAATATTGGTGGGCGCTGCGGATGGGGTCCGCCGTTTGGGTTATTCTTTGGTCGCTTTGGGGCCGTTTAAAGTACCATTAAGGGTGGACAAACAGAGAAATGTACAGACAGACAGACAGACAGACAGACAGACAGACAGACAGACAGACAGACAGACAGACAGACAGACAGACAGACAGACAGACAGACAGACAGACAGACAGACAGACAGACAGACAGACAGACAGACAGACAGACAGACAGACAGACAGACAGACAGACAGACAAAAATATTTGCGTCGAAGGTCCCCAAGAAAGAATATCGTCTTTAAAAACCCTAAACATGAAATCACCTACGTCACCATATGCAGCTCCTGCTCATCGCGTTTCAGGAGATTACTACGCAGTCTCCACTGGATAATGCACTTAAGCCCACCGAGTTCCACTGCATCGTTACCAAAGGCCCACCTGTTCGCTGCCGCCCTTACCGACTGGGCCCTTATAAACTTTGAATTGCTCGCAACGCGTTCGAGGAGAAGTTACAGCTGCAAATCATTCGTCTGTAATCGAGCTCGTGGTCGTCGGCGCTACACATGGTTCCCAAGAAGTACAATGACTGGTGGCCCTATGGTAATTATCGGGCTCGCAACGCTGTCACCGTTCCAGATCGATACCCGTTACCCAATATTCAGGACTACACTGCCTTTTTTTACCGGAACAACAGTATACTTGACAATTCATCTTGCGAAAGCTTATCACCAGATTTCCGTTGCGCCTTCTGACATTGCAAAAACTGCAATAGTTACAGAATTTGGGCCTCATGAGTATTTACGAAAGCCTTTTGGTTCGAGAAACATAGCTCGGACATTTCAACGTTTTGCAGACGAAGTGACAAGAGGCTTGCCGTTTCGTTTCGCCTACATCTCGTTGCCAACAGGGACGCTGAAATGCACAAGGCACATTCATGTGTTTTTTTTTTAACTCGACTGCGTGATAACGACCTTGTCATCAATGTAGAAAAGTGTCAGTTTGGAATCTCAGAGATGGTATTTCTCGGACATCGGATCACTATAAAGGTGACATCACTCCTCTACCTGACAAGGTTAAAGCTACCATCGACTACCCGCCTCCCACGTCCATGCGTAGTCTGCGACATCTTCTTGGACTCGTCAATATTTATAACCGCTTCATATCTACATGCTCTAAACTGCTGCAGCCTCTGGAAGAACTACTCTTGACTTCGAAAGCCGAGTCAGCCGCACTTGCCCGGGACAAAGCGATGGATCAAGCTTTTGCCGCAATTAAGACCAAGCTCAGCCAGGTCACCCTCCTGCGCCACCCTTCACCAACTGCTTCCACTAGCCTCATGGTGGACGCTTCTTCAGAAGCAGTTGAAGCTACTCCTAATCAATGGATTAATGATGCAAAGGCTCCAATCTTCTTTTCCCGCAGGTTATGTGACACGGAGTGCCCGTACAGTATTTTCGGGCGGGATCTCTTTGCAGCCTACCTTGCGGTGAAGCGTTTCAGGTACTTCCTTGAAGGGCGACAATTTCCCATTCTTACCGACCACAAGACACTTGTTTTGGCTTTACGTTCCAGCAGCGCCACGCACACTCCTACATAGCTTCGACACCCTGCTTTCATTTCCGAATTCACCACAGACATGTTACATAAAAGGCAGCTTCAACAGTACAGTGGATGTTCTCTGTCGTATACTACCATCAATGCCACGACAGGTACTTCCGAACTTTATGGTCAATCACTTGCGGAGGCACAGACATTCGACGATGAGCTTTCACAAGCCAAGTCAACTTTTCCGACGACGACGTTACTCTCTGGTGCGATGTTTCGCACAATTGCACTGGTATCTATGTTCCTTCACATCTGCATCGTGCTGTTTTACAGCGAAAGCTGTTATGAGATCAGGACATAGGTCACGTGCGGTGCCGTAGTTGTCCACTGCCACCGGTGTTCATAACCAATATCGCAAGAAATTTAAAAAAAACTCAGTAAATAAAGAAACAACAAGGACACAACGGGATTTCAACCCGGGACTCCTACACACGTTTTTGTTCGTGTTGATGCATCTCGCCGTGCTCTTCAGCCTCGCTATGACGATCCTTTCTCAGTCATCAAGCATTCTGAACATCATTTTACAATCCTGCGTAATGGACGTGAAGATACAGTCAGCATGGAACGAACCAAGCCGGCACCCGTTCTGACAACCTCCGTCTGATCATCTTTTTTTTAAATGCCCACGAACACTTGTCTGCAGGGGGGAGGGGGGCATCTGTGGCATACTTTCTCTTCTTTTTCTGGCACGACACACTTGGTACATGAACTGGTAGGGGGTAGTGTGCTGAGGAGAAAGAAGAGGTGGTTGGAACGATGGCGGAGATGCAATAATAAACCGCGCTCTGTTTTCGGAACCGCGTTTTAGAGTGCTTCACCAGAATAGTCACTACCTGTATAGTTACTAGATGAAAAAAATAATCAACCTCGCAAAAAGCAAACAATGAATAACATCAAGCCTTCCACGTGAACACAACACGTTACAAATAAAAAAGACAGGAAAAGCAGAAAGGATTAACCGGAATACAGCCGAATTGCACTGTCGGGGTCACTACAGCACGACAGGAACTAATAGCAAAACCGACGTTGGCTTGGTGGATATTCTTTTACATGTAAACTGAGGTCGCTACAACAGTTGACACCTGCTTCATTCGAGCCGTTTTTGAAAACGAAACGCATCTATGGGCACACGTGCACAGCTGAAGCTCTTTAGTTCCTATAGAGATGCAAACAAGGCCACAAGGCAGCGTTTCACGGAAAAAGCGCACAAAAACATGAAACAAGCCATCGACAACATGTCCTGGAAATGAAGCGTGATGGGCGACATGGCTGGCTGTTGTGTTCCAATAGCGTACAAAACTGTCGTGGTTGAGAGAAAAGACGTGCACTACGGCCAATCCGTCTTTTAACAGTGAAGCTGCTTAAGATAGCCGTAATTTACGGCGCCTGTCATAAAAGGGGTATGACCCACGGCCTGTCCAACAAAATTGCCAGCATATCCACGAATTGAATGATGGAGAGTGGGGCGAAGCATTCGTCCGTCCATTCGTTCTTGCTTCCGTCCGTCCATGCGTCCGTCTGTGTGACCGTCCATGCGTCCATCCACCCGTCCGCGCGTGCGTCTATTCGTGCGTCCGTCCCTGCGTTCGTCCATGCATCCGCCCCTGCGTACGTTCATGCGTCCATACATGCATCTGTCTGTGTGTCCGTTCGTCCATCTATTCAACACTCCAAGTGCCACCATCTCGCATCTTTTCATCATATATTCCCCATATAGAAGTACCGCCATCCAGAGGACAATCCAAGGACTAAACGAGAGGTGGCACACGCACACTTTCTTACGGCTTGCGCTTCGGGTCTACTTCCCACCTTTAACCACCTCGAGTTCATGGTATATACTATTTCACTGTATTCATGGCACTGTGGTCCAACGCTCGCTGAACCTTTCTGAAACCAAGGAGGTTACACCCAGCGAGTATAAGGTAGCAACCTTTTTTTGTCAGATAGTGCTCAATGTACATGTCAATGGCTGCTAATGGGGAATGAGAGACAGGAGCATTCGGCTTTTAGTCAACGCGCACGCCGCGAACTTTTTATTGTTCAACAAAGCACAAGAGAAATCTCCCACCAAAGTGAACACTGGGGACACACTACGACTACGACTACGAGGGACGACCGAGTGCCGCTCTAAGGAGCTTCGCCCCTAAAATTGGCAGATCCCATCCACGTACAGTGGGAATCGATAATATGCGAAGCACGAATGAGGAAGGTTGAAATGTAATTTAAAAATCAGCACAACGTTACGAGGTGTAGCGAAATGATGCCGTACATGACTTCCGTGACAGGATTATCATGTTTGGATGGGTCGTTTACCTTCGTTTTCTATTCACGTCACTGTATTCACACGACGGTATTGTGACATTATTCATGTCTTGACCAGTGCGTCATATTAGGCAAACCATCCTACCTTCCCATACATAAATTTTGGTTCACGCCAAGTGGGTGATCAGAAGAGCACACAGACAAAAGCGGATATTTTAGATAGATAGATAGATAGATAGATAGATAGATAGATAGATAGATAGATAGATAGATAGATAGATAGATAGATAGATAGATAGATAGATAGATAGATAGATAGATAGATAGATAGATAGATAGATAGATAGATAGATAGATAGATAGATAGATAGATAGATAGATAGATAGATAGATAGATAGATAGATAGATAGATAGATAGATAGATAGATAGATAGATAGATAGATAGATAGATAGATAGATAGATAGATAGCCTGCAAGTATATGGCAGGAGCGGCGCCTGGCATCGCAACGCCGGCTTGACGCGACGAAATGAACGCCGGCGAGCACGCCCACCGCATCACGTTGAAATGTATTGGCGCCTTGACAGCGGCATGTGGTCATGTTCTCACACGACACATATCTCGTGATTATCATTTTTGCACCAGTCACATACCTTCGTCATCCATTGACGTCAATTAATACCGTATTTGGCATGTGCGAAGCTAGCGAAATGGCCGCGAGCGCATCACGAGTGTGGCATGTAGTCATCTTGTTACATGACACGCATGTCGTGATTATCATGTTTGTATATGTAATTTACCTATGTCATCCGTTCGCGTTACGTAATGCCGAGTTTGGTACATGTGAATCTAGCGAAGGCTGCTAATGGGAAATGAGAGACCGGAGAATTCAGCTTTTACTTTTTTACGGCTTGCGCTTGGTATCTACTTCCTACCTTTAACCACATCGAGTTCATGGTATATACTTGTTGATTGTATTCATCGCACTGCAGCTTAACGCTCGCTAAACCTTTCTAAAACCAAGGCGGTTACGCCCAGCGAGTATAACGTAGCAACCTTTTCCTGTCAGATAGTGCTCAATCTACATGCCAATGGCTGCTAATGGGAAATGAGAGACAGGAGAATTCGGCCTTTTACTTTCTTACGGCTTGCGCTTCGTATCTACTTCCCACCTTTAACCACATCGAGTTCATTCATTGTATTTGCTAATTCATTGTATTCATGGCACTGCGGCTCAACGCTCGCTAAACCTTTCTAAAACTAAGGAGGTTACACCCAGCGAGTATAACGTAGCAACCCATTCTTGTCAGACAGTGCTCAATGTACATGCCAATGGCTGCTAATGGGGATCGTGGCGTGCACGTTAGCTAAAAGCCGAATGCTCCTGTCTCTCGTTCCCCATTAGCAGCCATTGGCATGTACATTGACCACTATCTTTTATAGTTCAACAACGCACAGAAGAAATCTCTCACCGGCACCACCTTGGAGGTCAAAATATTATACTTGTTACACACTACAACGGCTGCGAGGGACGAACAGGTGCCGCTATAAGGAGTTTTGCCCCTAAAAATTGCTGTGAAATTGCTGTGATCCCCCCCAAGGTGGCCTAGTGGCTAAGGCACTCGGCTGCTGTCCCGCAGGTCGCGGGTTCGAATCCCGGCTGCGGCGGCTGCATTTCCGATGGAGGCGGAAATGTTGTAGGCCCGGGTGCACGTTAAGGAACCCCAAGGGGTCTAAATTTCCGGAGCCCTCCACTACAGCGTCTCTCATAATCATATGGTGATTTTGGGACGTTAAACCCCAGATATCCTAAATTGCTGTGATCATAAACGGGTACTGCCACAGAAGTCGGGTGAATCTCGCTACTAACTGGTACCCCCTTCCCTCATGAAACGGCTATGTGCTACTGTGCGGCCTATCAGTAAAATATTATCATCGCCCTACGCTGGTACGCGCCACCGAAATTGTAGAAGTCCCACTACACACCACTGGTCCACATGAACAAGGCAACGATGCGCCAAACAAATGGCTGCGAAGCGATGGCGGTGGGCTGAAGAACACCATAGTACATATGTGATGTGACACCACTAGGAAACGGGGAAGGCGACGGTGATTGCGAAACGACCCTGAAGTGACGGAAGGCATAGGGCAACGATGACGTTCCCATAGAAGTGCGAACGCTCGGTTTCAGAGCGAGGTTGTGTCCCTGGAGTTTGGAAAATCATGTCACGTCTGTGCCTGTCGTTTAACTCGAGCTTCTCCGCGTTGAGAATCAACGTTGAAACAACCTAGCTGAAGCTTAGCAACGATCCAGAACAGACCTAGGAATAACTTGCATCACCTAGCTAAAAGCCCTAGAAGAAACCTAAAATCAACTAGAGCAGTCTTCAGAATCGTTCAGTTTCGTAGTTTAAAGCTTTGCAAGGTTTAATGCAAGCTTCGGCATTTTTATTTGTTTCAATTTGCTGTGCTGCTTTCTTTCGTTTCAATGGGGGTCTGGACAGTCGGTATTGCCAGAACGAAAGCCTTTGAGATGGCGGAGTGGTTTGCGTCTTTCCTTCTACAGGGGATGGGCGCATGCACCGTGGCATCGTGAAAAAATAAAGACAGATTGCGGTCGCAAATTCCCGCGCTTGATGCTTTTATCGTAGTTTGTGGCCTGAGCCTCAGCACCTCAGTGTTTTAAGTGAGCCTCAAATCAATTCAAACTACCGCTAGTACCGCTGACAGAAAAGCAAGGTAACAGTCCATCTCGTTACTTCAGCAAACGAACTTCGCTTTAGTAACGAACGAAAAGGGGATTTTCTCGAGACACTCGTTTCTGCATTAGACACAACCAAACGAATCCAACGAACAATTAAACCCAAAAGAGTAGAGTAAAACCTTGAACAGTGGCACACACCTAAACTAGGCAATTGGCCAAGAATCAGGTATTTTTAAAGAGCATATGATCTATTATCCCTCACCTTCAACGGTGGAGTGTGATTCCGAGAATTATTTAAATGAATTAAACTTGATTGAGGCGCCATTTCTGTAGGTGGTATTCTAACCCGCGAACTTCGAATCGCTCGCTTAATGCTCTATCGATAGAGCTACGGCGGTAGGCTCTTACCCGTCCACTTTGTTGTGTCTTACCCGTCCACTTTTTCTTCCCAGAAAGCGTGAATGCCAGCTGTTGTAATTGAACTTATTTCATTCACGGGTCTGATGAAACCTAGTCTGGTCTGGACGAAACGTTAGTGACAACGTTGAAGGACGCTGATCAATGTGACGATATTTGCTGACGTCTCGGCTGTCATACTATCGTGAGAACACTCTGAACAAGGCTCAAGTAGGGGAGCCGAAACGTTAGTAAAGATTCCTCCCACTGTGGGGTCGGCATCCTTCACTTTTTTCCCCGAAGTATTAAGTTTAGTGTTTAACCCTTTCAATTGTCACTTACGCCCTGTCGCGGTGGTCTAGTCGCTAAGGTACTCGTCTGCTGACCCGTAGGTCACGGAATCAAATCCCGGCTGTGGCGGCTGCATTTTCGATGGAGGAGAAAATGCTGTGGGCCCGTGTGCTCAGATTTCGGTATAAGTTAAAAAACCCCAAAGGGTCGAAATTTCCAGAGCCCTCCACTACGCCGTCTCTCATAATCATATGCTGGTTTGGGGACGTAAAACCCCACATAATAATCACATTGATCAATCAAATCAGATGTCACCTATGCCGAACCGTCTGTAAGTGCGCAAAATTGCTTCAAAGTTGTTTGTAGGTACTCGATATTCTATGGCGACAAAAATAATGTCATAATACGCTCATCTGTGCTTGTTATAGTGATTAGTGCTTAACAAATAGTAATGAAATATCCATTTATTCTGAAGTCAGTCGAGCTCTGCATTTGCATGAATTGGATTGGATAAACTTTTATTTGGTCCTCCAAAACACAGATCACTGTGCTGCGGGCAGCTCCCACGTGGGGACTGAGATGCCAAGCTCCTGCATTAATATATAGACTGAAATTTCAGGCCAGTAAGTTCGTGTACATTTGTTTTTGGTTATGCGCGTTTCAAATAAAGAAAATTTGCACTTTATTTGTGGCGCAGAAAGAAGCCCGCCGAACTACCCGTAGAACATGGCAGTGTCTTCAACAAAGAGATCATATGCAAAATAAAGGTAAATGTAGACAAATTTACTGTGATGAATGTTCAATTCATCCAATACCTAATGTTTCTTCTTGTTTCTTAGCCAATAGTCAATACATCTGGCGAAAGCAGGTGGCGTACGCAATATAAGTACAGTACTAACGAATTGAAAGTGGACAATTTAGGGATAAGTATCAAAAATAATTTTCAATCCACCATCTTCAGTTCAAGTCATATTGGTGTATTTCTGAATCAAACGTGTAGGTCAGAGATCAAGAGATATTTAGAGATCAAGTTCGTCACGGCATGACGTGGTTATTTCAAGCAATTGGGCAAACCAGTCATTATAATGAAAAAAAAGAAATTGATTTTGCATTTGAATAAGTGAGGGCGTAGCGTTTCGACGGGCTAAATATGGCTGCAGGATTTCAGTTTCGATAGAAACGCCACACGCCCATTTAGAGCCACAAAAACACAAGGAGGAAAGTAGGTGCTTCCTGTACTCGGAAAGACGGTGTTTTGGTTAAACGCGTAGTGTGGCGATAGGCAGTGACGCTGCAGGTGTACGCCTCTGTACGCACGTGGTGGAACGGTGTACAGGTGGTATATTTGCACTGCCATGTACGAGAGTTTCAGCTGACTGCTATTTTTTGTTTCATGTATAAAACTTTCCGCTTTCAAGCGAAACATTGTGTACGACGACTGCATGCGATATCAACTCTCCCGTTTTACGATTTCGCTGGAATACTGCAGCATGGTTCCTGTTTTCATATTAATTTACTGACATATAACAGCATAATTAAATGTAGGTAACACACCTGATTTACAATCCAGAGGCTATATATAGCTGGCATTAGTTAAAGTATACACACAAAAAACGGCAATTTACAAGAGAAAGAAAAACTGCAAACACTACAACACTTTACAGACAAGTATGACGCGATTATTACCCTCTAATGCTACTTCAAAGATTTTTTTAACTTCTGCACGAACTATAAAACGTCAATGGGCGTGTTTTTGAATTTGTACAAGGGTCACATTTACGCATGCGCTTTGCATATTGAATTACACATAAGTACAAAGCATCTTCTAATTGAAATTAATAAAAAAAGACATTAGACGTTCTATAAGCAAATAAATCAAGGAAAGTCACAATGATGCATGGCTAAATAAGTTATTATGCGACCTCCATGTCGTGCTCGGAATCCAATCGTACTGCCTTCATGAATAATATATTGTGTAGTATAACATTTTTGGCATATCATTATGATTTTTACTACATATTTTGTCGGTTGGAATGAGTAGCCCATGCCATAATATAAAGGGACCGACCTATCCTAATTATGATATAAGCATAAAAATGGTGTATGGCATTCTAGTCAGCTCACAATGATTATCCGTCACGAAGGGCGTTTATTCATTTCCACTTAAAATATCACGCAGCTATATATTACTCGGGAGTTGTCTCCTCAATGCATAGGCAAGTGACGGCACCTACTCGTCCCGGTTCTACGCACCCATAGACAAGTCATAACTGGAAATAAGTGACGTCTACGAAACTACAGGGAAGATGAGAACGACAAGCAATCATTTGTTAATAATGAGCAACTCTTTTAATGAAGCACTGCGCTCTACTATACCTCCGTATTTTAAGAGACAGCTGTAGCGTCCCTTGATGTAAAGTTTTCTGATCATAGCTCGCCTCTCCATCACTATCACCGCCTTCCCTCTCTCTGTATCCATCTCCCTCTCTTTTTCTCTCCCTTCTTTTTTGTACGTCACTCCGGCTCTTATTCTACACTCATTTGAATCTTACGTAGCGCACTGCTCTCTCTTTTTTGCGGGTGTGCTGCTTTAATAATTTCACAGTTCCCGTACTAGCCTAGCCAATCAAGACATATTAATTAAACACGCACTACAAACATGAATTCTCTGCAAAAAGTTCCTGTTTGCACCAATGTAAAGTTATTGAAATGTGATATGCACATCGTTTCTGAATTGAGTCAATATCACAAATTCATTCCGCTATGTACCACTTTGTTGATGGTCTCTCTCTCTCTCTCTATATATATATATATATATATATATATATATATATATATATATATATATATATATATATATATATATATATATATATATATATATATATATATTATGAGACCACGTCCGGTACGGCAGCAACCAGGTTATCCTCCTTTAATCCAGGCGCACGAGCCAGAGAGCCAGCCCGCGTGACATACGATGATGATCACTACAATGGTTTGGTCATGCAGATGAAGATGAAGTACATAGTCAGCGCTCACACTATTTTCCCCCCTTCGCGAAAAAGGGCAGCAAGTTAGAAAGGGTTGGGACGCCGAATATATCGTTTCAATCGAGAGACGTGGGCGATCTCGGTGTGGCGGCGACGACGATCAGAAGCCGCGTTGACAGGAGCAACGCGATAGTTGACTTCAGATGTTCGTTCCAGGACGGTGTATGGACCGAGATACCGGTGAAGGAATTTTTCGCAGAGCCCAGGTACACGAACAGGTGTCCACAAAAGGACTTCGTCGCCTGGGCGGAACACAACAACTCGGCGCTTCGCATCAATGTCGATTTTTCTCTTGTCCTGAATGGTAGCAGTGTTGGCGCGGGCGATTTCACGGCAGCGGGCGACGCGAGCGGCGAACTCTTCCGGGAGAGATGAAGATGGATTGGAAGATGTGGACAAAAAGGTGGTGTCCAGAACAAAAGTCGGTACACGGCCATACACGAGAAAAAAAAGGGCTAAAATTCGTTGTACGCTGTATGGCAGTGTTATATGCGAACGTGACAAAAGGAAGTATTGTGTCCCAGTTTTTGTGATCTGGTTGCACGTACATAGAGATCATGTCGGACAAAGTTCGGTGAAAACGCTCAGTCAGACCATTAGTTTCTGGGTGATACGCTGATGTGGTCTTGTGGATGGTGTTAGAGGCTTTTAAGACTTCAGCAAGGACATGTGAAAGAAATGTCTTGCCACGGTCACTAAGAAGCACACGCGGTGCGCCATGTCGTAAAATAATGGCGCGAAGGAAAAAATCGGCTACTTCAGAGGTAGCACCAGATGAAAGAGCTGCCGTCTCCGCGTAGCGAGTAAGGTGGTCTACGGCAGTAACAATCCAGCAGTGACCGGCTGGCGTAAGCGGAAGAGGTCCGTATAAGTCTATGCCCACAAATTCAAAGGGAGTGGACGGGCACGGCAGTGGTTGCAGTGGCCCCGCGGGAAGAGACGTGGTACGTTTTCGGTGCTGGCATGACGCGCAGGAAGCGACGTACTTGGCGACAGAAGTGGAGAGGCCAGGCCAAAAGCAGCGAGTCCTGAGGCGGTCGTAGGTCTTGTGGAATCCTAAGTGGCCAGCTGTCGCATCGTCATGAAACGCTTGTAGAACTTCCAGACGAAGTGAGCGGGGAATGACGGGAACCCATTGGCTACCGAGAGGATGGTAAATTTGCAGACATAATGTTCCCTCTTGAAGCTTGAAACGGGCAAGTTGTCGTCTTAGGCGGCTGTTTGGAGCACGCGATAAGCCAGTGAGCCGATCGATGATTGTGCGGCAGTAGGTATCGGCATGTTGGAGCGAGGCGAGATCTGTGGACGAAAGAAGGTCCGCCGAGGCAACTAACTGTTTCGAAGGAGCAGCCGTCTGTTTGGTCACTTTGGCAGGCGGTGACGAACAGATGGAAGGTGACACTTCGGCGCTTTGCGAGAGCGGGCAACGGGACAAAGCGTCAGCATCTTGGTGCTCTCGGCCCGACCTATATGTGACGCTGTAGTCATACTCTTGCAATCGTAGTACCCAACGGCCAAGGCGTCCCGACAAATTTTTGAGAGACGATAACCAACACAGAGCATGATGGTCAGTCACTATTGTGAAATGCCGGCCGTATAAGTAAGGACGAAATTTTTGGATGGACCACACGATGGCGAGACATTCTTGCTCAGTGATGCTGTAGTTTCGCTCAGCATGTGACAGAGTACGGCTCGCGTAGGCCACGACTTGTTCTTCGGAAGCTTGGTTCCGCTGAAGAAGGACAGCACCGATGCCAAGTCCACTTGCGTCAGTGTGTAGCACAGTAGGTGCTGCAGGGTCGAAATGGCGAAGCACTGGCCGTGATGTGAGGCATCGCTTGAGGGTGTGAAAAGCGGCTTCGCAGTCATCCGACCAGACAAAGGGTGCGCTCGTGGTCAGAAGTTTGTGTAGAGGAGCCGCAATAGTAGCGAAATCACGTACAAAGCGGCGGAAATACGACGCTAAGCCAAGGAAGCTGCGGAGGTCTTTCTGTGTGGTTGGTGTAGGAAAGTGCAGTACCGCGGCAACCTTGTCGGGATCGGGCTCAACGCCATGTTTACTGACGACATGACCTAATATCTTGATGCTGTGACTGGCAAACCGACACTTCTTAGTGTTGAGCTGGAGACCGGCCTTAGCTAAACACGTGAGGACTTCGTCTAGCCGTTCCAGGTGCTGTGAGAAGCTCGACGAAAAAATGACAATGTCGTCCAGGTAGCAAAGGCAGGTCTTCCATTTTAATCCCCGCAGTACCGTGTCTATCATCCGTTCGAATGTGGCTGGGGCATTGCACAGGCCGAAAGGCATTACATTGAATTCAAAGAGCCCATCTGGCGTAGCAAACGCAGTCTTCTCTTTATCAGACTCGTGCATTGGAATCTGCCAATAACCGGAGCGCAAGTCGAGACTTGAAAAGTACTCGGCACCTTGTAAAGTATCAAGAGCGTCGTCAATGCGAGGCATTGGGTAGACGTCCTTACGAGTGATTTTGTTGAGTGGACTGTAATCAATGCAAAACCGTACCGTGCCATCCTTTTTTTTTCACTAGTACGACAGGAGAAGACCATGCGCTTGTCGAAGGCCTGATGACGTTGCGCGCGAGCATGTCGTTGACTTGTTCTTCTATAAGCTTGCGCTCAGAAGCCGACACACGGTAAGGGCGGCGGCGAATCACACGGGATCCGTCGGTGTCGATACGATGGGCGGTCACTGTTGTTTGACCCAGACCTTCGGAACAAACGTCAAAGCAAGTTTTGTGCTTCATTAATAACGCTAGCAAGGCATCCATTTGCGTTGGGTTGAGATGTTCACACAAAGTGGCCTTGAGAGCAGGAAATGCATCTTCCGCTGGCATACACTTTGAGAATGACGAAGCCGATGAACCAGTGACGACACAAAGCGGTGCTTCTTCGGTAATGCTGGCAACAGTGGTCCCCTCAGGCAAAAGAACTGGTTCTGGCGTCGTGTTGCAGGCCGTGATGCTTGCATACCCACGGGATAACCGCACTAAACAAGATGCGATGGTGATCCCTCGAAAAATGCAGCGCTGGCAAGGAGCAACCAGAGCGTCACCATCTAGAATGTCACGTGACTTGATCGTAAGGACACGTTCTCGTCCGGGAGGCAGGAGGAAATCCGCAGCTGTCACAAGGTTGGGCGACGAAAGGTCGGCAGCAGAAGAAAGCTCAGTGTCCGTAATACGAATGAGGGGTTGACCACACGAAATTACAGCAGACGCCGCTGACAAGAAGTCCCAGCCTAAGATTATCTGATGAGCGCACGAAGACAGCACAGCCAATTGTATGTGATGACGGATTCCATTGATGAGAATACGAGCAGTGCACAACCCGGTCGGGCGAATTGGACTGTCATTAGCACCGCATAACATGGGACCGGCATAAGGAGTTTGCACTTTACGCAGGCGAAAACACAATTCACGATCAATTACCGAAATTGCGGCTCCAGTGTCTATAAGGGCGTCAACAAAAACACCTTCCACAGAAACAGGCAGTAAATTAGCTGGACGAGACGGAGGAGTTGTAGCGTTCCGACGACAAGCAGTTTCCCCTCCAAAAACTGCACCTTCTAGTTTTCCGAGTCCCGAGAGATCGGAGCGGGACGCAAGGGTGATGACGTACGCCGAAACGGTGACGGAGAACGGCGGCGAGATGAACGAGAAGGATGAGGCCCAGCATGAGACCGTGGAGGGGAGGGCGACTGACGGAAGGTGGATGGATACGGTGCGGGATCGTATTCATCGGGTCGCGGGGAAAAGTCTCTCTCGTAAGCTGAGTAACCACGTCGTTCATCCTGCTGACGGCGGCGGCAAAAACGGGATATATGACCCCTTATGCCACAGTAGAAGCAGATGGGGCGGGGAGGACGCCATGTAGAATAGTGGCGTAGCCTTGGCGCTTGCATTGTCATCGCAGCCACATGGTCGCATCCGACGGCCGCAGGCACGGTTGGAACTGGTGCAGGGACCCGCGATGCAACTTCTGCGTACGAAGGCACTGGGAAGCGCACAGGAGACGGGGCATGTGCAGCGCTTGTCATTGATGCCAGTTCGTCCTTGATTATCTCTCGCAGGTTGGGAGGAGGTGTGTGGACAGACGCAACGGTAGGGTTGCCTGGAATAAGGCCGTGAAGTTCTTCTCTGACAATTGTGCGAATAAGGGCCCGCAATTCATGCTCTTTGGTAAAGCGAGCGTCGCAGGAGGCGTATGGAAGGCGCATGGAATGAAGCGCGTCCAGGCGTTGGCATGTAGTGATGACGTCCCGGACGGTAGTCGGGTTCTGAATCACGAGAGCATTGAAGGCCACAGAGTTGATGCCTTTCAGTAGATGTCGGACGTGATCGGCCTCCGTCATGTCATTTTGTGCTCGGCGACAGAGAGCCAGAATATCTTCAATGTAGGACGTATACGATTCGTCGTCCCCTTGAATGCGGGTTGCGAGCTTCTGTTTCGCTACTACAGAACATCCTGCAGATGTGCCAAATACCTGACGGAGATGCCCCGTGAAGGCCGACCAATTGGAGAAGTCGCTCTCGTGGTTGTAATACCAGGTTTTAGCGACGCCATCGAGGTAAAAAGGAACGTAGCGCAGTTTGTGCGCCTCGTCCCAGTAATTACAAACGCTGGTTCGATCATAACTGTCGAGCCATTCTTCGACGTCTTCGTTGTGAAGGCCGGAAAATACCGGAGGGTCTCGATGAGAGGTACTCACGGTGTAGTGAAGCCTAAGTGGCTGAGAAGGAGCGGTTGCAGCAGTGGGCGGGTTGGGTTCTGCCATTGCTGTTGCTTGAGGGCACAACCGTCGACCAGACCGGAGCTCCAGGGGTGACGGGTAGAGCAGGAGGACGTGGGAACCAAAGCACGCTCCACCACTTATGAGACCACGTCCGGTACGGCAGCAACCAGGTTATCCTCCTTTAATCCAGGCGCACGAGCCAGAGAGCCAGCCCGCGTGACATACGATGATGATCACTACAATGGTTTGGTCATGCAGATGAAGATGAAGTACATAGTCAGCGCTCACAATATATATATCGTTTCATATGTATATTTCATCCTTCAATAAATATTACTGACACTTAGTATTATGAAGCACTTGCAAAAGACGAATGACAAGAAAGGTTCAGATTATGCGCTGCTCTGGATTAGAAGTGCGACGACATTGGAAAGAGTTCTGTGTACAAAGCAAGAGAGAGAGAGAGAGGATACGCGTTGATATGTTTGTATGTTAAATTATTACAATGTCACCTGTCCTGTTTATGATAATATTTTCAATGAAATGTTCTTTGTCAAGTGAAACCACAGCTGGAGCCCTTGCCTGGCTGCTGAAAACGCCTTTTTGCTCCCGTGATGGGGATTTCTCTTCTCTGTGAGGACTGACTACGCAATAAAACTGACTGTCCCTGTGTTTATATCTCTAAGTAATTCTCTGTTTCAGTTATATATTTTTGTTATCATGTACTGCATCTTCCAGCTTCTTCGGCTGTTTCACCTTTTTTTTTTTCTACGTACTTATCAAGGAATGTGAAGTAATGGACATAAATGCACGACCATTGATTTGACTGCCTGTTCTCGACGTGACCAGGCTCGTCGGAGAGACCAGGCCCGTCAGGTCCTACTAACTTTTAAACAAAACTGGTTTGCTATCGTATTTTAGTAGTATTTTTATGCGACTACTTATTTGCGTGTTTACGTCTGTGTTATTTGCTTTTTGTTCCTTTCCTGCTATCTCCCTTTCCTGTATCTTTCCCCTTCGCTGAAGAGAGAAGTAGACGTTGCGGACCTAGAGATGATATTTGGGATGATATTGCATGAGCGTCTATCCTGTCAAGTGCTTTCCTTCTACCTTGTGCGCTCATATATTTCCACACTTTACTGGAGATGATAGTTGCCAGTCTTTTCCATCCCTATTTCTTCTGTGTCATCGTGTTTTCTGTGCATCCAAAAGAAATAATAATAATAATAATAATAATTATAATAATAATAATAATAATAATAATAATAATAATAATAATAATAATAATAATAATAATAATAATAATAATAATAATAATAATAATAATAATAATAATAATAATAATAATAATGTTGTAGAGTACAGACACATTCATCGCAAGCAAACCCTGCGCAGTCACCAGTACTGAAATTATGATTGCCAAACACCAGAACGATAGATTATCTCGTTCACAAAGCACCAACATAGTTGCACATGAAATTTTAGGATAGTTACTTGAAATAAAAGTACATTGTATTTGATTTTCTCATAAAGTGGATGCAATATTTGCGAACTTCGCAAAAGCCTTTGACAAGGTTTCCACAAAAGGTTTCCAAAAAAGCTACTCTACAAAGTTGATGTACTCTACGTAAAGCTATAAGTGTTACTTGGCTTGCTGCGTATCTTTCAAACCGACAACAGTATGTTTCTTTTAAAAGCCACGCCTCTCAAATTTTTCCCTTTGGCTTTAGCATTCCGCGGGGTTCAATACTCGGGCATCTCTTGTTTCTTATTTTTATAAATAATATTGTTAATAACATTCTTGTGAAAGCTAAACTATATGAGGATGACTGCATAATGTATTCAGAAATTTTTACTATCAGCGACCAGATACGACTAAATGAAACCTTCGATAGAATAGTGAAATGGTGCAATGATTGGCAGACGGATATAAACTTTGACAAAACAGTTCTTATGAAAATTTCACGCAAGCGTAGCAATCTGCATTTCCAGTATACGGCACACAATGTCATGCTCTGTGAAGTCGACCACAGAAAATATATCAGTATATGGATTTGCAATGATCTAAGATGGAGCAAACACATCAATGCGATGTATAATTTTGCTAATCAAAACCTTTTCTTCCTAGACGGGCTTTGAAATTCACAACTCGCGATGTTCGTCTCCTTGCATTTAACGCAATTGTGCAGCCTGTAGTAGATTACGCATCCATAATATAATGTGGTATCCGGTCACCAGAAAATACATTGATAAAGTAGAAAGCATGCAATATCGGGAGGTGCGATATATATATATATATATATATATATATATATATATATATATATATATATATATATATATATATATATATATATATATATATATATATATATATATATATATATATATAAGGGAAACAAGTGTACACTTAAGGGCTCGTTTTTCGTGTTTTACACAATATTATTGAGATCTAACAGACAATAATGCAAAGGAAGATATAGGGGAAGTTATTAGGCCAATTGTAATGTAAATGAGAAAAAAGAAAAGTGGGTGAAAAGATAACTTGCCGTGGGCAGGATCCAAACCTGCTACCTTCGAACAACGCGTTCGATGCTCTACCACTGAGCTACCACGACAGCCTTCCCCCCAGCCACTTTATTGGGTATCTAAGTCAATTTAAACATGGGAGTGTCAGTCAGCGCCACTAGCAGCCATGGCAGCGAGTGTGGTACACTCTTTATGAGCCTGTTTGGCGTCACGTAGCACGTGAACTTATTACTAATTGGCAGCTGACCAATAGTCCACCGTATACAACCTAGAGGCACCAAGTCTGCCAGTACGAGACCCTCGTTAATGAATAAGGGTAAGAATTGTATACTTAAGAGCTCGTTTTTCGTGTTTTACACAATATTGTCACGCACCAAGAGCCGTAGAGACAAGACAGCAACAGCGGGGCAGAAAGACACGAGCGTGTATCTTCAGAACGAGGCGCCAACCACACTTCTTCTTCGTTCTCTTTGCCCTTTTTGGCTCGCTAGGGCTCGCCAGCTCACAACTCTAGGTGGCATTATTCCCCCTCCGATTAGAGCATCGACTCGATGCTTATACACAAGGGGACAGCAGGGCCGATAAGGAAAAAAAAAGAGAGAAAGAAACAGTACCTATAGTGCACAGGGCATATGCAGGTGCAAAAAAAATTGCCTGAGGTTGGTCATAAGAGAAAAAACCATGAACTGAGTTCACAGTTCGTTCGAGACCTAACGGACAATGTCAAAAAAAAGGAAATGTTTGCTGCCCGGGAACAATAAGGTGAGTATCACCGCGTAATATAAGGTTTTAGGCGGACGACATGCACAATCTCTGTTCGTGGTGAGTGGCGTTGGGTCGTTGCCGAGCTTCCGTCTGGAATAACTTCGTAATTGACCTTGTTCAACCGCCGTAGTACTTTATAGGGTCCGACGTACTTGCTCAGGAGTTTTTCGCTGAGACCTCGCCGTCTAACAGGAGGGAGTCCAAACCCACACTTGGTCGCCAGGTTGATAGGAGACTTGTCGATGGCGGATATTGTACCTTCGGGCGTCTTCACATTGCTGCGATCTTATGTGCACGCGAGCTAATTGACGTGCTCTTCTGCACGCTGAATGTAATCGTCGACATCAGGAGTTAGTAGCTCTTCCTGGTCGATGCCACAAGGAAGCATAGCGTCTAGCATGGTTTGCACGTCTCGACCGTAAACGAGGCAGAATGGTGCGAACCTTGTCGTCTCCTGGGTTGCGGTGTTGTACGCCAACGTTACGTATGGCAGGATTTCGTCCCATGTTTTATGCTGCACATCCACGTACATAGAAATAATGTCCGCCAGCGTTTTGTTCAGCCTTTCTGTTAAGCCGTTACTCTGGGGGTGGTATGCGGTTGTCTTGCGGTAGTTCGGGTGACTGAGCTTGAAGATGTCGTCCAACAGCTTTGCCGTAAACTCTGTCCCTCGGTCAGTGATGATGAATGACGGGGCACCATGAGGAAGCACAATGTGGTGCATGAAAAACTGGGCGACTTCAGATGCTGTACCGCGTGGCAATGGCTTCGTTTCAGCGTAACGCGTCAAGTAATCAGTTGCGACGATTATCCACTTGTTTCCGGAGTGAGACAAAGGAAACGGTTCAAGGAGGTCCATCCCAACTTGGTCAAATGGCGTACGCGGTGGATCGATGGGTTGTAAGAGGCCTGCAGACTTTACAGGTGGTGACTTGCGACGCTGACATTCGCGGCATCTTTTCACGTAGCGTTCGACACAAGCTGCGAGTTTTGGCGAGAAATATAGCTGTCGAACCCGGTCGAGCGCCCGTGAGTATCCCAGATGGCCGGATGTCGGTTCATCGTGGCAGGCTAATAAGATATCATCACGAAGGTGTTGAGAAACAACTAGAAAAGATCTGCTGCCGACACCGGTGTTTCTCTTCTATAATATGCCGTGTCGTAAGCAAAATGACGGCAATATACAGGAAAGTGGGCGAGGAAAAGACGCGGTGCTGCCTTCTAAATGATCGATGATGGGCCTTAACTCGGGGTCCGCTCATTGCTTACTGATGAGGTCCGCCCCACTGAGAGTCCCCAAGAAGGCGCTGTCGTCTTCTACAGCTGCATGGTCGGATTCCAGAGGTGCCCGTGATAGCGTGTCGGCGTCTTCATACTTTCTACCCGACTTGTATACGATGGTGACATCGAACTCCTGAAGTCGCAGACTCAACCGTGCTAATCGTCCAGAGGGGTCTCGGAGGGTAACCAACCAACATAAAGCATGGTGATCAGTCACAACTTTGAATGGGCGCCCATAGAGATAAGGCCTGAACTTTGTAATCGTCCATATTACTGTGAGACATTCCTTCTCTGACGTTGAATAGTTGGTTTTGGCACGTGATAGAGTGCGGCTCGCGTAGGCAATCACACGTTCGATCCCATCTTGTTTGCACCAGGATAGCTCCGAGACCAATGTTGCTTGCGTCAGTGTGCACCTCTGTGTCAGCGTCCTCACCGAAATGACCGAGTACAGGAGGGGATGACAATCGATGTTGCAGTTCCGCAAAGGCAGTCGCTTGTTCGTCAGTTCACTGAAATGAGGTGTCGTCACGCGTAAGTCTACTGAGAGGCTCCGCAACCTTAGAGAAGTTTTCAATAAAGCGGCGATAGTAGGCGCAGAGCCCTAGAAATCACCGAAGACTTTTTTTTTGTCTGTCGGAGCTGGAAAAGCGGACACAGCGGCAGTCTTCTCGGGATCGGCCTGAACGCCTGCAGCGCTCACAACGTGACCCAAGAACTTCAGTTCATTGTAGCTGAAATGGCACTTCTCAGGCTTGAGGGTAAGGTCCGCGGATCGTATAGCTTCAAAAACTCTCCGAAGGCGACGAAGGTGCTCGTCAAACGTTTCTGAAAAGACAACGACTTGAGGTCAGCGAGAACGGTATCCATTATTCGTTGGAATGTGGCCGGAGCGGAACAGAGGCCGAACGGGAGCACTCGGAATTCATACAGGCCGTCAGGAGTTACAACAGCCGTTTTTTCGCGGTCACGTTCATCGACTTCAATTTGCCAATAACCACTTTTGAGGTCGATTGAGGAAAAGTACTTTGCTTGCCTCAGCCTGTCAAGAGAATCGTCTACTCGAGGCAACGGGTACACGTCTTTCTTTGTGACGTTATTCAGCTTCCTATAATCGACACAAAAGCGAAGTGTACCATCCTTCTTCTTTACAAAGACCACTGGCGATAACCAAGGGCTGCTTGATGGCTGTGTTACATCGTCTTGAAGCATTTCCTTCACCTGCTTTTGATTCGCGCGTCGCTCGGTTGGTGAAACGCGGTAAGGCTGTTGCCGTATAGGGTGCGCGTCACCGTAGGTGGTAATACGGTGTTTGGTAATCGATATTTGACGGATTATCGATGAACGTGCAAAACAGACATGGCATTCTATAAACAGGTCATTAAGCCTTCGTTTGTTTTTGTCAGAAAGCGTTGGATTTATATCGACGCCCCGGAGAGGTGCTTCGGCATTATCGGTTGCCTCGGAAGCAAAACACTCGGTCACATTGGTTACTGGGTAGGCATAGACGATGACAGTACCAGGGAAAAGGTGTCGGCGCTCGTAGCTGAAGTTCGTAACAAGTACCTCGCAGTGGCCAGCCTGTAGGTCTACTAGGCTTCGTGCTACGCAGACACCTTGGGAAAATAGTTGGGATCGATTGCTCTCCGTTACCATTTCACAGTGTGCTGGTTTGTTACACTCAACTTCAACCATAACACTTGAGCGCGGTGGTATTGTCACAGCATCGTCAATTACACGCAGACATACTTTATCGTGGATGGGATTATGCTCTGGTGTGATGCTTCTTGTTGAGAACATGACGAGGCGTTGTCGAATGTCGATGATAGCACCGTACTGCCTCAGGAAGTCCATGCCAATTATCAGGTCTCGAGAACACTGACGGAGAACGCTCAAGCTGACAACGAAGGTAGAACCACGAATCTTTATTCGTGCTGTGCAAACGCCGAGTGGCATGACGATGTGCCCGCCAGCAGTACGAATAGGGCTGAGGTTCCAAGGCCTCGTCACTTTCTTTAGGAGAGCAGCCTGTTTTTCTCTTATTATAGAAAATTCCGCACCCCTGTCAACTAAAGCACTGACTTTGCGACCGTCGAGCAGCACTGGAATGTCTAATGAAATCTTTGCGGAACCAGCTGGTGTGGTCGTCGTCGGAGAATCGTCAGTTTGCGGAAGCGTCGGTAGGAGGCCTTGAGCTTGTCCAGTATGAGCGGCCTCGCCCCCGAAGGTCGCTGTGGTTAGATTTCCCGGCGTGGACTGGGTGACCGACCCTGCGCCACGCTCGAATAGGTGCGGCGATTCGGAGAAAATCGCCGCGGTGACGGGGAGCGTGACTGGTGCAAGGATGACGAAGTTCCGCACTGTTGAGCCACATACTCTTCAATTTCAGGGGGCCGCTGACCGAACCTCGGTGGTGGTGAGTTCGTCGAAAATCCGCGTAGTCCAAGTTGTCGGTAAGGACACTGTCGGTACAGGTGCCCAGCTTCACCACAGTGGAAGCAGAGAGGACGTCGATCTGGCGCACGCCAGACGTCTGACTTCCACGAGATCAGGCGAGGTGTGCGCTGTAATATGGCGCCACTTGAACCGTCTGAAGCATGGCTGGGGCCACGGTGGGATGCGGAATTGCAGGTGTAACAGGTTGCCACAAAGCTTGAGCATACGACATGCGGGGAAAGTCACCGGGTGGTTGATAATCCCGCATGCAAGGCGGTTCTCATAAGGCATGCTGGACTTCATCTCGGACAACACAGGACAACGAGGAGGTAGTGGGCTGCGAGGGCACTGACAGCTTCTGGAGCTCTTCACGGATGACTGAACGTATGATCTCTCGGAAGAAATCCATTTGGCCACCAAAAGCTCCTAAGTAGTCCGTAGTTGAAGCGTTGACGTGCCGTTCGTATGACGGGGCCCGGCGCCTAAGAGTGCTTTTAATGGTGACGGCTTTCGTGAGAAATTCTGACACAGTCTTGGGTGGACTGCGTACAAGCCCACCGAAAAGCTGCTCTTTCACCCCGCGCATGAGGTACCGTACCTTCTTTTCTTCTGGCATGCCGGGGTCAGCTCGGTGGAAAAGGCGCGTCATTTCTTCGACATACATCGCAACCGCCTTCGTTCGGCAATTGTACGCGGGACTGCAGATCGCGCTCAACTCTCTCCTGACGGTCAGGGCTGGCATATGTCCCAAGAAGTCGGCGTTTGAAGTCTTCCCATGATATGAGAATACCTGCCCAGTTCTCATACCAGACACGTGCGCCGTCCAAAAGACTGCAATAGACGTGCCGCAGTTTGTCTGCGTCGTCCCACTGGTTGTGCACGGCAACAAACTCGTAATGAACGAGCCAATCTTCGACATCCTCAAGTGCAGTGCCATGAAAGGGATTTGGCGTTCGCGGTGTGAGTAAGGTGCAATGAAGCGGCATTGTGCCGTTCGTACCGGTTGGGTTGGTGTCGGTAGGGCTGGTCGGAGCTGCCATGTTGTTTGCGAGCAGTCCAAACTCAGGGGATAGCCCTCGGATTCTTCTGCTGGCGCGATGCACAGGTGTGACTACCGGTACGACGCTTGTGTTCCTGCTATGTGGAGGGGTACGGTGCATAGATTACCCAGCACCTTCACCCGTTTGTCACGCACCAAAAGCCGTAGAGACAGGACAGGAAGACCGGGGCAGAAAGACACGAGCGTGTATCTTCAGAAAGAGGCGCTAACCACACTTCTTCTTCGTTCTCTTTGCCCTTTTTTGCTCGCTAGTGCTTGCCGGCTCACAACTCTAGGTGGCTATATTAATGAGATCTAACAGACAATAATTCCAAGGAAGGTATAGGGGAAGTTATTAGGCAAATTGTAATGTAAATGAGAAGAAAGAAAAGTGGGTGAAAAGATAACTTGCCGTGGGCAGGATCCGAACCTGTGACCTTCGAATAACGCGTTTGATGCTCTACCACTGAGCTACCATGACAGTCATCCTCCCAGCCAGTTTATTGGGTATCTATGTCAATTTAAACGTGGGAGTGTCAGCGCCACTAGTAGCCATGGCGGCGAGTGTGGTACACTCTTTATGAGCCTGTTTGGCGTCACGTAGCACGTGAACTTATTACTAATTGGCAGCTGACCAATAGTCCACCGTATACAGCCTAGAGGCACCAAGTCTGCCAGTACGAGACCCTCGTTAATGAATAAGGGAAACAAGTGTACACTTAAGGGCTCGTTTTTCTTGTTTTACACAATATTAATGAGATCTAACAGACAATAATGCCAAGGAAGGTATAGGGGAAGTTATTAGGCCAATTGTAATGTAAATGAGAAGAAAGAAAAGTGGGTGAAAAGATAACTTGCCGTGGGCAGGATCCGAACCTGCGACCTTCGAATAACGCGTTTGATGCTCTACCACTGAGATACCGCGACAGCCGTCCCCCCAGCCACTTTATTGGGTATCTATGTCAATTTAAACGTGGGAGTGTCAGTCAGCGCCACTATAGTAGCCATGGCGGCGAGTGTGGTACACTCTTTATAAGCCTGTTTGGCGTCACTTAGCACGTGAACTTAATACTAATTGGCAGCTGACCAATAGTCCACCGTATACAACCTAGAGGCACCAAGTCTGCCAGTACGAGACCCTCGTTAATGAATAAGGGTAATAAGTGTATACTTAAGGGCTCGTTTTTCGTGTTTTACACAATATTAATGAGATCTAACAGACAATAATGCCAAGGAAGGTATAGGGGAAGTTATTAGGCCAATTGTAATGTAAATGAGAAGAAAGAAAAGTGGGTGAAAAGATAACTTGCCGTGGGCAGGATCCGAACCTGCGACCTTCGAATAACGCGTTTGATGCTCTACCACTAAGCTACCACGACAGTCATCCCCCCAGCCAGTTTATTGGGTACCTATGTCAATTTAAACGTGGGAGTGTCAGTCAGCGCCACTAGTAGCCATGACGGCGAGTGTGGTACACTCTTTATGAGCCTGATTGGCGTCACGTAACACG
This sequence comes from Rhipicephalus microplus, assembly GCF_043290135.1. NCBI lineage: Eukaryota > Metazoa > Arthropoda > Arachnida > Ixodida > Ixodidae > Rhipicephalus > Rhipicephalus microplus. The sequence goes on from NC_134701.1 coordinate 194,455,769, forward strand.
TGAACTTACTACTAATTGGCAGCTGACCAATAGTCCACTGTATACAACCTAGAGGCACCAAGTCTGCCAGAACGGGACCCTCGTTAATGAATAAGGGAAACAAGTGTACACTTAAGGGCTCGTTTTTCTTGTTTTACACAATATTAATGAGATCTAACAGACAATAATGCCAAGGAAGGTATAGGGGAAGTTATTAGGCCAATTGTAATGTAAATGAGAAGAAAGAAAAGTGGGTGAAAAGATAACTTGCCGTGGGCAGGATCCGAACCTGCGACCTTCGAATAACGCGTTCGATGCTCTACCACTGAGCTACCACGACAGCCATCCCCCCAGCCAGTTTATTGGGTACCTATGTCAATTTAAACGTGGGAGTGTCAGCGCCACTAGTAGCCATGGCGGCGAGTGTGGTACACTCTTCATGAGCCTGTTTGGCGTCACGTAGCACGTGAACTTATTACTAATTGGCAGCTGACCAATAGTCCACCGTATACAGCCTAGAGGCACCAAGTCTGCCAGTACGAGACCCTCGTTAATGAATAAGGGAAACAAGTGTACACTTAAGGGCTCGTTTTTCTTGTTTTACACAATATTGTCACGCACCAAGAGCCGTAGAGACAAGACAGCAACAGCGGGGCAGAAAGACACGAGCGTGTATCTTCAGAACGAGGTGCCAACCACACTTCTTCGTTCTCTTTGCCCTTTTTGGCTCGCTAGGGCTTGCCGGCTCACAACTCTAGGTGGCATTATTCCCCCTTCCATTTGAGCATTAGACCTTCTGGGGGGATGGCTGTCGTGGTAGCTCAGTGGTAGAGCATCGAACGCCTTATTCGTAGGTCGCAGGTTCGGATCCTGCCCACGGCAAGTTATCTTTTCACCCACTTTTCTGTCTTTTCATTTACAATGCAATTGGCCTAATAACTTCCCTATACCTTCCTTCGCATTATTGTCTGTTAGATCTTATTATTATTGTGTAAAACACGAAAAACGAGCCCTTAAGTATACACTTGTTTCCTTTATTCATTAACGATGGTTTCGTACTGGCAGACTTGGTGCCTCTAGGTGGTATACGGTGGACTATTGGTCAGCTGCCAATTAGTAATAAGTTCACGTGCTACGTGACGCCAAACAGGCTCATAAAGAGTGTACCACACTCGCCGCCATGGCTACTAGTGGCGCTGACTGACACTCCCACGTTTAAATTGACATAGATATCCAATAAAGTGGCTGGGGGGATGGCTGTCGTGGTAGCTCAGTGGTAGAGCATCGAACGCGTTATTCGAAGGTCGCAGGTTCGGATCCTGCCCACGGCAAGTTATCTTTTCACCCACTTTTCTTTCTTCTCAGTTACATTACAATTGGCCTAATAACTTCCCCTATACCTTTCTTGGCATTATTGTCTGTTAGATCTCATACATATATATGTCTATATATATATATATATATATATATATATATATATATATATATATATATATATATATATATATACACAATAGCTTTGGACGCATTTCGATGACAGCCTTGCTATAAAACACCAATCTACCGACCTCGACACAAGAAAATCGTGTACTATGATTCAAATTTCTCTATCAACTTAACAAGGAACACTACAGCATCGATAGTGCCGAGATCGCCTCCTTTTCTACAGGTTATGCTACAAGACAGCGACATGCGCTAACAATTACACACTTCTTTACTCGCAACAACTGTTTTAAGTACTCATTTTTTCCAGGGTCATAAGTGAATGAAATCAACTGTCCAACGATGTAGTGTTGCAGCCATTTCAGCGTTTATTCATGTCGCATATTGTTTAATTAGCTTATTTTTTTTCGTTGTGTTAATAACTGTGTTTGACGTGTTGTTTCAGTTATACTTGAAGCGTATTTTATCTATATCAGCATAGACTTTGTACCACTTGTAGTTTGTTTTTCATTGTTTTTTGTTTGCCGTACTAGTTGTATCAAATATTTGTATTCAATCCTGCGAAAATCTTTTAATACGGTTGTCGTATTTGTAAATAAGTAAATAATATTAAAATAAAAATTAAATAATTAGAAGCAATAGAATATTTGTAACGTGTTACGTACTTCTCTATTTCCTATCAAAATCCTGAGTCTGACAGCTTTAGGCTGATTTGAGTCGAATAAATTGCTTCCTTGTCTGCTATGCACAGCATTGCCCACACAGATACATGCATAGAGTGGACACTTACGTCAGTGTGGCCGCCATTTTTCCGTAGGGAAATCACAGTGAAAGGCAGGCTTTCTCAGCTTGATCTACATATCTCGAGAATGGTGAGGATGCAAACTGTTCAATAAAGTAACGCATGATGACGTCACGTGAATACCCCTTATAGGCTATGAGGCAGTCTACACCCCCTTTTTACAGCAGAAGCTGTTATGAGATCACAAATCGGGTATTGTGCGGTGCCGTAGTTGTCTGCTGCCACCACCGCCGCCGCCGGTGTCCGTAACCACATCGCGCGAAATCAGCAAAAAAAAAAAAACACCCTAATGCCGATTACACAGTAGGACTCTGATCCGGGTCCGTTGAGTGCCAGCCCACTATTCTACCACTGAGCCACGCCGGTGCTTGGGACTTGTCGGCAAACTTGCCTTGGGCAGGCTTGGTGTCGGGAAAGCAATCGCGTTAATACAACTTATAATAAATCGTTTTTAAACAGCGAAATAACAACCTCAAGTCGCACAATGCGAATAGCGTAACGAGTGGGTCGTCCAATGCTCCAAACCATTACAAAAGCTTGTTCTTGCTCACCTATTAACTGTGACGCATATCTACTTCAGGCATAATTCCTCATCGTCGTCAGCCACTGCATGAACAATTGGCACAGAATTCCTTGCAAGTGTTTAGCGGATTAACTATTTACGTTTGACTTATGAGCACGCCGTTGTTGTCCATCGGAATAAATCTTAGCAGCGAACTTAGCTACGCCGGGTATTTGAGAGATTTTATTGACGCTTTCTCTTGAGACGGCTGCGCGAATAATTCACAAATTATGTACGGTAGCACTGTCTGCTCTATTCTTACAAAAGTCGTCGAAGTCGTATCACTCTTTGCCTCAAATTACCCTGTCCGTTTTGCTTTTAATCTATGTTCTGCTAATGTTTTCTTGATATTATTGTCTGCTGTTTGACGTTCCAAAACCATAGTGCCTTCTTAATTATTGTATAACTTCGGTCCCACTGAGCGGCAGCTGCATTTTCGTTGGAGGCGAAAATGTTCGAGGCTCGTGTACTTAGATTTAGATCCACGTTAAGGAATCCCAGGTGGTCAGAATTTCCGCAACCCTCCACTATGGGATCTTTGATAATCATATCGTGGTTTTGGAAAGTTAAACCTAAGACATTATTATTGTTATTATCGGCCGCACTGTGGTCCCATCGATTTGTACAAACTTTTTGTTCATATGAAACAAGATCACCCAAATTATTTTCTAAAGCAATATCCTGAACTTAATGACTTATTACTATCGGACGTTTCCTCAGATATACAGCGGCCTCGTTTGCGTGCGATGATGCCACTGGCTTCCGATGTTGTCTCAATGGGCATGTCAAATATATAATTAAAACTTGAATAAAAACACGGATGATGAGTGGAGCCGCGTACTCTTCATGTACGAAACTAGAGAAGGGGGTGGACAAAAAGGCAGATAGATAACCCCTAACATGGGCAACGTACACTGTTTTACTTCTATTACGTTTAAATTGCCTTCGATATGGCTGCTGCTATGATGCGATCGAAGATTCTAAACAATTTATTCAAGCGTATTGCCACGCGCGTTTCTTCTGTTCACTTGTTTCATTCTCTTTTCGCTGAATGACCCGGCAACGACGCTTGACGCCATGCTTTCAAACGTCGCTGACGAAGAAAACCTCGAGGTTGCCGCCTACCTACAGCGCGCTGAAGAAGCTCGCCAACTCGTCCGGCAGCGCACCAAGAATCAGCAGACGACTGACTACCACCGTTACAATGGTCGATGAAGCTTCGTGAAATCCCGGCCCGGCGACCGTGTTTGTGTATGGACACTCATACTGGGGATGGTCTACAGATGCCTTCAAGACCACCGACAGGCGTATCTTTTCGACAGCAGCAGAAACAGTGCCGCGACGTCTGTACAAGTTATAAGCAATTATTAGAGATCGTACGTAATACTCACGTCTGTCACCGTGTTTCACGTTGTTCCCGGTCCCGCTGTCCGGCGCTCCGATCGCCAGGCCATCTTTCGTAATCACCGCTACCGTCATGGCCCTGTCGTTGCTAGAAGCGCCGGTGGCGTCTTCTCCTCTGTTTCTTCGTTCTTCGTCCGATGAATCCCTGTGATCAGAACTCAAAGTCATGCCTTCCTCCATCACATCCATCTTGCTGTCTTTCTTTCTTTTCCCTTTTTTCCCTGTTTTTCGGAAATAACAATGGACCGGCCAAATTACAAGATTTAAGCGATTACTATTTTCTTTATACGTTTAACTTCAACGATTCACCACAAGCCCAGTCAGCCCTCAGCGAGTCGTCCAAGTTTCCTGAAAGACCACAGTCACACGGGCAAAAAAAAAATAAAAAAATACGGAGTGTGTACGGTGCAGCGCTGTCCGACGACGCGACGTGCAAAACTGTGCGACGATCTGCAACCAAGCGTTTAGCAGCTGCCCGCCCGATCGTCCTATTGTCACTGCACGCGACGCACCACACTCGGCGGGACTCCAGCGCCCTGCCGCTTGAGTGCATCGAAAGTATGTAGTGCATGATTGAGCGAAATCGAGGATGGAGCTGTCGAGTCTGCATCCTGAGCGGCGTTTGCTTGTTTCTTTCTCCCTGCCCCGTCATAACGTATACAGTGCAGGCAAGCATTTAGCGCACCGATCACTTCCGAACACCTGTTGCAGCGTGGCATACCTCTGCGAGCTAATAAAATGTAGAAATAAGTGAGTCAAAATGAGACTCGGAGACGTACACAGAAAGCAGAACCATACGCCAGAAGTAATATTCGATATCAGTTTCAATATTCTGATGTCCTCGGTGTAATAATAATAATAATAATAATAATAATAATAATAATAATAATAATAATAATAATAATAATAATAATAATAATAATAATAATAATAATAATAATAATAACAATAATAATAATAATAATAATAATAATAATAATAATAATAATAATAATAATAATAATAATAATAATAATAATAATAATAATAATAATTTATTAATAGTGAAACATTATTTCGTATTATTTCGATCTATTAAGCCGTTGTCTACTTGTTTCTGCATATCGCGAGGTGTGAATTACTAAGGACATGAGACATAGTATGCATAGTAAGGACATGACATAGTAAGGACAAAACATAGTAAGGACATGAAACATAGTTACTAAGGACATGAAACATAGTATCCATCCGTCCGGGCAGCCATCCGTGCGTCCGTCTATGCATCTGTCTGTGTGTCCGTTCGTCCACCTATTCAACACTCCAAGTACTACCATCTCGCACCTTTTCATCATATATTCCTCATATAGAAGCACCACCATCCAGCGGACATTCCAAGGACTGAACGAGAAGAGGCACACGCACACTTTCTTACGGCTGGCGCTTCGTGTCTACTTCCCACCTTTAACCACCTCGAGTTCATGGCATATACTAGTTCACTGTATTCATGGCACTGCGGCCCAACATTCGCTAAACCTTTCTAAAATCAAGGAGGTTACACCCAGCGAGTATAACGTAGCAACCCTTTCTTGTCAGATAGTGCTCAATGTACCTGACAATGGCTGCGCCAAGCATGTACATGCAGAGACTACGAGTAGTTACGTCGTAACTACTCGTAGTCTTGCGCTTTGCAAGTATGTTGATTCCCAGTCACTAACTAGCCCAAGCATCTGTCTTGTACAGGGGCATGAACTCGATGTTTAATAATAATTACCGAGTCTTACGTGTCCAATTTATACGATATTATACAAGGTCCGCCGTAGGGAAGGACTTCGGAAATATAGATGACCAATAGTTCATAATGTGCATGTAAATTTACTTATTCCAGAATCTGCCCCGCCACGGTAATCTAGTGGCTAAGGTACTCGGCTGCTGACCCGCCGGTCGCGGGATCAAATCCCGGCTGTGGCGGCTGCATTTCCGATGGAGGCGGAAATGTTGTAGGCCCGTGTACTCAGATTTAGGGGCACGTTAAAGAACCCCAGGTGGTCGAAATTTCCGGAGCCCTCCACTACGGCGTCTCTCATAATCATATGGTGGTTTTGGGACGTTAAACCCCACAAATCAATCAATTAGCCCAGAATCTAGTGTTTCTCCTTAATCAATTAGCCCAGAATCTAGTGTTTCTCCTTAATCGTAATGCGACTGCCATTACCGAAATTGAACCCGCTCCTTTCAGGTCAGCAGCAGAGCACCGTAACCATTGTCCCATCGCGTGGGCACCACAAACTGGGTGTCAGCTTTCTTCGGCTAAGCCTCGGATAACTCTATAGATGTGCGTAGGCATGAATGCAGAAAAGAGCAGCGGCAAGCATTCACGATTACCACGCTTGCGAAAACAAACAAACAAGAACGAAAGCCGTAAATCTTGGCGCAGCTGCTCGGCCGGCCATGGTGTTCAAAGCGAAGCTCAAGCTGTTGCTTTAGCACAGACCTCTTCCGCACTCTATCATACAGAAACAAACCAGAGTTCTAATGCGTTTGCTTGTTTGAATTATTGCCCGCCTCGATGGAACAGGGGGTAAGGAGCTTGGATGCTGATTTGAAGGTCGCTGGTTCGATGGAGGCAAATAGTATAGGCCCCGTGTACTGTGTGGTGTTTCCTTAGCCCTCCACTATGGTGTACTTATATTCATATAATCCTCTCATGGTTTAGGGACGCAAAACTCTACATAATATTATTATTATTATTATTGTTGTTGTTGTTGTTGTTGTTGTTGTTGTTGTTGTTGTTGTTGTTGTTGTTGTTGTTGTTGTTGTTGTTGTTGTTGTTGTTGTTGTTGTTAATTGAATTATTCGCAAACGTTTCAAATGCATATCAGTGTCATTCGCTCAGCGTTCCTACGCATCGGTGTATAGCAGCATGGAAACGAGTGTACATATGCACAGTAAACTAGAAATAAAAATGTTGTTTCTTTCCGAGCATGACCGAAGGGTCCCTCGTTCATTCGACTTTTCTAAGGCGGAAATATATCGAAGTCACACGTTCGGTTATTACGTACCTCACACTAATGTCACTTTCATCACTAATAATGCACTTCATTTGCTTTAGCGTTCCATGATTACCTTTCGCTATTTTAACTTTCACCAACTCACTACTACTGTGGTTTCACGATTATCATAATACATATGCAGTCATGTTTTCACACGCTTTGCTATTATGTGCGCTCTCCTAGACGTCACTAAGCCGAGTCACGTGAACGCCTCTTTTGATTGATTAATTGATTGATTGATTGATTGATTGATTGATTGAATGATTGATTGATTGATATATGGAGTTTAACGTCCCAAAACCACCATATGATTATGAGAGGCGCCATAGTGGAGGGCTCCGGAAATTACGACCACCTGGGGTTCTTTAACGTGCACCCAAATCTGAGCACCCGGGCCTACAACATTTCCACCTCCATCAGAAATGCAGTCGCCGCCGCCGGGATTCGAACCCGCGACCTGCGGGTCAGCCACCGAGTGCCTTAGCCACTAGACCACCGCGGCGGGGCAACGCCTCTTTTAACAAAAAATGCTTTATGGCTGGGTGCTGCAAGTATTCACTGACCTCCTTTCTGTCACGGAAGTGACGTCATTAATATGTACACAAACAGGTGACAAAAAAACAAAGTTTCGTTGACTTGGACGCCCTCTAAATTGAAGCCACGACCTCTCGGTTCGCGACGACCAGCACCAGCATTCTACGTACGGCGCCACCAATTTTTCGAATGCGCTAAATATGGCCGAAGTCTCTATGCGGAAGCTTTCCACGACATTTGCTACGCCAGAGGATTGTTTTTTGTGTCTACTTCTTTATCACATTGATTTCAAGCTTTCGCAAATACGAATTTAAGAGTCAAGAGAGCGCCGCTTTTTTTCAATTTTTTAAAATCACGCGACCATCGCAAGGTGAAAACACGTGCGTCGCTCGCGTGCTTCGATCCACGAGACCTTCAGGTGGTCACATGAGGGGATCTTCGGTGCATTTTCGACAATATCGAGGTTATGCCATTTTGGAATAGAATTAACAGTTCTGTAACGGTTAGGGTGGTTGGTTTTTCTGACAGCCTCGTCAATAGTTTTTCCTTCTCCTGAATGAAAGCAGGTGTCACGAAACGAGCGCTCAAAAACGGGCGCGCCGCCAAATTCTCGCGACGAAGCGCCGAGAGGTCAACGATAAAAAAAAAGAAAACAAGCATCCAAAGACTCCCCGGGCGCGCGTCCTTCTCCTCTCGGAAGCGTAGGTTCGCCGAATAACCTCCTCACCCCACATCGGTGGCCGAGCAAGCTCTGGAAAATTCTAGATGGAAAGGAGCGTGGTGATGCCGGGTTCGGCCTTCGAACCATCTCGCCCTCTCCCCAGCCTTCGCTGCGCATCGCGCCGACAAAATGATGAGAACTTTCTGGAATCTCGCGCCAAAGGTATTTAATCGAGCAGCCGAGATGAGAGATGAGGAGAAGACGGAAGTTAGCGCCAGAGCGCGTAGGGATTCCGCTGTGTAGCCGGCGAAGGTTTTGTCCGTAGTGACAAAGCAGGAGAAGAAGAGGATTTCCACCTGAGGGGTGAAGGCTCGAGCTACAGGCAAGAGCGTGTGTCTACCGCTATCGAGCGAAGACGCGTGACAACAGCTGCGTGTGTGAAGCCGACGTGTTTCGGCGAAGGTTGAAGCTTGGAGAGTGGCCAAGTGAAGACGCGAGGTTTCCCAGAAGAGAAACTTTGGGGGCAGTCGAGGTTTCCTGGAAGAGAAACTTCGGGAGCAGCGGAACGACAACAACGGCTGGACTTTGAGTGAGTGATTCTCGGAAGAGTATCATCCAGACTTTTGTTCCAAGAACTTTGGACTGAATAGGTTTCCTATCTCTTTAGTCTTTAAGAGTCTTGGATTTTCAATGCATGCGACTGCATTGTAGTGCGTATGGTTGTCTGTGTCCGTTGTTTCGAGTGTGGCTGATTGTACTGTGTAGTACGTTGTTTGATTGGAGACATATTGTACTCAACTATTGTGGAGTGTGCATACTTGTGTATTGTTATTGATCTTGCATTATTGAGAATATAATTTTGTTTTGTTATCAACTCTCGGCTCTGACTTATTCTTTGGGCCACAGCCGGCGTCCGCTGGCACGCCAAATAGGACCACTTCTAAATTGTCCACGCTTTCGTGGTGCGGTTCGGGGAGGCCGATACTTTGGCCCTTGGAATTACCTTGGGGATCGCCTCCCGAATTAACGGGACCAGTTACAGCAGGAAGATCATGCTGCTCCCAAACTAAACATACAAAACACTTAGCTAAATACAACAACGTTTTCAGGTACTCTTTTTTCCCTCAAGCAATCCGAGATTGGAATTGTTTACCAAACTATGCTATCAAGTACATATGTCCCTCCAAAGTTTTATAATCAAGGTATAAATTGAGGATGCATGTATCGGCATATGCAAGCTCGCTGCGTTGTGCAGCGACGCGTGTCACTTCTCAGTAGATTCTATACTGCCGTGATAGATTGAGTGTATTGAGTGTCAAATTGTTACTTTGCGTTTCTTTCTATTGTTTTTTTGCGTGCTGAATTTTCTAGCGTGCTGTTGTTTAGTGATTTTGTCATTTTTGCAGCGTTTGTATAAGTTACGTCAGTGCATATGCGCTGTCTGGTTAAACTCAACTTATGTGCGCGCCTATTGAAACTATGGTTGTTTGAATATATATCTTGCCTTCTAATATGCTGTATATTACTGGTATTGTTTAGTAGCGTTTGTAAAATTTATGTAGAGAACATATGTGTTGGCCGGTTCCACCCAACTTACATACGCACCTGCTTGAACTGTGTTCTTTTGATTATGTATCGTACCCCCTTTCCTGCAACAACCTCTGATGTGAGGATAGCACTATTTTGAAGTAAATAATGACTAAATAAGCAACAAACTATTAGTGAAAACCGAAACAGGAAGCTGCCTCATGCTGGGTATGCGATGACGTCAAGAAATGCGCTACACGGCGCCACGGCTGGCCGCGGTGTAAACATAGCACAGATACTATTTTTATCTGACGAAAATCAAGTTGGTGCTTTGGTAACAGAAATCACAAGACAAGACCGGGTTGATTGGCGGATTATGGGAGAGCTTTCTGCCCTGCAGCAGGCGTAGCCAGGCTGATGAACATGGTGAGGTGAGGAGGGACTAATAAACAAAGCTAAAAACTCCTTATGTTTTCTTTTTCGTATAGTCGTAATATTATATATGTCACACTTAACTATAAATTTACTTTACGGTTTATCTGACGTCTGGCCTAATGGTTGATTGTCTAAACTTTTGGTCGAGTACCAGAAATGGGGAGAGTATCCGGGCAATCTGCTCTTCGCTCATTATGGATCTTCAAACACGCAGATCGCAAGACCTAATCCCGGCTGCAGCGGCTGCTATTTCAATGGAGACGAAAATGATGTAGGCCCATGTGCTCAGATTAGGGTGCACGTTAAAGAACACCAGGTGGTTGAAATTCCCGGAGCACTCCACTACGGCGTCTCTTATAATCATAATGTGGTTTTGGGACATTAAACCAAACATATCAATCAATCAATTAATGTAGCTTTATTATGCTTCATTGTGAAGCAGTGTTGTAAAGTTGAGATATGTGGAATCTTGCCTAACCTATTAAGTTTCGTAAAAGAAAAACGCGTCAAATAGATATCCAATGCACAGCAAATCTATAACATCACCCGGCATGCCAGAAGGACTTGAATAAAAAAAATGTGCGACAGTTGACACTGCGTGTCACTGTCGCGCGTCACTACTAAAGCAAATGATACACGTATTGCGCTAGCAATAATTAATCTTATTAGCATCAAACAAAGTCATTTCGCGTCGACATCTAAGGTGACGCTGTTCCTGAAGGCAAGCGGCTGTGCCTGCTGCCGACAGTCGCGTGCTCTGCTGAACAGGACGCAGCCAGGACGCCTTGCCAGTGCGAAAGCACGGGCGCAGCATCCGAATACTGCGATGCGAGCCAGTCCGCCAGGTGTTTAAGCCAAAGCACGTTCGTCAGTGGCTCGAACTTGGTAGGTCTCTTGCTCAGCAGGTCGGCGATCCTGACACACACGTAGGCTTCGTCCTCGGCTTTCACGAACTCGTGGAAGCGCTCGAAATCTGTGAGCTCCACTCGTGTTCCTATGCGTATTCTCGCCAGCTGGAGTCCCTGGAGCCGGACTTTCAGCCCCGCGCTGTGGATGCGTACGATGTGGCCACGCAGGGTGAACTCTACTCGGGGTGAACACGTTGGGCGAACCAGCACGGCGCCGGCAACTGGGAGGCGGTGTTCGAACTCCAGTTCGGCTTCGGCAACGGCTAGAGCCCAACACGCTTGCCCAAGCACGCTTAGGGCCTGTTCGGGATCGGTCAGCGCGTAATTCGGAAGGGGACTCCATCCGGACTGCATCTCGGTCACCAGGTAGTCGGCTACCAGTTCCTGTTCCTCACAAGATGCAGCTGAACGCAAAAGCAAATCATCGTCACTCTGCATTCGAGCATTTGATAACAGCCTCGGATACTTGTCCCTTACGAAGCTTGTTTTAGCGCCCACGAAAAAGGCCGAAGTACGGTTGTCCACGCTGTCCTTGAGATTGCTTAGCTCTCTGGATACTCTGAGGCGTGATGCATGCCACGAGACATCTGACTCGCGGAGCCGAAGCACACGCACAATCCCGTCTCCTTGACTTCTCTGCACGTGAAACACATCTCCGCTGCCAGGCTCGTCCCAACTAAGCTTCGCCGCCTGGCAGTCCTCATGCAAAACTTGCAGAAAATCGACGGGCTTTGAGCGCTTGCACAGTGCCAGAAGCGGAAACAACGGCGTTGTACTCATCACCTGGTTGCAGCAGTCAGCTTCTGCGGCGGGCCGCTCATTGTGCTTGGTGATGGCGAGGCTTTCGAAGCTGTCCGCTGAGCTGCTCTGCGGAAAAGGCGCGACGGCGAGCGCGGACTTTTTCCACTGACCGCGTGGCTCGCACGATGAAGAGTGCGCCGTGGAAGTTGTGGTCGTACCCGAGCCAGCTGTGCGCAAGCGCCTAGTTGTCTTCGTCGGTGAGCGCCGTATAATCGTTGGCAGAGGATTGGAACTGGTGTCCAACTCGATCTGAAAGTCGTCCGAGTTTGAATTACGAGGGTTACTTTCGGGTATTCTGCTTGTTCGTTCAGTCAACGAGGTATTCAGGTACGCCCCTCTGAGTTCACCCGTAGACTGCTCGCCTTTGGCTCGCCATGCACTTCCCTTTGTCGTAGTTGCATCGTGTGTACCACTAGCTGCTGGTTTAGATAGGATATCTTTCCTCACGTGATCTACCACACTGGCTGCGACTTCACAATGTTCTTTTGCTGTAGCGTGATCTCTGTTCTCAAGCTTCAAGAACGGGTTTGGGGTCGCCGCACCGTCGACGCACAGGCGACTGTCCGCGGCAAATGCCTGGTCTACGTCAGAGCCGCTTACACTAAAGGATCGCTGTGGAGGCGCAGACTTGCTCGGCTGCACGAGTAGAGATTTTCCTTTGTTCGCGGCGTAATGAGAAACACTCTCAGGTTCGCTGGACACAGGCGAAAGCGTCGTTTTCGATACATCAACCTCACTAGCCGGAGCTGATTGCATTTGGTGTAGAAAGCTGATGCGTTCAGGGGAAGCTGTAGTTACTGAAGGATCCACTTTTCCCGCGCCGACCGGTGAGTCATCTGCAACCTTCGATGTCCACATTACAGGCTCAGAGATTGATTGTCCCACTAATTTCCGAGGTAACTCGTCGTTTTCTTTTTCCATTCTAGACGGCAGGTCGTCGTCAGTAAGTTGTGGTGACGGTGGTAGGTAGACAGGTCGGTTGGCAGGTAGGTAGGCAGGGAGGTCGGGATCACTCACTTCCAGCGTGCTGTAAAGAGCAGTGCCTTGGCTTCTGTAGCGGCCTCGAAGCCAAAGGGCAGCGATGACTAGAAGTACCGTTATGACCATAAGGACGAAGCAAGCCACCAAAAGGCACAGAGCTGTGCGGTGGGCGCGCCGCAGGTATTGCTTGCCCGGCTTCTCGTCAGACGGCAAGTCATTCTGGTCTGGCGATTCATAGCGGAAGCTTTCTCGGCGTCGCAGTCTGTCGCGCGGTCTCGGCCCTGTGATCACCGCCGCGTGGCCTTTGTAGCCGAACATCCAGCTCTCCGTTGTGTGGTTGTACGCACCACGAAAAATCGGGTCCTTCCCTTTCATCCGAGTCGTATTCGCGGAGAGTGAACCCGGGGCGTTTCCCGGCATGTCTCCTTCAAAAGAACGCAAGCGTCGCGTTTTGAGTCTGGTCCAATTACCGAGAGCAGCCGTAGTGTGAGAGCGCTGAGATGTCTCGAGCCATATTCGTGCTTCGTTGGCGTTCCTGCTAGCTGTGTCTTTGCGACTACTTACTAAGCTCCTGTTGTACGTGATATGCTCTTTGGCGATGTCCAACATGAAATGCGGTGCTGGAACACTCGGCTCGTCGAAGGCGTGCTTGTATCCATCTGCGTTCGGGGCGTCATTGCGATACGCGTTTTCTTCAGAAACGCTCTCACCGTAGCGATCATCCCGGCGAGCGCGGGCGTCTGCCATAGGGATGGCGTACACGATGCAGAAGGCGGAGCAGAGTGCGCAAACTAGGCGTACCATTACTCTTCAACAGAAGCAGAATATCCAGCCAGGCGCCAGTGAGAACTCAAGCACTTGACCATAACAGTGAAACAGCTGCTTTCGCCAACCTCCTTTTCACAACTTCTTTCTCTTTGAAACAGCCAGCCGGATGCACGTGAACGACTCAGCCCGAAAGCGAAGACAGTTATCTTAACGTTAATCGCAACTGTGTGTCATTAGCCAAGTTATACAAAAACGAATGCAAGGTACATCCTGTCTACAAGAATGTTGCTTTTGTTTTGTTTTTGTTAAATATTGCGTTATCAAAAGCATAGCCAGAATTATTACTTTTTTTACAGGGTAGAGCTCTTGAAGCTCTTCGCTGCGCCGGGTATTACGAATACTATTTATCATCATCGTGAGCCGGCGTGCACTCGTTTCATTCTTATCGACTTCTAATTTGTTCCCAAGACACGTGCGCCGATTTTTACGATGTGGAATGCAAATGCTATATGACGGGAGAGTCTGTTACGTGACTAGAGATCACGTAACACCACTCAACAACTCGTCGCGGGACTGAAATCGCGTAACATCACGTAACATATATTCACGTGACTAAAATTTCATAACATCACGCAACATATGCAGTCGCTTCACCAAATACCACGTTACGCTTAGTCGTGAGACTAAAATGAGGCATCGCGTAATCGTTAGTCACGCTACATGTTCCCGTCAAAACAAAAAGCACGTAGCAGCTCATCAAGTGACTAAAATCATGACGTCACGTAACAGGCAGCCACGTGACATATCTAGCCAAATCTATTACTACTAGCAAACATTTAGCATCTCAAGCGAAACCTAGGCATAATAGCGAAAATTAGCTAGCTCGACCAGTATAGCTCCGCTGTTGATTCTGGCCGTACGCCAATAGTAGAAGCAGCGTACCTTTTTTTTTCTGGGGTTCGGGGTAGAGAAAAAGAAGAAAGGGGGGAGTGTTCAAGCACCTTGTATTTATGTTCTTCCATGTTTTATGCATGCACGTGTTGTGTGTTTTATGTATGCCTGTATAAGTATACGTGCAAAATTTACGAAAAGTAACGCAGCTTCGCCCCGTTCGCGTGAGGACGGAGGTAGCAGTGGCATTCTCCTCCTCCTCACCTTCACTAAGCTTTCTCTTTCTTGGGCTTTCTTGCTATCCAACTCTGTATTCGTACTTCCTCCACCTCTCGCTTTCTGTCTCATTTAACTCCATCTCTTTATCTCAATCTTTTTGTGCTTTCTGTCTTTCATTTCTTGTGTTTCTCTCTTTCTTTCGAAAGTATGCTTTATGGTTTTGAATGGTTTGGAGTCTCCATTTCTACTCTTCTCACCTTCGCATCTTTCCTCTTCTCCCTCGCTACCCTTTCCATTCCCCTCGCTATGCTGTACTATATAACGTTATGCTGTACTCTGCTAGCCACTCACCTTCGGATGGTCTTCACGCGGATTCGAATCTAACCTCGCGATGAAATATGTTTCCCCTAGAACTTATCTCATTCTCTATTTTCATTTCCTTTATTGTGCGTACTGGGGTCTTCGACTCGCCGCTGTCGTTTCGCAGCCATTTCTTGGGCAAACTGTTGCATTCTTCATGTTTAGCGGACCAGTAGTTAGTAGCAGGATTTGACCGACTTTGCGGCGCATAACCGTTCTCAATTATGATAGTATTCTGTTGAACATGGACATTTTACGGCCGGATGTCACAGCTTCACCGCTAAAAACTCTAGGCCTGCGCGCGACAAGCAGCACTTTTACAATGAACTACGTACGTCGTAAACTTCATGTACGTCGTAAACCAAAACTACGCAATAATTATGAGATGCACCGTAGCGATGAATCCCCGAACTTTCAAACATCTGGTGTTCTTTAATTTGTCACATCGAGTCCAGACATCAACGACAAGCAGCTTGTTCCAGCCTACGGGACGCAGGGCATCCAGGCTACTCAAGAACAGCAAAGGCGGCCCCACTCCAGGGGGAGGTCGCGTTCCAGAAGAGGTTCTAGACCCAAGGCCCGCTCCCAATCACGGGGGCGCTCGAGTTCTCAAGGTTGTGTTCTTTAACGTGCATTGATACTGCACGGAACACGGGCCCTTAGCATTTCCATCGGAATTCGGTCACTGCGACAGACATAGGATCCGCAACCTTCAGATCAGCAGCCGAGCGCCGTCACCGCTATACACCACCACGGTGGACTTCTGGTCCACCACGCCATAAGTAGTCGTAATTTTGACAGGTAGGGAGGCACACACTGTGTCATTTATTGATCATTCTGTGGAGACGCAAGGTAACCACTACAAGTCTGCTAAGGTATTGCGTCCGCTTCGTGATGCTGCGACTGATGACGATCTGGCCAAGTTTCCCCGAGTAGGCAAGTTGCATCATACATACCGCAGGCTCACATGCATGAAGCCATGGCTGCGAGCGTGGCTGAAGGAACAAATAGTATAAATGGAATGAGAAGTACGGAAGGCGGCATGAATGGATGTGAAAAAAAAACAATAAAAACAGCACATAAACACGGAAAAATAAAGAGACCCGAGGATAGTAGTAGCGGCGGTCGAATCAGTCGGTGAAGTAAGCAGCTGTAGAGTTCGCGCGTTCTTACCTCACTGCGAGCTCTCCTCACGCGAAGTGTGGCGTCAGAGATGTGCAGCTGCGCCACAAGACGTCCAGAAAAAGTAACGAAGAGAAAGTTCCTAAAGACAGGTACGGTCCGGAAAGAAACAAAAAAAAAACATTTCCGCGCGAGCCGCCTGCGCACAGGAAAAGGACATGTGCATGATAGGGTAATAAATAGACGGGAAGGCGCGAACGTCTCAGGAAAGCTGCATCAAGAGACCAATAAGGCAATAGCGTGTCCACAGCGGTTGCCTATCCGACGTGTCGTCTTGCTAAAATCTGTTGAGCACTCACTGCCGTAGAGTCAACAGTGCCTGCATCGCCGTATGGGTTGATGCGGACTTAATGCCTACTCAATATTTAAGCTTGCTTACAATGCTTACAATTGCATTTGTGGGGATTCAGTTGTCAACTTTCAGCTATCCAGCTAACAGCTGGCGTGGCTCCGTTCCGACTGTCACTGTTTGTATAGAGAGCTGCACAAATTTAATGCCATATATGGCGGTGACACATCGGGTTTTGTGTTTGCGACTGTTTCTGTCTTGTTAATTTGTTTGTTGCAAAGTAGTATGTCAACACTGCGTTGTGTACGGGCCCCTTAGCACATACAGGCTTCATTTTTGCCGCTTTTGGCGTGGGGTGACTGTTAGAAATAAACTTTTTTTTTATTCTTGATTGTTAAACTTCACGAGAGCACCACTTTTCATATTTTCAGACTATGGGTTGTATCTACGTGATTTCCTTTCTGACCCGTTGTTTCTTTTTCTCTTAAGCAGTCAGTCTCGGTGTCCTGGCACAGCACATGGTTTCGGAATGACTAAATCCGTAAGTGTAAAACAGAAAGCCTCGTAGTAGAGCCACCAAAATCACGTCACATTTACGCCGTATATGTCTCCGGGATAAAGAATTCCCACTGTTTTTCTAACAATTGTGTATATTTTCCTCGACTTATACTTCATCTATTCGATCCTTAACACAAAGATCCGAAAAGAGGTTCCCGCGTGCATTCGTCCAATGCCATATTACCTATAATAACGTGATGCCTCTAGTGCAGTCTAAATATAAATTACAGACTTACACGCTAAGGCTGGCGTGATTTACAGCTCACTTCAGCCGAGCCAGCAGCAGCCGCGACTGTACACACCCACTTGACACATATCACCAGCATGACTGCGCGGTAGCGCTACAAATGCTACCATCCTTTCTCTGTCCTTTTTATTTGTTCTTTTTCTCCACTTCACCCTATCGAATGTATCGAGAAGTGCTAAAGCCATTGTGCATCAGCTCGTGGACTAAATCATCACGGCAGCCTGCAGAATCGACGCCCCCTGTAACAGCTGGCTCCGTTTCGACTACCACAGTTTGTATAGAGCTGCACAAAATTAATGTCCTATATACGGGCGATACATCGGGTGAGCAGTCGAGTGATCAGCTTTCGAACACGAGACTGTTTCTAGGTGTTCTGCGAGTAACTTTAGCTGTCGAGTGTAGAGTATCAACAGGAAGGGGATGATTGGGGAATATATAGTTGGTTCATGTCCAAGTCTTGATTATGCGCCGTATTAAAAGCAATACCGACGAAGAAGACGTGGAGACAAACAAAAGCGGACGAGACAAAATGCAGCTGTGAACGGTGAAAGTTACGGTGTCGTCAGCTTCTCGTTGTCTCTACGTCTTCTTCGTCGGCATTGTCTTTAAAACAGCGCCTATTCGAGTCTACGCTATAACTTAGTTGGACGTCTAAATAAGGCAGAATTTGGGGGGAACACGGAGGCTTCAACATACGAAAAAATTGGCAGATCCCACGTACAGTGGGAATCGGTGATATGCGAAGCACAAATGAGGAAGGTTGATATATGCCACTTTAAAATCACCACAACACTACGAGGTGGAGGTAAATTATGCCGTGCACGACTTCCGGGTCATGAATAACATAATTGGATGTGTCGTTTACCTTCGTCCTATATTCCTGTCACGTGATGTTAAATTTAGTATATGTGAACCTAGCTAAACGGCCGCGAGCACTCTACGCACGCGTATCGTGATTATCATATTTGCACCAGTCGTATACCTTCGTCAACTATTGATGTCACGTAACACCAAATTTGTTATACGTGGAGCTAGCGAAACGGCCGCGAGTGCATCATGAGGGTGGAATGTAGTCATGTTGTTACATGACACGCATGTCATGATTATCATGTTTGGATGTGTCATTTTCCTGTGTTGTCCATTCACGTACCGTAATACCACATTTCGTATATGTGACGCTAACGAAATGGCCGCGAGCGCATCGTGAGCGTAGCACGTAGTCATGTTACATGACACGCATGTCATGTTTATCATGTTTGCACCAGTCTCATACCTTCGTCATCCATTGACGTAACATGATACCAAATTTCATATATGCGACGCTAACGAAACGACCGCGAGTGCATCGTGTGTGTGGCATGTAGTGATGTTGTTAAATGACACGAATGTCATGATTTTCATGTTAGGGTCTGTCGCTTGTGTTCACCATGCAATCATGTCATGCCATACCAGTTTTGCAACTTGTCGTGCGAACAAAACCACCGCAAGAGCAACAATATCATGAAATGTAAATTATGACATACACGACATGCATGTCAAGATTTTTATGTTAATACTAGTTTAATGTGTCCTTCATACAGTCATGTTATGCCATACCAAGTTTGGTATGGATACCCTTATCGAAACGGCCAGGAGAGCTAAAAGTCGTAGGTGGCTAAATAGATAGATAGATAGATAGATAGATAGATAGATAGATAGATAGATAGATAGATAGATAGATAGATAGATAGATAGATAGATAGATAGATAGATAGATAGATAGATAGATAGATAGATAGATAGATAGATAGATAGATAGATAGATAGATAGATAGATAGATAGATAGATAGATAGATAGATAGATAGATAGATAGATAGATAGATAGATAGATAGATAGATAGATAGATAGATAGATAGATAGATAGATAGATAGATAGATAGATAGATAGATAGATAGATAGATAGATAGATAGATAGATAGATAGATAGATAGATAGATAGATAGATAGATAGATAGATAGATAGATAGATAGATAGATAGATAGATAGATAGATAGATAGATAGATAGACTCAAAGTTGCCGAAGTTCGCTAAGAAATGCTTCGCATCTGAAGGAATCCTTTAAGGGACACCAAAGATCAAGCCAGTTTTTCTCGTATTAGTAAATTAATCAAGCAGAATACCCAGATAACTACGCTTGGACACTAGAAGACGCTTGTGAAGAAAGTAAACGAGAAAAAAGAGAATGCTGGTTGTGACACCATCTTCAAGTTTCCGCACTAGTCACCACGACGTCGTTAACCTTGAATGTGTCGTCCGGGCCCTGCGTCGTTCCAGATCGGTGAAAATGAAGTACGTTGTCCTCTGAAGGGGCCAGAGACTTACCTTTTAAAGTTTCGGGAAATTTCGTAGTGCTGAAATTCCCAAAATATGAAAAACACGCACCTTGAAAACTGTGACGTCACGTGCGAAGAAAGCAGTGAGAAATTCTGAAATGAGCGTTTGGCCTTGAAATTCTCCTCTGCTATTATTTTATCACTTTTGATGGTGCAATTAGCCATGTTAAAGCTTTCGGAGTCAGGTGTAGCAGTTTAAACCTATTAATTGCTGCACTTTAGAGTTGTGACTACAGTTTCCCGCTTTTCCCCAGTGACTCCCGCCCCCTATAGTGTCGCACCCTATTTGTTAATTTTTTCTTTTTTGTTTGACGGGTGACTCACAAACCACCACGATTATCGAGTACTCTAATGAACTCCATGTAATGAATTGCGCCTTGTGTGAAAAAAATAGAGGGGTCCTCATACTAAACAGTATATTTATAGAACGTAATGAATGAAAGTTCCTATAGCAGAGGCAGCTTGTGTTATTTGGCGGAAGCAGTTTTCGCGACACGTAACTCATAACATAACACGCGTGGCTGTCCCACAAATATGGTTCACACTTGAAATTAAAGTTCCAAGGGAACAGTACGCGACGCCAGCTTTAGTTTAATTTATTCTGTAGTTGTTGTCTTTCAGTACACGAATCACCATGACTGACATGTATCATCATGTACAGGGGGAATCAAAAGTTCCCGGGCAACGTTCCTATAGGAATACATGGGTAGTTACCTGAAAACTTCTGACCCCCCCTTCTGTACACGCATCTTCAGTCAATATCGCAGCGTCTCTCATTATCACATCGCCATTCTGGGCCGTAATTGAGACCCCGAATAATATTATATTAAGTCAATATTGCATTTTGGTCTGCAGACCTAGACACGGCGTCTACCCTGATCCCAGTATAGCGACATAGCTTGCTGCGTGCGCCCGATCTTTTACGAGTTGAATGAAGCTAACGAAAGCTGCACTACTGTTCAGCTGCTAAAAAGAAACAAAAAACAAAAAAACCTTACTTTTTTATTTATTTTTTTTGCCTTTTACATCGCGTTAACATGCCCTCACAGCTTAACGATGTGTCAGGACTCACCATCTTGAATACGAAATCAGTGTCGCGATTCTCCTATTCGACGCACATCACCTCGTAAAAAAAAAAAAACATTCCGGGAGGCACAAAACAACGTGGCCTTCATTCTTGATTTAAATGCACGCATTAAACGATGACAAAGCGAAGAACACACTAGGACCAGCGCGGACTACAACTTGAGTTTACGCAGTTTCTCTTCGTTTATCGCGCATTTCGATCAAGAAAGAGTTCAAAGCAGGCGGTTATATATATATATTTTTTTTTCATTAACGAGGGTCTCGTACTGGCAGACCTGGTGTCATTAGGTTGTATACGAGGGACTATTGGTCAGCTGCCAGCTCGTAATAAGTTCGCGTGCTACGTGACGCCACACAAGCTTATAAAATGGTGTTCCACACTCGCCGCTTGGCTACAGATGGCGCCGACTGACACTCCCACGTTTAAATTCACATATAAACCCCAAAAAGTGGGTTGGGGGAAGGCGTCTGTGATAGTTCAGTGGTTAGAGCATCGAACGCGTTATTGGAAGGTCGTAGGTTCAATTCGTGCTCATGGTTGGTTATTTGTTCACCCACTTTTCTTCTTATTTACATTACATTTCTTCTAATAACGTCCCCTATACATTTATTGGTAATATTGTCTGTTAGATCTATATATATATATATATATATATATATATATATATATATATATATATATATATATATATATATATATATATATATATATATATATATATATATATATAGTGGGAGTAATAATTCAATGGGCCAGTTAGTCTTCGTGAAGGTATGGGATATGGCACAACGGGAGCGTTGTCAACAAGGATAAATATATTTATTTCCCAACAGTTTCGGGAGGGGACCTCCCTTCATCAGGGGATGAGTTATACTGACATGAGCTTCCAAACTTCCTTGCTGCCGCGTCCCTCTCGCCTTGAAAGACGTTTGCGAGAGTGAGAGGGAACTGGAAGAAGGAAAAAAAAGGAGAAAAAAGACGAAAAAAGAAAGAAAAGAAAGAAAGTAAAAAAGAGAAATATATATATATATATACATAACACCGCCAAATGAAGAGATGTACAGTCGTTTCTGTGGACAACCTTAGTAAGAAAGAACTCTTTCTTGAGAGAAATGCGCGATAAACGAAGAGAAACAATATATATATATATATATATATATATGTATATATATATATATATATATATATATATATATATATATATATATATATATATATATATATATATATAGATATAGATATATATATATATATATAGTTCATGCACGGACGATACATATATGCAGAGCACTTACAGATTAGAATTTCAAAATATATCAAAATATAGGGCTACTTAGTATTTTTGCTTTAGTTTCTAGCGTTGGCTTAATTTTGACTGAAGTGCTTAATCAAAGCCATGATTACTTTTAGCGACCAGGTATGCAGCGTCATGACGTTATCACGAGGAATAACTCATAGCAGTCATTATACTAAAAAAAGTTATATTCGTGAGTTCTGTGTCTTTATATATTATATCCATGCATGTAATTATGAAAAGGATATACTAAATGTTCCGAAAAAATAACAATGCGAAAAAAAGTATGGATCAGTGACCCATACAGTTGACAGTCAAACAATACTAATGAGCAACACGCGAAAGGATGTTCAACAAAAAAGATAAGATTGCGACCATAAAAAGCATGACTTGATAAGGGGCAACATCAGAAGCTCCATCACTAACAACAAAGTATTAACAATAAATTTTGATTCGAATAGCCTAATTACGGCAATATCATTTTTTTAAATCTTCTCAGCTAATTAACACAAGTGCGAGGCATCAGCAAAAATTAAGCGCCATACTCTACACCTGCCAGCTTCATATTGCTCATTTAATATGTGTAACACACAGTCTTTGATGCGTTTTGTTAGTTATTCACTCCTACATCGCAGTAGTTGTTTACAATCTGCACGAATCACTTATCAGTTGGGAAACAGTTGTGTTTATAACGACCGATAAGTCATCGCACTTCCATGCGCTGCATGGAAGTGCGACATTCGCACACATACACTGCAGCAGAGCTATATAAGATAAGCCGCAAACATCCACACCTGTATGTCAGAAATTCAGGCTTGAATCTATATGCACCCGAGGTATACAAATCGCGCATTGCAAATGCTGCGTTTTCGACGCCGTTCAAGTTTTGATTCCGAGGTTCGGTTTGTTTTCGAAGCTCGGTGTCATATCTCTCTGCCTCAGTATATCAGCACAACCCGAGCGGTATCACGCGCAGTTAGCTGATTACATCCGGTTTGCGTGGTGTGCCTAACTTTATCTTCCAAGAATGCGCTGATTCTAAGCATTTATAAGTGGTATGTTTTCAGCTTCATTTTGTTGAGAAGTGAATCAGGCATGTACTTCAACCTTTAACCAACTAAACAGCCAGCTAAACATCTCTGTTTTACTGTTTCTCCCACCTATGTGACGAAACGTGCGGAGTTGCGCGTGCATGCGTGCGCGAGATTATCTGTCAGCTGCCATGTAACAAAAATACCCGTCCATTGCTGTTCTACTGTACTGTAACTGCATGTCGCTTGCCTCAAACATCCAGTGTAAACCAGAATGTCATTTTGGTATCGTTGTGATACCATTGTGGTACGATTACTTCGGCGAAACAGACATATCACAAAATACTCACGTATCGCATTCCAAAGTTCCATTTTACTGCGCTTATCTACAGAAACCCATGCAGTGTCCTTACTTTGGCATGGTCATCGCAAGGCACAACACGCGCAACGCACGCCATGCCATGCGCATCGTTTTAGGAGCGAAGCTCCTTACAGCGGCACCCGTTCGTCCTTCGTCGTATTACATAACAAGTCTTACGCTTTGACCTGCAAGATGGTGCCAGTGAGAGATTTCTCCTGTGTGTTGTTGAACAATAAAAATTTGGCAGCGTGCGCGTTAACTAAAAGCCGAATTCTCCTGTCTATCATTCCCCATTAGCAGCCATTGGCATGTACATTGAGCACTATCTGTCAGAAAAAGGTTGCTACGTTATACTCGCTGGGTGTAACCTCCTTGATTTTAGAAAGGTTTAGCGAACGTTGGGTCGCAGTGCCATGAATACAGTGAACTAATATATACCATGAACTCGACGTGGTTAAAGGTGGGAAGTAGACCCGAAGCGCAAGTCGTACGAAAGTGTGCGTGTGCCACCTCTCGTTTAGTCCTTGGAATGTCCCCTGGATGGCGGTGCTTCTATATGCGGAATATATGATGAAAATATGCGAGATGGTGGTACTTGGAGTGTTGGCTAGATGGACGAACGGACACACAGAGAGATGCATGGACGGACTCACAGATGGCTGCACCGACGGATGGACGCATGGACGGACGCAGGGGCGGATGCATGGACGAACGCAGGGACTGACGCACAGATGGACGTGCGGACGCACGGACAGACGCATGCACGGACGGGCGAATGGACGCACGCACGGTCACACAGACGGACGCATGGACGGACGGAAGCAAGAAAGAATGGACGGATGGATGCTTCGCCCCACTCTCTATCATTCACCCCGTGGATATGCTGCCATTTTTTTAACTATGCCGCGCTGCTTTCACTCCCCATTTCTTTTCGTGGTACACATGGTCGTGAACCTGACGTACCCGACCCCAAAAAATGGTAGGTTGGTTGACCCTTATGAAATTGGCTAGTAGCTGTAATTCTATGTCCTTTGTCTTCTTTAGATGACTGAAAGAAATGTTAGTGCATACCTTAAACGCCAATGACACATAATAACCAAAAAACAGAAGTCATTTAGGCCAGACACAACTGGTTTTACATCTGTCTGTATTCGTTTCAATGTATGCGTCTTTTTATAAATCATTTATAAGTCCTATGAACGATGTCATTTACAACTCATTTGAACTTCTTGTCCGTCTGTCCGTTTTGTTGTTGTTGTTGTTGTTGTTGTTGTTGTTGTTGTTGTTGATGATGATGATGATGATTTGTCCGTCTACCCTATTCATCCTTTTTATCGGGCCTTAACTCACTTTTCCAGAAATGCAGTTAACCTTACTTTTCGCAGAACGCGTGTCTTATCTTCCTTTCAGCTGGTTTGCGTCCTTTTCAGGGGGTATAATATATGCTGTTTACAACTTCATGCACCACTTTAGTTCCAGAGCAGTAAAGATTATGCCACTAGGAAAAAGCCTCTTCACGCGTTGCGCAGTCGTGTAGCGATCGCTGGCAAATAATAAAGAGCGATGGCTTAGCAGTAAACCTACACAATTGGCTGTCCTCCAAGGGCAAATGTTTTCACCGGTAGTTTACAAAACCAGCCATATCACGCGCTGCATTCATTGTTGCTAGTATTCACGTACAGTGGAAGACCTGAATTAGAGCTAAGCAAAAGTAGGAAGAAAAAAATGGCAGCATATCCACAGAGTGAATGATGGAGAGTGGGGCGAAGCATTCATCCGTCCATTCATTCTTGCTTCCGTCCGTCTGTGTGACCGTCCATGCATCCATCCACCCGTCCGTGCGTGCGTCTGTTCGTGCGTCCGTCCCTGCGTTCGTCCATGCATCCACCCCTGCGTCCGTTCATGCGTCCATCCATGCATCTGTCTGTGTGTCCGTTCGTCCATCTATTCAACATTCCAAGTACCACCATCTCGCATCTTTTCATCATATATTTATTATTTAAAATAAATAAATATATTCCCCATATAGAAGCACCGCCATCTTGCGGGCATTCCAAGGACTAAATAAAAGGTGGCACACGCACACTTTCTTAAGGCTTGCGCTTCGGGTCTACTTCCCATTTTAACCACCTCGAGTTCATTCATGATACATACTAGTTCATTGTATTCATGGCACTGCGGCTCAACGCTTGCTAAACCTTTCTAAAACTAAGGAGGTTACACCCAGCGAGTATAACGTAGCAACCCTTTCTTGTCAGATAGTGCTCAATGTACATGCCGATGGCTGCTAATGAGGATCGCAGCGTGCGCGTTAACTAAAAGCTGAATGCCCCTGTCTCTCATTCCCCCTTAGCAGCCGTTGGCATGTACGTTGAGCACTATCCTTTATTGTTCAACAACGCACAGAGCTAATCTCTCACCGGCACCACCTTGGAGGTCAAAACGGTATACTTGTTACACACTACAATGGCTACGAGGGATGAACGGGTGCCGCTATAAGGAGCTTAAAGGAAGTGTGTACTAATAATTTTTGCACTCGTTTTACGCGCTAAAACCCTGGTATCACCATGAGAGATGCCGTAGATAAGGGATACGGAAGTCACTACCACCTATAGTTTTCTTTAACATGCGGCTCAATCTAAGCCCGGAGGTCTCTAGCATTCTGAACCGCAGAAATGCGGCCGCCGCGGCTGGGTTTTGATCTCGCGAAATTGGTGTCAGCAGTCGAACAACAAAACAAAGAGACCACTGCTGCGGGTGGAGTGTCTACTCTTGCTTAACCCCTAATACTGTGACGAGGCGAAACTAACCAATAGATCACTTACACAAGTTACTCAGTAACTCAGTTTCACCATCGCCCTCGATATTGATTGATGGATCGATATGTGGGGTTTGACTTTCCAAGTCCCTCATATGATTATGAGGGACGCCGTAGTGGAGGGCTCCGGAAATTTCGGCCATTTTGGGTTCTTTAACGTGCACCCAACTCTGAGCACATGGGCCTACAACATTTCCGCCTCCATCGGAAATGCAGCCGCCGCAGCCGGGATACGAACCCGCGACCTGCGGGTCAGCAGCAGAGTACCTTAGCCACTAGACTACCACGGTGGGGCCCTCGATATTGGCATTTTGGCTGAAGATATCAAGTTCCTTTCTAACAATTCTTCTGATTGCTTCCGAACTATATAGCATTTCGAAACCTGTTCAAAATTCTCTATTATCCGGGAAATGCGATATTAGTTTGATGCCCTCACAGTTACTTTTTCTGTAGCTGCATTTGCAACCTCAATGACTAAAGACATCATTTGAAACAGCAATTATCAAAGTTTAACTTGTGGCCACACAACCTGCACGATATTCCAAGCGGCCTGTACCTTGCTATCGTTGTAGCTCATAGTGACGTGACCGCACCATGGCTGGGGTGGCTATTCTAGCCACTCAACCATGGCTGCACGCTTCGCTACATTCCGATAAGCAGCAGCGCTACCGCAGCATCACACGCCGCTTACGTCACCAGCGGCGGCTAGAAAAGCAGACTGCAAGCTCGCAAGATTATTATTGGCTCCGTTATGTCACAGGAGCATGACGTCAGCAAGAGGTCAGTATGCTCGATCCAATGCTCTTGATATATGTCGTATAAACACTAGTGTTTTAATGTTGGGATCCATTCTTCAATCGACATGACATCCTACAAATTGATTACCTTGCAATTTGTGAATTTTGGCAGATTCGCCAAAAGAGAGAAAGGAAACTCTTGTGTGAAGAAACCATCGCAGTTTTGAGACATAAAAAAATAGTCTTCTAGTAATTCCTGTGGCGCACTAAAATTCAACTTAATTCAAGGACGAAACCGAAACTGATGCACCAACGAGCGCTACACGCCAAAGGACGTCGCTGATCTAGACAACGACTACAAAAGTGCGGTTCTTGCACGTTCGTTAACGTAGGTGAGCCATCCATGCTGCAATCGTCAGCTCTGCCCGCACACCCTCACTACGTCGATGGTTGCTATAACGACGCTCATTCATTTTAAACATATCAGAAGAATCTCGCAGTCAACCCCCCCCCCTCACTTCGGTTACAAATTCATCATTACAATTCGTTGATTTTTATTACTTCGCAATTACTGCACAAGGCCATGTTTTTCATATTTCAAAGCGGCGATGAGTTTTTCGCGTGAAGGACTTCGGTTGTTTCATTGGACATGAAACACAACTGAACGAGTTACATGAAACAAGTTACAGCACAAGAAAACTTCCTTGCGCTGTGCAAATGTGTTGATTCCAAATCACCAAATAGCTCAAGCATCCAGGTAATCAGGATAAACAAAACTTCAGTAGTCCTTGCTTGACGTTTCCTTTATTTCTTTCTTTCTTTCTTTTTTTTTCTTTCGTTCTTATTAGACAACAACGGTGGTCATTCGTCCAAAACCACGCAACATTGACCAGCAACAATGTAAAATGAGAAGTCACCGTGATAAAAGCTCAGATTGTACACATTAAAATGGACTGATGCCCAACAGTCCCACGTTCGAGTAATCTTTAATTTGCTTGTAAACAGAACATGTGAATACGCATGTGACCGTCGCACTTTAGAAGGCCGAATATCTGTACGCTCGCCGGCACCAAATTTCTGTCGCCGGCACCAAATTTCTGTTAAGCTACGCTTAACAATAATTGGCTCATCCCTTATTGCACCTGGCAACAAAAATAAGGCGCTTGGTATGTATAGTAATGAATTATCCAGTGTTCAGTCCACCCACACCTTGGTAATACATCAACGGATGCATGAAAGAACGGAACAGGGTTGAAAGTCTCTGAGTAAATGACCCCGTCAGGAAGCCCTTCAAAGGGACCAAAATACGTGGTTCAAGTCTCCCCGCAGAGCCAACAAATCAAGTTGCCTGAAAGAGGCTGTGGTCTCTTGAGCGAGGAGCAAAAGATGCGTGAAGGCGATGAACGCAAAGGGGACGTGTGACACTCCTATTCACACTCCCTTTCATTCACAGTTCGCACGTTTGCTTTCTCTCTTTACGGTGATGTGTCAGTGCGAAAGCTAAAACTTACATACGTTCATTTAAGCTCGAGAGCACTCATTTGTCTATTTAAACAACTCTTCCTTCATTATCTGGCTAGACGTATAGCCGCAAAACTCCACCAACGCGAAGCGGTTCGTCGTGGGAAAGAAAGAAAGAAAGAAAGAAAGAAAGAAAGAAAGAAAGAAAGAAAGAAAGAAAGAAAGAAAGAAAGAAAGAAAGAAAGAAAGAAAGAAAGAAAGAAAGAAAGAAAGAAAGAAAGAAAGAAAGAAAGAAGTTTCAGCGGGTGACCATAATCGCAGCATCAGAGAATGTGACATTCCGTTTTTCACAACGCATGTTAATCGCATGCTTAGTACTAGCCGCCAAAACCGGAATGGAAAAGTTCTTTCGTATTAGGATGCATTTGGACATGATGCGCGTCATATTTTAACGCACCAGTTACTCAACACGGTTTCATAGAGAACAAATAATTGAGAGAATATAGCAAACTACGCAGATCTGTATTCACAACAGGCGTACCCACACGTACACACCCATACGAAATTTGAAATGATGTCAGCGCACCAAGCATACACCGAATAAACCTAAAAATACATTTATAATCCTCCTGAATTCACACTATCTATCAGAATATTGACGACTTCAAAATTAAAGCTGAAGCTTTCCTCTGCAGAGCATGGCTTGCCCCGCCGCGGTGGTCTAGTGGCTAAGGTACTCGGCTGCTGACCCGCAGGGCGCGGGTTCGAATCCCGGCTGCGGCGGCTGCATTTCCGATGGAGGCGGAAATGTTGTAGGCCCGTGTGCTCAGATTTGGGTGCACGTTAAAGAACCCCAGGTGGTCAAAATTTCCGGAGCCCTCCACTACGGCGTCTCTCATAATCATATCGTGGTTTTGGGACGTTAAATCCCACAAATCAATCAATCAAATCAATGCAGAGCATGGCTTAGCGGTTTAGGTGCTGCACTGCTAAGCACCAGAGCGCAGTATCGATTCCAAGCCACAATGGCATATCAAAAGAAAATACACACGTATTTTAAGACTTAGGTGCACGGTAAAGAACTTCACGTAATAAAAATTAATTCGAATTACTCCACCATTGCGTGCGCTGTTATCAAGTTCTCGCGTAAACCCCCTAGAATGTGACTGGTTTTAACATCGGGCTACTGTCGAGATGTGATGGACACGGACAACAGTATAAGTGATGGTCACGCTAAAACTCACCTTCAATCGCGTTCGAGTCACCAGCTGTCGCTTCCGCGCGGTGCTTCACCTTTCCACCAACAGCAGGCGACGGTGAACCAAGATGATCGCAATGGCAGTAGAGAACAATCGACTCAATTTCTGCAGCCCTTATGGGAGCACGGCGTGTAGCATAAAACTAAAATGACGCACTGGACCGTCCATCGGCACCAAACGCAGACAGGAAGTCCACCTTGCGCAGTCCACCGCCAGTGAGTCTGTCAGACGACAACGCTCCGAAAGTGGCGATGAGCTTTGGTGAAGAGAGCACGAGACGAGAATCGCGCGCGCGTAGCCTATATTGCGCCGACACGCGGGTTTTGACTGCAGCGAAGCGAGCGACCCACACGTTGGGCGCACGCACCGGCTGCGTGGTGGAAGGACGCTGACGGTGGGAAAACGCTCGGCGCGATGCGCCTGTCACGACGACGAGTGCGAGCAACAAGTCCGCAGCGTCGGTGCGCGGCTTTAACCGCGTGGCGCTATCAGTGAAAGAGAGAAAACGACGCGCTCGCTCGTGTTCGCTACGCTTCTCTTTCGCGCCAGTTTTATACGTCCGCACTTTCGCGCCACGATTTGCGGGGCACGCTTCCATGCGCTCTGTTCGCCACATTTATGGCGCCCTCGAGCTGCATACCGCGGCCGCATGTAGTACGCTTCCGACGCTACATAATCCGAACTGCAAAGCTATGACAGCTTATCTATTGTCGCGAGTAGAAACCACTAGCTGGGTGCATACGACAGTCGAAAACGCGCGTACCCACATGCGTCAGTTTCCTATGAACCGTAGTACCGATAAGGTATACAAAACCTAACTCTGGAGTGTGAAGTGTAGCATGCCGAAGGGCCAAAATATTACATAGGCAGATATTATAAAAGCACTCCATGCTAAATAAGTGCAAAAGAACTGCAAGGTAAGAATCAACACATGATGACCTATTTCCTCATTAAAGCGTAACTCGTAAGCAGCTTTATCTTATGTTAAATGACAATGCGTCTTGTCTTTAGGCTCTATTTGTTCCTTTCTCAGCCTATCCCGCTTTCGCAAATCCAATCCAGCCACTATTGATGGTCCATATACCATCAGAATCGGCTGCATTTTTTTTTCTCTAAGGCACAACTGTAGCGTAAGAATATTGTAGTATACGGGACCCAGGAAAAACAAAGAAAACGTGGTGAAATTATCGTTGTGGCACTGTAGCATACACGGAATTCCAAGTGTCATACCATTTAGGTTAAAACAGGCCGGCAATGTCACGCATTAAGTGCGATGAAATAATCAGGGAATAACATCGCACAGTACCGCATTGCAAAATATTATCACATTTCAATCCCAGCGCCTCGACCTTATCCACAATACAGAGATGACATGTTGATGCGGACGCCAGAAGAGCTTTGCCCATGAGATATCGGTGCATGATGAGGATAGCATTCAGCACACAACTCTAACTTGCGTAATTAGTGATCACAAGCCAAAGGAGCTCGTAATCAATCTTTCTCTTTTGTATACACTACACAGCCACGCTATCATTTGACTGGTCGGAGTAATAGATCCCCGTACATCTGTAGAGTCCGGTACAGTAATACCCGGCCTTTTATGCATTACGACCCACAAGCAGCGCTGTTCAGCTTGCTTTCAGCGTGGCTTTTGTCCACGTAGTTTTTTGTGGAAGTGCGAGAGGTGGCATGGTTCATTCACCATGTACGCTTTGATTTAACAATCATTTCATTTAACACTTAACGCCCTTTAACGATTGATTTACTGATAAAGCCCGAAAAAAATTCTTGCAGTGAATTGTTGCGTATACTCCGATAACAAAGTGCTGGTATGCAATTTCAAGCGCAAAGAATGGCCCACGCCATGTTTATGACTTACAGAAACACCCTCTAGATGCAAGCCAAGGAACGTTGCACGCGATAAAGCTTCTTGAATAGGAGTTTTTGACTATATATATATATATATATATATATATATATATATATATATATATATATATATATATATATATATATATATATATATATATATATATATATATATATATATATATATATATATATATATATATATATATATATATATATATATATATATATATATATATATATATATATATATATATATATATATATATATATATCCCACTACAATGCATACTTCCGTGGTCTACTAACAACGACGGCACCCTCACGTCCAAACGCACCATGGCGCGCACTCATTCGCCATTTGCAGGTGACCCACATTCTTGTAAAACACTGAAAGAGCATATTCCGACTGTACATGTTATTCCCAAGGCACGGGCTCACTTTTTCTCTTTTAATCTGCCTCCCAGAGTCTCGAACTTAAATGGCTGGCAGCATCCACCACCAGCAGCAGTGTCCCGTTAGCGTGAGGAAAGACCGAACGCGATATGGTGACGAGCGGCTGTTGAGTGAACGCTTCGAGAATGGATGAAGAAATCCTTCTGCTATTCATGCGTTCTATCGTATACTTCCAAATCGTGCGCTGTTAACACCCACCAACGTAGCAGAACAAGGCCGACATCGTCCGCCTTAATGTTCCTTTCGGAACTTTTGCTCGCGTCGGATCAGCCAATAGACGTGCGCGGAATGTATTATCCAATAAAGAGACGAATCACGAATACGGTCCGAGATCGACACCCCTGATCTAGTTGGTTTCAGGTATAAAGTGATCAAGCTATATGTCCACGGCGAGGCGAATTCGCATGCAAACTTCCTCCCCGCCACTTTACCCTATATCTACTTCAGTGAAGCGCACAATGAATCACTTCTTAAACTCGTGAATTCCAGGTATCTAACAGTCAACAACGTCATTCCAGATCATACTGCGCGTTCATTTCAAGTATTCGACATAACACTTTTCCATTGGCGGCATCCTCAAGGGAAAAGAAAGCAGCGGAACCCGTAACCGAGCATATGCCTTCTCTTGATGGAAGGCAGAATAAAAGGCAATATCAAGACCTCAAAAACACCTTCACATAGCTACATTGAAGTCAAGGTTGAAACATAAGTGACTCTGCCGTTGCTCTTGTCTTCTGCACGTCTATCTTTTGTTCCGGCTTCTAGAATATGCCATGAGTTTCTTATTTCCAGCGCTTTACAAGAGTCACAACCGTCCTCGTCGTCATGAAGACTGCGCCGATTTTAAAGTAATGGCCGCATTATATGAGCAGTCACCTTATTTAAGTCATCCCATAAACCATCCACCTGTCTTTTTTTAATTTTTACCAGTCAATCCCATTTCTCGTCACTGTTCAGCTAAACCATCGATCAATCCCTTTCTTCGTATATCCTTTGGTAGCTTACTGATTGATTTATTCGCAAGTCAGTCAGCCATTGCACAGATCTTCACAGAACCCATCTGCTTCTGCCTTATTGTATCACAAGTGTTCGTGAATCACCGCGTGAACTCCGGATATGAATATGCCAAACTGGAGTATGTCGTCATCAGTTCCACCAAACGTATCTAACTGGAGCATGCAGCTGCACCACCGAGCCGAGTCCAGTGGTTCCCGTGTAGACACCCACGCGGAAGTGGCGCGCTGGGCTCACGACAACGCCGGAGGCCGGCACGGAAGCTCAGGAAGTGCGGCTCATCATGGCGCCATAGAGAACGAGGAACGCGGCGCAGCATACTATGAAGCGTACAGGTGCGCTCTCGACTGAATACCCGCGACACGAGGAGGCAGACAGGGGTCGCTCGTAAGCTTATACAAGACG
This sequence comes from Rhipicephalus microplus, assembly GCF_043290135.1. NCBI lineage: Eukaryota > Metazoa > Arthropoda > Arachnida > Ixodida > Ixodidae > Rhipicephalus > Rhipicephalus microplus. The sequence goes on from NC_134701.1 coordinate 194,489,518, forward strand.
TTTAGTAGAGGTTGACGTAAGAACAAGAAGAATATTAGACGACACGACTGCAAGGCATTAGCGACACGCACATGCAGTATATATACCTACTGAGTGAAATATGAATATTAGTTTAGTTTAAAATCCTGAGGACCTTTTAATAAAGTTCTTGCCCGACTGGCCGCTATAGTATCACAGTACTATCCTATTAGTAAAATCATCACTCGTTTAGAATAGCAGAGAACTGGACTAGTGATTAAGTAGTCATTCTAAAACTGTGTGGAAACCACGTAGGAACGGGACGAGTTGAGGTAACTCACAACATGAGCGCTGACGAACAACAATAATCCTGCCATAGTTGTTCGTCAACGCTCGTGTTGCGTGTACTCGACGCGGCCCCTTCCTGCGCTGCCGTGTACCAACTGGCCTTTTAATTCACTTTTTTTGCAGTCATTAGAGAGTTTTAGTACTGCGGAATGGTGCTACGTACGCATCACGCAAGCGCCTTGCGTTACGTGGCGTCGTTTGCCACTAATCGACTTTTAGTACGCCGTAGTACCCGCGTACGTAACGAGCGTGAAGCGTGTTGTGCCATCTGGTAGATCAAAATAGAAGCACGTGTTGTTGACAGCCAATGTTAGCCAATCCAAGTGCTATAGCCAGATTATGGCCATATTTTAAGCCACAGAGCCGGTCGGTGCTTGCCTTCAATGCCGCCATTTTGCAAAACGAAATCTCGCGCTGTCGCGAACTTGTTCGAGGGCGGCGCGATCAGCTCATACGTACGCACGCACGCATCTCATGCGTGCGTACGTAGCGGCTGCGTACGTAACGCGATACGTGCGCGTTGCGGTCTGCGCATGCGCACTACGCAGAACGTGGCGTCCTTTCGTACGCAACGCAGCCACGTACGCAGCGTACGCAGTACTAAAGCTCTCTATTTTTAGAGACAGGGCGTGAAAACACGGACAAAAGGAAGAAGTCAAGACACCACAGGCGTCGCGGCGTCTGGGGTGCATCTACTTGTTTTCTTCTGTTGTCCTGGTAATGCAAATTTATGCGCTAGTTAGCTAACGCGCGTTATAGTTTTTTAAACATTGTGTTCTAACTGAAAAAATGAGACCACATGCAGCGAGATCAGCCGCCTCTTATTATAACCCTGTCATGGTATTGAGCAACCCCAATGAACCACCAATATCATTCTATGTATATACGCAGTCACGTGTGCCGAACGTAACACAACACGTTACTAAGTTAATAAGCTCTCTGTCTATCTCTCTTTCACAGCCCATTCTGTCTATATATAAGTATCTTCTTCATTCGTTGTCATAGAAAACAACGCGAAGACAGCCCACTTACAACACTTAGGCCATTCATCCGCTCTTTCGAACGATGGATACCGATTGCCGGAGCAAGCGTCTAATTCGTTTCACCGACGACTTTATTGAGCAACGGAGACCAACGTGCAATTTTCGTCCCAACGCGAAGTGTGTTGTGCTCCGTCCCGTGCATGCATCGGCTACCATTGGCGATCGAAGCCACAAGAACACCTATGTATACAAAAAGGGAAGTTGCGTCATGCACTTGAGATCTCGTCCCTCGCGGCAGACAAGCTTGCGGCAGACGCAGCGTATACAAGCACTGAAATGGAATCATTCCTCGCTGCCACAGTCATCGCAGCTGTCGCTGTATCGGGAGCGGAGGGCGACGTAGGCGGTGGAGATTGTGAAATATCATTACAGTCCCGACTCGATTCCTATATGTATCGCATGCTCATGATACAGCTGCCACAGTGCGTAGTACTTCTGAATCACTCGCGTGGCTGGCTGGGATGTAATTATTCGTGCTGATTACGCTATTAGCGGTACACAACGGATACACACGATGCAAGTGACGGGCTGGGTTTACATCCCGTAGATGTGACGTGATTGACGTTCGATATTTCTAGGCCGGTTAATGCTCGCCTTTTATATATGAGTTTCTCTCTTGTCATACCTGTCTCTATCTATGCACACATAGTTCACCCTCTTTTTTTTTTCTAATTACCTCTTAACAAACCCACAAGTCAACACTAAGAGGAAAATGCGATGGCAAAGAAAAAAAAACACAAGCATTTTCTCAAGGAACGCTTGTCTGGTCATTACACGGACAATGAAAATAAAAAAAAATTGCTTCGATGTTCATTAAAGGTTTATTTTAGGTCTGCAAAACAACCTTTACTTAGCATTTTTTATGCTAAAGGCACGGAAGTTTTCGTGTTTCGTGTCATTCGAGTCAGTTTCGTCTCCATTGCTCTACGTAGCCTCGCAAAGAGGACCCATGAATGTGACAATGAATGGCAAAAGGCCTGGAGGTGCAGCTAAATGCGTGCGTGATCATGTGAGAAACAATGTTGCGTTACTATTTATGCTTTATTCTATAGCATGTTGGCACGGTATGCTGAACCCGAGCTTACAAAGCCAAACAGAATGGCTAGCCGAGAAATCTTTATATTGACATCATGTGTGCCCATCCAGCGAGAACGTGTCAGTGTGGCACCATCTGTGATTTATAGAAACACGCTCTGCGTATGTTTCTTCCAATAAGGGTGGGTACACTAAGGAAAGCCCTGCTACTTTGTCCCTAGTCAGGTGCGTAAGTTGAGCCCTCAATATGTACGATATCGAGTCATTTGGAATACTGCCTTAAAAAACGTGACGTCTCACCTCTCAAGCCATAGTCGGTTCAACTTCACGAGAGCATTTATTATTTGATTTCCGTTAAAGAAATGGCGCTTTCGATGGATATTTATTTTTTAAAAACTGGTTAAAGAGAAAAAAAGGCGAATTAAGAAGGATACGAGGTAGAAAATGAATAACTTCGCGAAAGTAGAAACATAAACTACAAACACCAGCTTTGAACAAACAGACTTTTTTCAAATTAAAAAAGAGAAAAGAGTTGGAGCAGTCATGCACTAGCGGCGAGAAGACCGAGTAAACAGCCGAGCTGTTTTAACCTCTTCCTTTCTCTCCTCTTCACTTCCCTTACCAATCCCGGAGCTATGCTATACTATACAAGATTATGCTACACTTCACCATCTATCTAAGCGGCAGGTGGCAACCATACGTCCAAATAAATCTTTCTGTTGCTAGAGTGCCTAGATAGCCGTTTGCTTTCGCGACACTCGCCTACGAACCATGGGTCCACGGGATCCTGCCTCGCCAAGAAATTTCTTTAGTTTTGTTTATTTTTCCTCCTCTTTTCCAATTGCCTTCTCATTGCCACCTACCTTATTTCCACCATAGCGTTGCTGGGTGACGCGAGATGCCTTATAAGGTAGAGGTCATTTATGATGATGATAATTTCGGTCACACACTCTACAGACAAACGAAAAGCTTAAACCGCTCCCCTCCGAAAAGAGAGATAGACGAGAAACAAAAGGCAGAGTTCAAAAACACAAGCCTCCAGATAAATGTGCCCCCCACATGTAGGCGGGCTTCAGACGCAGCAACCTATAAAGAATTTATTGGTAGCTAAAAAAAAGCACCCTGCAGTCATGCTCTAAACTATGGCATCTACTACGCAATAATAAAAATAATACCTGAGCTTTTACGTCCGAAAACCACCATATGATTATGAGAGATGCCCTAGTGAAGGGCCCCAGTAATTTTGACCATCTGGTGTTCTTTATCGTGCACTGAGATCGCACAAACACAGGTCTCAACCATTTCAGCATCACCCTGACTACGCCCACTGCAGGGAAAGGCCTCTCTCATGGTCCGCCAATCAACCCGCTCTCGTGCTTTCTGCTGTTACGGGGGTGAGGGAGGGGGTTTAGAAAAACTGGGTAACGATTTATACACTCAGAAATAAAAGAGGTAGTACCTGCTAACATTGAGGTAGTAATGGTTTGTCACATATGTTACAACCCTGGTAGTAAGTGCAGTTAGTAACGGCGAGGGTGGCAGCATTTACTACATTTCTGTTACTACCAGCATGTAGTAACGGTTACTACCTTAGCCGTTACCACCCATGGGTAGTGACTTTTAAAAGATTGAAGAAAAATGTAGTAACCTAAACTACCTTGTTCATTCATTTTGGCACATTATTTCTCCACTGATAATGCTGGTCAGTCAATGTCTCATTACTAGACAATTTCGAGTAATGAAGCGTGGTGTGCCATGAACGCGAAGAACGCGTGTGTTTAGAAAAGTGGTTAACGGTTTAGAGTACTCGGTACTCTACTATGGCAGAGCATAAAGCCGTCCCGTTGGGTGATTGTACCCAGCTGTGTGTTTAGAAAAAGTTGTTAACGATTTAGAGTACTCGGTACTCTACTAAGGGAGAGCATAAAGCCGTCCAGTTGGGTGATTGTACCCAGCTGTGTGTTTAGAAAAAGTGGTTAACGATTTAAAGTACTCGGTACTCTACTATAGGAGAGCATAAAGCCGTCCAGTTGGGTGATTGTACCCAGCTGTGTGTTTAGAAAAAGTGGTTAACGATTTAAAGTACTCGGTACTCTACTATGGGAGAGCATAAAGCCGTCCCGTTGGGTTATGGTACCCAGCTGTGTGTTTAGAAAAAAGTGGTTAACGATTTAGAGTACTCGGTACTCTACTATGGGAGCGCACAAAGCCGTCTTTGAGATTAGAACTAGACGAAGTGGTGGTAAAGGGGGGGGGGGGGGGGTTAAAAACAGTGGGTAACAGTTTAGAGTACATGGTACTCTACAATGGGAGAGCTTAAAGCCGTCCCGTGGACGGCTTTATGCTCTCCATCGCTCCACGTGGCTATCGTCCCGTGGAGCGATAGCCACGTGCTTAAACGAAGGAGGTAACGCCCAGCGAAATTTCCATATTTGAATTTTGGTGGCGGTAATTAAACTTCTCTATTTTTTAAGCATACATGGAGTATGAGGTAAGCGTGGAGTACATACAGCCCCTACTTTGAAAGGACATGTCTGGCACAGGGAAGCACTTGTGTTTCAGCATGAATTATGGCAAATTTAAAGTTATAGCACTACATTATACTATCTAGTTACGTGTGTTTGGAGACATAGCACAAGACCTTTAATGAGCCTTACTTATAAAGAATTACATGCCATATTTATTTATTATAAAATGGCCGCAAAAAGTAGCTATGTACAGTGGCCAAAACAAACAAGGTACTGAACTCATTCTTTTTGTATTTGAATGCTTCAAACGGCTAGTATATCAGCGTTTAAAAGGTAATAATCGTTTTGGGGTTTGACGGGCCAAAACAATCATAATATTTAAAGACACGCCGCTGTGGATCAATTGTGACCGTCTGGTTATTTTGATCCGCCGGTCTTGTGTGCTGTTTTTACTAAGTTTGTTGTAATTGTCTATTACAAAGCGTGTAGTACTTGATATCAATCGTTAACTTGTACTTCTCCGTTTCGACAATATCAGAATGACGTTTACATATCTGAGTTGCGTAACTTCAAACAAAATGTATTTTCCTGATCTATGAATATCTTCTGTGTCATTTTTTCGTTTAACGATAATACGTCGAGGCGATTTCTCATAAATTATCAGAATCGGAATCACACGCTATTTTGGATTAGATAGTCAAGAGCCGGGTAGTAAAAAGGTAGTAACGGGGCAAGAAAGGTAGTAATGGCAGCAGTTACTGCCTATTTTTTCCAGTTACTATCTGTTTACTAACATAGGTAGTAAACAGGTCGCAAAGAGTTAGTAACGGTTGAAGATAGTAACTGTTTACCAACGTAGCTAGTAAACAGGTCGGAAAAAGTTAGTAACGGTTGAAGATAGTAGCTGTTTACCAACGTAGGTAGTAAACAGGTAGCAAAAGGGTAGCAAGAGTCCAAGAAAAGTAGTAACCACTGCAGTTACTACCTATTTACTTACAGTCGATACCGTTTTACTAACTTTTTTAAGAGTGTACCTGCGAACTCTTTAATCTCATCGGGCCCCCTAACTGTCTGTCTCCCCTTTGTGTGTTTGCCATCTCTGGGAGTCCAGTCAGTTACCCTTAATGACACTGGTTATCCTGCCTGCGTGCTACGTGTCCGGCCCGTGTCTATTTCTTCTTCTTGGTTTCAACTATGATATCCTTAACCCCGCGGTGCGTCTCCTGACTCACTCCAACCATTTCGCCTCCACCCAAATACGACCGTCATGGCCGTGATCGAACTCGCGGTCTTTGGTTCTGCATCCGAGCACAGTAGCCACTGTTCCACCGAGAAGGACGGTATCTACTACGCAGACCTCCCTTTTGAACATAGGCGCCATCTCGGCATCTAGTATGGGACCTTCATGATTTCGGATATTTCTTGTTTCGCTATGTCACATGCCGAATGAGTAAACGATAGAATCTCACCACGCAACTTATCTCAACGACACCACAGAACCTAAGTGAACCATCCCGTCTAACTCAAGTGTGTGTAGGCTATCTCCCTCGCGTCTCTTGGTTTCGCAGGGTAGTCAAGCGAGCGCACGACCCCGCTGAATGATCTATGCATGCATTCTACGTGCCGAGACGTTGCAGTTAGGTGCTAACATAGCACTGCGACGAGGGAGCAGCACTTTTCTTTTCTTGTCCCCATATCGGTACCTGATATGCTAGAGTCGTTGTCTATCCAACCAACGTTGCGCAGTCTCTGCAAACAGTCGTCAGCGAGCCGTGCCCAAGAGAGATAAGAGCGAGTCTTAAAGCGCTAGATGCGGAATGCGCGAGTGTCTGCATTCTTCCTGTTTGTTCCCGTCGCTCTTGCGACTGCCACAACCCATTCTTCCGCCCGGCGTGTCTCCATCGGCATTTCCTCCGTACTATACACCTTTCCCGTAGCCAGCTTCGTTACCTTTATTTTCTCCCACTGATAGCCTGCACCGCCCTTGCTTCGCCGATTCGGCACACGCATTCCGAAAACAGTTGTTTCGTTTATGTCTGTGTGGGTTTTTTATATATATACTTCACACAGATAATGCCGGTATCTCCTGTTCTCGAACAGCTGTTTCCAAACCCTATACGGACGCGTGGCATTCAGAGTGGCTGAGTGAAGCCCTAACCCAAGCCTAACTACCTTGAAGTTTATGTACGCAGTGGCGGGCAAACGGCGCGTTAAAAAAAATGGAAAAGATTACTCATGAATCCCTTATTTTTGATGTCACTGTGGCTTTTCAACACTTTCTCGAACGCGAATTCATGTATTTATGGTATTGCTATTAATGCTGATAGTACGACTCAGCCCCGTTATTCATATCGTGATTGGTCAGCATCTCAAAGTCAGACTTAGATGAGACAACCTGCCGTCATTCATACCTTTCAGTTGAATTCGTCGGAACAACTTTTTTTTTTGCCATATGTGAACAGACCTTATTCTGAACTCACTCACACCCAGTTAATGCAAATGAAGCAACTGCGGTTAATATTTCACGTTGTTGTGGATACCCGGGATACAGTACGCTTATGCCAACACTTCGACATCTTTTTATGACTCGCTCTCTAAATTTCGTGCCGACCGGTATTGCCCCCGCGATCTTTGACGACAGTGCAGCTCTGGCTGACTGGGCTTGCCTAACGCCATCTCCTGTCGCCGACAAGAGCTCTCGCTGAGTGGTGCCCCGTCCTCGGACTCCTGCGACCATGTCCATCTTTCCTATCTCCTCTTTACTTCCGTCGTTTTCTGTCGTTCGCTGTCCCTGCACCTCGCCCTCTCCTTCCTCTCTCTCTCTCTATACCTTTCTTCCTATCCTTTTACTCCTTCCTTACCCCCATCCCTCGTGAGCTACTGTTGAGGTGTCGCACTCTGATGCAGACAGTTATGGTGCTCACTTTTATCTTCTTTTCTCTCTTAAGAATCGCAAAACCTCGGCATCTTCCTATGTATGTATGTATGTATGTATGTATGTATGTATGTATGTATGTATGTATGTATGTATGTATGTATGTATGTATGTATGTATGTATGTATGTATGTATGTATGTATGTATGTATGTATGTATGTATGTATGTATGTATGTATGTATGTATGTATGTATGTATGTATGTATGTACCTACGTACGTACGTAGAGGCGTGACTACTGTTACAGGTAACACGGCACACGTGGCCTCGCTACTTGGACCACGAAGTGGGCGCCACGGGAAGTATGAAGGCGCAAGCGCAATTAGAGCTGGAGGCGTAGTTAGCTGCACGTTGTCTGCTACTGTTGCTCCCACTTCATCACACGCGCTCTGGCAAAATCACCCGCGCAGTGTGAATCGAAGGTGGAGAAACTGTAGCACACGACACACAGTCAACCTCAGCTCTGGCTCTGATTGCGCTTGCGCCACAAGACTTCGCGCGACGCCTGTCGTGGCACTCCACTGAGCACGGCTACCCGCTCCGTGTTACCTTTAACAGTGGCCGCGCCTGTCTGTATATATATATATTATATATATATATATATATATATATATATATATATATATATATATATATATATATATAGAGAGAGAGAGAGAGAGAGAGAGAGTCTGGCCTTCATCAGGATCCTGATGAAGGCCAGACTCTAGGCCGAAACGCCGAAATAATATATATATGTGACGTATGAAGCGATGATTGGTAGAAGCCGAGAAGGAAGAAGTGCAGAGAATAGAATAAACATGGGGTATGAGCCAGGCCGCGTCGCCCAGTCATCATAGCGTCACACAAGTCGACAGGATGAAGACCTCGCAACCACTTCATCGCCCGGCCATCATCATCGAAGACCTCAGCGAGACGCAGTGACCGAACGTGGATCACCAAGACCACCAAGCATCATGACAGCAGCATCAGAAGACATCGACATCCCCAAGTACACCGGATCAGCGGACAACGGACCCGTACAGGGCTGGTTCAACCTGTTCGAGCTCCATGCCACCGCTGCATCATGGTCGGAACGGGAGATGATCATCAACTTCACTGACTACATCTCAGGTGAGGCATTCAAATTTTACCTCACCCACATCTTCGAGAACGATGAGTCTTGGAAAAAGATCAAAGAAGAAATGATCACCCGTTTCAAAGAATACGATGAAGACCTGTGCATACCTCATCAGCTGAAGTCTCTTCAACTCAACCATCACAGTTACGCGAAGTCTTCTCGCAGTAAGCGTATTTCCCAAACAAGACTTCAGAGTAAATATTCCATCATTGTACCATCGTATGACTCGTCCAAATACAGTTCACGCATTACAACACCAACTAGGGATTCGCACGTCGCAGCAGAGAAGTTAATGCCACCGTATGCCGATAGGAATGTAGACCATTTTGCCAAAACACCAGACTTATGGTTGGATTTTTCATGGGCAAATAAATCGGCATTTCCAATGTATTTACGGCACCATAATACTTCAGGTATTACTGAACAACCCGAATCACTTGATGCTTCGTGTCGCACACATGGCCCACACTGCTTCGGACGCGTGACGGCATTTACGCGCGACGAGTTAGTAAATCCACACGAAACCAACCCAGGCAACGAATGTTCACAGGAATCTCATTTGTTCAAAGTATTCAGTTCAGCAGTTCCACAGAGACAGAAGCATTCACAATCAGCATCTTGTGAAGAAAAGTGTTCTGCAGAAGCGTCGAGTGTTCATCAATGACAAGATCGAAGCGACGTGAATCCAATATACAACCTCACTGCATATAATGAAAACAAAACCGCAGGTGCGACTTCTGATGACATAAGTACGCTTCAGGCAACGACCAACAATTAACGGTTTATATATACAGAAGATACAAGTGCATCAAACCCGCCACATTATCTTGCGCCGGAAACAGTTGCATTGGTTGGCGTCGTAGAAGCCTGCGGAGGACTTGCTAAGAATACTGGCCCGCCACGATCAATGTCACACCACAAGCAAGTTGACGAAACGAAGAAATTACAACGTCAACGCATACTTCAACATTGTCAACGGCGAAACAAAACTTCATCGAGTGCACTCTTAAGGCTTGAAGAACATTGCAAAAAGGCCCATCGTGGTGGATACATTCTCCACCAAAGATCAAGAATGTGCCTTCCATCAAACCATCTGCGACATCGCCATAGAAAAATTTCCAAAAGCCACAAAAGCACCCCTTGTACTCGGCAGAAACACAGGCAGCGCCCAATCAACCTCGATCAACGCACACGCAAGCTGCCTGCACGACCTGTGCCACGACGAAGAATTCGATGCCTACGATGTCTGAACTGTCCATTCTGCAAGGTTTTCGAACCTCGTTTGTTCCTCACAAGAATGCCGGCTGCGATTTCCGCTATCTCCACGTCCAAAGCATTCTTGTGTTATCCAGGACGCAACCATCAGCCTCGCCCACCTGAGGTCTCCTAGATATCACCGGACTGCCTTTCCTGTGAACATTTTGGCAAGAGCATGGAACCGCCGTGTGGCATGGAACTACTGCATTTTCTGGCATTATTTTTTTATTATAAGACTCCATTTGTTCATGCTTTCTAGATTGTAGCTCGCGCATTCTTTCGGGGGGAATGGGAATCGTGTGACGTATGAAGCGATGATTGGTAGAAGCCGAGAAGGAAGAAGTGCAGAGCATAGAATAAACATGGTGTATGAGCCAGGCCGCGTCGCCCAGTCATCATAGCGTCATATATATAAATAAGGGAAAGAAGTGTATACCTAAGGGCTCGTTTTTCCATGTTTAACACAGTATTAATGAGATATAACAGACAGTAATGCCAAGGAATGTACAGGGGAAGCTATTAGAACCAATGGAATGTAAATAGGAAGAAAGAAAAGTGGATGAAAAAATAAGCAGCCGTGAGCAGGAATCGAACCTACGACCTCCGAATAACGCGTTCGATGCTCTAACCACTCAGCTACCACAGCGGCCTTCCCTCCGTCCACTTTGTTGGATTTGGGAACGGCACTCCTCTGGAAAGCGCACACCGGCGGCGGCGAGTCGCGCGCGGCAGCGGCCGAGTGCGAGGGAGGTGCCGGCTCCGGTGCGTGACACCACTGATCGTCTGCGCAGCGCGTCGAATTGCGCGCACACTGGCGGCAAGCCGCGCGCAGCGGTAGCGGAGTATCATTGCGCATGCGCAGACCAGTGCCACGCGAAATTGGCTCAGCGAGGCCAGTGTAGCTAACGCTATAAAACGAACTAGTTGCTAGACTGGCGCCCTATCCAGTCTCCCCCTTTTCTTGTCGGAGTTGCGCCACAAATATTAAGCTATGAATTTCCAACTCGCCCATAAAGGAGCACCCCCTAATGCGCCGCAAAAAGGCTCTTTTAGCCTTTGTATAACGGGTGTGCGAATGATCGCGCTTCTGTTGTAGTGTACAGTCTAAACGTGTTTCTGCTGTTCATCGGTGTGTTTACCGTGTGTGTCTGTGATAAGTGTCGGATAAAAATTATGTATTTGATTACTTGTCAAAAGTGCAATAAACTTTCCTTTGTTTCGCCCCTAAAAACTATTGACGAACTTAAAACTGTCATTATCCAATTGAAAGAGCAAAACGCTGCCAGAGACGCTCTAACCTCGAGTCAAAAGCAACTACCCCCCCCCCCCCCCGCCCGAGCATGAGCCATACGCGCGTCTTTTTGAGCAATTCGCTGCACAGCTACAGCACATGCAACACATTATTGAGACACTCAAACCAAAAACGTTGGTTAAAGATAACAAACGCATAAGCCTACTGCCAGTGCAGATCAAGAAGAAACCATAGATTCTGAATGATGCCTCTGATAATTCAGTGGAACGCGAGAAGCCTCCCCAATAAAGTTGATGACTTCCTTTACATCATAAACGCTCTCGAAAAAAACTCCAGATATCATTTGCGTGCAGGAACCGGGTAAATATTGCCCCATTCTAGGCTATGCTGGCGCTTCATCTGGTCGATGTGTTACGTATACAAAGAAGAACCTTCCGGCGGTCCACGACCTCCTTTCTTCAGTTTCATTCTCGTGAATTCAGACTCGTACCGAAATATAGGCTAAGACATACGAAATATTGAGCTGCTACAGCCCTCCCAAATCAAGTAATGTGGGGCTCCCGCTCAGTAAAATAGACACTGAAGGACCAGCCTTAATTCTGGGCGACTTTAACGCACCATGCGTCTTCTTGGGTACTCACAAAATTCTTTCAAAAAGAAGCAACTGAAAAAAGCTTTGGAAGACGTCGGCTTATACCCTCCTCAACACGCCAGACCAATACACAAGGATAGGTGGCGCGAAGCAGAATAATACATCGCCGGACCTCACGTGGGTTAGGCACCTACCAAAGGGTACGCACTGGGACTTATGGCCCGACAATATTGGCAGCGACCACTTACCTATTGTGATGGCCTGGGGCGAAATTTTTACTATGTCAAAGGAGTGTTCCTTCACTGACTGGGACAAGTATCGGTCTTATATGGATGAATGCCTTGAAACAGTCACCCTTGACGAATTTACGAAACATATACGAGAAGCAAAAAAGAAGGCAAGGAAAACCTGCAAAAAAATTCCTCAAAAACCTGCGCCCGATGGGCACCTCCTTAACTTGTGGGAGGCGCACATAGCTACTTTACATGCATACAGGACGTAAAAATCAGCTCGCAATCGTCTGAAGCTTAAGCTTCTTACGAGACAAGCATCAAAGTACGCATGCAAGCTACGTAGGCAACAGTGGCAGGATTGCTGGAACCAGCTACATGGTCGGATAAATAATCAAAGGCTATGTAACATTGTCAAATCATTGGAAGGCCGGGGGAAAACTCGAACTGCCGCTGAAAAACTCTGTTTGGCTTGCCATTCATCGGCATCAGCCATCACTGATACATTCGCCAACACATTTTTTTCTACAACTGGCTAAGCATCCGGAGTATCCAAAGTGACCAGAAGAAAAGAAAAGCAACGACATAATGGATGCTCCCTTCACAATTTAGAACCTATAATAGCAATAAAGGTGCCAAATTGTAAAACAACTTCGGGCCCTGATATGATTCCCTACAAACAATTACAGCAACTGACATAGAACCAACTAATCCCTGTTCTTTCCATCATCAATCAAATATGGAAAGGTGGCAATCTCCATAAAGAGCGGAAACATTCAAATGTTATACCACTGCCTAAACCGAACAAACATCCGAAGACTGAGAGTAACCTTGGGCCAATTTTGGTAACTTCACTAATGGAAAAGGTGGTGGAGCGAATGGTAAACAAGCGCCTCGCATAGATGCTAGAAAAAGCAGAGCACTATCACGGGACCCAAACTGGCTTCGGACCACAACTGTCTACTCAAGACCCACTCCGGCGCCTATGCGAGTACGTACATAAGAACCCTTCACCTTATTTTCCGAGCACTATATTGTAGGTGTTGACGTAAAGAAGGCTTTCGATTCGGTGCCCCATGATATTATACTATGAGAGCTGTTAGAACTGCCTGTTGGTAGAAGGCCGTATAAATATGTCCGGAGTTTTCTCTAGGACAGGACCTTTTCTATAAAAATAGGCTCTTTCACCAGTCAATCATACGCCAACAAAAAGTGAAGTCCAGTCCATCTCGTCGGGATTCTATGCCGACGACGTTACAATTTGGTGTAACGCGCGAGACATCTCTACGCAATAGCATCAACCCCCAAAGGCACTTGATGTTATCACCCCTTTTCTTGACAGGCAAGGTCTCAGGTTTTACCGGAAAAGACAGAACCTATAGTTGTTCTCAAATCCACAAACCACAGCAAGCAGCAATTTATTCGGGATAAAATCCAACTTACTTTACGCAACACAAACATACAGCGCAAAGAGCACATTAAGGTACTAGGCATAATATATTAACAAAATGCCAAGTCCACTCATTGGGTACAAAAAAATAAACGCTGTGCACTATAAAACAGACAACAAGAGTGCTGCGAAAGTTGAAAAATTGCGCCTGGGCCCTATCTGAATGTCAAATTAAAAGGCTCGCACAAGCACTCGTCCACTCAAGGCTCCTGTATGGACAACCCTTCCTGCCAGTGACACCGACCCAGCTTGAAAAACTTGAATGCAACAACAAAACATGCATTCGCATCGCCACAGGGCTGCCGAAATGCACCAAAGCCGAAGACCTGTACGGAACAGGTCTACTTCTTCCATTACGTGACTACGTAGAGCCTGCTTGTAGCCCCAGGGCCTTTGAGGTGCATAAAGTCGCCGCCAAGCAAGGCATGGGTGGTCGAAAGAAGGGATTGGAGGAATCGGCCAAAGGCATTGAACAAAGAGGATGTGACATGGGTTATACCAGTGCCTAAACCGAACAAACATCCGACGACTGAGAGTAACCTTGGGATAATTTCGTAGGGGTATCGACAGGGGTATCGTAAATGAACATCAGAGAGCGAGAGATACGGGAAGGGGGTCGGTAATTAACCACGCCCACTAAATACTCAAAGAGGGCAATATGCTAGTTATGGTCACTAAGTAGGTACGTTTGTAGAGGCGTCCAAAAAGTAATTGCCCATCATCTCTGCTTGTTGGGGCATAGAAACATGGCCAGCAAACGAAGCCCAGTTGTCACACTGTGCATTGCTATATTTGAAATGGAGGTCAAGTTTTGCTTAACTGGCTATAGGTGTGACTTGATGATTCTCGTCGTGAGGGCTGGTCCTTTTCCTCTAGTCTGTCAGTGGTCTACGGGTCATTCCATGGCATCAGAAGGGAATAGTAAAGAACATTTTCCACGCTATAAAGGCACCCTGCGAAGAAGCTGTTGCGCAGAAACTCGAGAAGGCACTCGTAAAAGGACAAACAAACAGCAACCTGCGATATGAGCATTTGCCCGACATTCGAATGCCTCCCTCTAAAGTGAGGTGAGCCATATTTTCTGTAGGCGGTACGAGCTGTCGACTCGATGGTGTAAAGATAAGTCGTTTGTACGTATTGTCGCAAGAAGGGCACGAAATATGGTTACGTTCCATTGCCTCTTGTTTCTTGGCCTATCCTCGCCTTCGCTTGTTCCTTCTTTCACCCTGTCTCATTACTATAACTTACTTTGCGTTTTGCCATTTGTTGCGATTATTTCTTTCTTTCTTTTTTTGCCTGTAAGATTGTACGTTGAAAGCGCAGCTCCTGTCTACGTTGGGCGGCCTGTGAGTGACCTAGTTCCTTGATTAGGCGGAGTTGCCGTCGCCATCGATGGCGTAGCCTACAGGCATAAAAAAGTAGCCCTTAGACATGAAGCAAAATTCTAAAGATGCGCGGGATTGAAAGGGATTTCAACCGGGCACTCCGTGTAGCAGCCGAGTGTTCTACCACACAGTGACGCTGATGCTTGCAACTCATTTGCAAAAAACTTGGAGGACGCTTAAGTTTCACTTTCAAGAGTATAAAATGTCAAAGCGTAATCAGGCTTTGTGCGTATCAGGCGTGCGCGCTATTTCGCTTACGTTATGTGCGAACAGGCCCAAATCACTCTGATCGAATGCAACTAATTTTGCGGGACACGTGAATTGCGTGCAGCTGCGTGTAATACATGTAGGGGAAAGAAAAAAAAAACTAACAAGTTCTACAGAATCTGCCTACAAAATTGGCATTGAGAACGTAACACTACGTTTTCAAACGTTACTTGCAAGTCTTTTTTTTCAACTTTGAGAGTCCACGTTTCTTGCCGTCATCAGCAAAGGCAATCTTAGTTACCATGTGTGTTAAGCGTACTTGCTCTCAAATCACCTACTAATCTCATCTTAGAAAACATCAGTTATTCATGTACAATCTTAGACAATAACGGTGAAATACTGAGCGCGAGAAACAAGACAATTAACAATAACGAGCACACAGGACGGATTCTCGTGAATTTTCTCGTTTTTTGAAACCAATTAATACTTTCAGTTTTCCGCATGAAACGAATGCACTGCGGAAAAAACACATAGCCCCTACGCAGAGCGCGATCCTAACGAAAGCTGGAAGAGTGGCCTTCCTAAAGCCCCCCTCCCTCCCCCCTTTTTTTCTTTTGAAATCTCGTGGGAACAACTACTACAGATACCCTTTCACCCACTGTGCCATAAATCACCGTAATTCGTGTGATATAGGGAAGCACCCATTATTCCTTCTTAGGGGAAGCGTGGTACCCGCTACACACCTGTAAGGCTTTGTGTTCACTTTGCTGACACCATGGCTGATGATGAGGGAAAAAATATGGCTCGGAACTTCGCAGTGCGTTGGAAGCATTTGACGACCAACTCGTTACGCAATGAAAATTTTTTGGCGCTTCGTTGGTATTTTACTCTTCTCAAACACTTCATTACACATGTTCGCGCTATTCCTTCCCCAGTTTGAAGCCAGGATAGTGTCTGTTTGCGAAGGATTTCCAAGTACCTCCATGGCACTATTTCCACGCATTAAGCAAAACAAAAAAACAACAAAGCTACGTGGTAAAGTTTGTGAAGTTTTTATTATATAACCTCCATTATTACAAAACGCCATAATACTTTAAAACATTGGGCGTGAGTGGGGATCGCAGCCAGGTCATTTACGGGGCAGACGGGCGTTCTACCACACAGCCACACCTCTGTTTTGTGGACACAAGAAAGATAACTTCCTCTACTCGGAAATGAGGTGAAAGTAATTTTCAAGCTTTACAAACACATGCGTCCTGCATACACGCGTGAAAAAAAAAATGGCAGGTCCCACGTGCAGTGGGAATCGATAATATGCGAAGCAAGAAGGATAAATGTTGCACATTACGAAGTGGAGATAAATGATGCCGTACATGCCTTCCGTGTCATGATTATCATATTTGGATGTGTCGTTTACCTTCGTCATCTATTCACTTCACGTGATACCAAATTGAGTACATATAAAGCTAGCGAAACGACCGCGAACAAGCTTTGAGCGTGGTATGTTGTCATGTTCTTACATGATACACGTGTCAGCGTTATCGTGTTCGCACCAGTCATACATTTCGTCATCCATTGACGCCACGTAACACCAAATTTGGTATATGTGGAGCAAGCAAAACGGCGGTGAGCGCATCATAAAGGGCCCAATACACTCCTATGTAGCGTCTTCTCGTTTACTACTTTCATTTTCTAGTGAAATTCTAGAAGTCGTTGGTGCGGCCCTAAACCTTTATGAAGCGGAGCAAGCTGATGATAAGGTATTCGAGAAATATTCTGGTGAGTTTTCTCACATGCATTTTTTTTTTCTGGCCGCACACACCTCTTATGCCGCCATATTCCCGGTTGAACTTCACTCCTATAAACACAGTCTTCGGTGGCTTCACGAGATACAATGAGCTTGTGGTAGGTCAGAAAGTAGCCGTATTTGTAATATTTGCATCGTCCATGTTTAGTCTTCTTGATTTGCGCATGTATTATATATTTCTGATGAGTTAGAATCGAGCATGTCTTTCTAGCGCGCTACTCCGACTTTTTCTACAACGTTTTCCAGAGACTTATTGATATCATGCATGGTATGTAGGGCCAGATATTTCAGCTGAATACGTGACCCAAGTGCAGTAGCCTGTTTCCAATGTTCATAGCATCATGCAGGCTCCTAATCATGTATGTCATTATCAAATGAGATAACATGGTGGGATCGTACGCCGCTGTTTTACTGACCCATTCCCGGTGAACACGACGGAACTCTTCAAGCACCTGCAAAATGTCCTCCTTCGAATCACAGCGTGAACGCGCCTCCTCGTTGACCACTTCAATTTTCTAGTGAAATTCTCGAAGCCATTGCTGTGGCCCCAGACGAGGCGACTTGAAAACAAACTTCTTTCGGGCGAATTTGTGCGCATAAAAAATTGAAGCAAGACCTTTCGGTGGCCTTGGGATGGCCTGTGTGGTTTATCGTCGGTGTAAAGACAACCAGTACTTTCCCCGATGCATTCTTTTATAGTAGTCACGCACCCTCTCTCAGGCACAGACAAGCTGTATCGCACGCATCAGTCAATAACCTAGTAGCACAGCTTATTACAGGCTTATGACCAGTGCGCGAGCGACAAAACTGATGTACTGCACGTGTGGCACTCATACCAACTGTTCATGGATGAAGCATTTTCGTAGTACGAATACTTCACTGCTATGCTTGGATTTTGCCGTTGCTGCTGCATTGTCATAGTTGTTTGTGTCTGCGACACCATCAGACGTGGTTCTGAATTCAAGCCATACCTTTCTCGAGTCTTTTCCCACGGCGACGAAATCGGATGACGAAATCGGATTAGCGTGGTTTAAATTCTTTACTCTTCGCAGTTACGCCAGAGCATGCAGTCAGGCTTGCGTCTTAAAAAATCATTTAGAGCCATCAGGCTGTTTTCGTGACTATTTTGTTCCCCAGTTTAAAAAACTGGCCCTCGATGTTTATGGAGCTAGGCAAGGTAATAATCAGGTGTTCAGTCAATATTCTGGTCAGTTTCCTCACAAAAATATTCTTTCTTCCCGCACACACACAAAAATATTCTTTCTTCCCGCACACACAAGCTTTCGTTGAAGTTCAGTGTCTTATGTCACTGTATTCCCTTTTGAACATGTCTTTCAACGGCACATTGTCCTCGGTGGATTTCAGGGATAGGTTGAGCCTGTGCTGGGTGCACAAGAAGCCATCTTTGCAATATTTGCATCATGTTACTTCAACATCTTGATTTGCGAGTTTTTTTTAATTTTTTATGAGTGAGACTTTGTCTTTCCAGTACAGTGCTTCGATGTTTTCTGCGATGTTTTCGAGAGACATACATATCACGCTTGATGATGTAGGGCCTTAAATTTCAACTGAATACGTGACTCAAGTGCAATCACCTGGGTCCAATGTTCATATCCGCATGCAAGCTCCTAATCATGTAGGTCATCATCAAAATAGATGTCATGGTGGGATCGTTCGCCGCCGTTTCACTGACCAATTCCGTGTGAACAAGACCGAACGATTCAAATACCTGCAAAGCGTCTTGCTTAGAATAGGGGACAAAACACGTCTTCTCTTTGACTGCTTTCATTTTATAGGAAAATTCTTGAAGCCATTGGAGGGGCCACCTATCTTAATCGAGCGAGGCAAGCTGATGATCAAGTATTCGGGGAATAGCCGGATAAGTCTCCTCACAAAGAATTTTTGCTGGCCACACACAAGCTGTGGTTGAAGTCTCTTATGCTGCCGTATTCCCGATTGAAGGTGCCTTCTAAAGACAGATTGTCGACGGTGGCTTCCAGAAATAAGATGAGCTTGTGCTGGGTCCGCAAGGAGCCATCTTTGCAATATTTGCATCGTCTTATTTTTACTTCTTGCATAGAAAAATTCGGTAATAAATTTCTTATGGGTGAGAGTTTAGTGTGATTCCATCACGCTGTTTCGACGTTTTCTACGATGTTTTCGAGAGACTTGTTCATATTATGCATGATAGTGTAAGGCCATACATTTCAGCTGTTTACGTGACTCAAGTGCAGTCGCGTCTGTGCAATCTTTATAGCAACATGGAGGCTCCAAATCATGTAGGTCACCATCAAATTAGATGTCATGGTCGAAACGAACGAACACAGCCGAACTCTTCTAGCACCTACTGCTTCAATTTCCTTCCGAACTCTTCTAGCACCTACTGTTTCCACCTACTGCTTTCATTTCGTTTACTGCTTCCATTTTCTAGTGAAGTTCTAGAAGCCATTGGTGCCGCCCTCAACCTTTATGGGGCGAAGCAAGCTGATGATAAGGTATTCGGGAAATATTCTGATGAGTTTTCTCACATGCAATTTTTTCTGGCCGCACACACCTCCTATGCCGTCATATTCCCGGTTGAACTTCCCCTCGAAAGACACATTGTCCTCAGTGGCTTCCAGAGATACGATGAGCTTGTGGTAGGTCAGAAAGTAGCCGTATTTGTAATATTTGCATCGTCTCATTTATTCTTCTTGATTTGCGCATTTATTATATATTTATGATGAGTGAGAATCGAGCATGTTTTTCCAGCGCGCTACTGAGACGTTTTCTACAATGTTTTCCAGAGACTTACTCATATCATGCATGGTGATGTAGGGCCTCATATTTCAGCTGAATACTTGACTCAAGTGCAGTCGCCTGTGTCCAATGTTCATAAAATTATGCAAGTTCCTAATCATGTATGTCACTATCAAATGAGATAGCAAGGTGGGATCGTATGCCGCTGTTTTCGCTGACCCATTCCGGGTGAACACCACGGAACTCTTCAAGTACCTGCAAAGTGCCCTGCTTCGAATGGCGGCTGCAATGCGCCTTCTCGTTGACCAGTTTCATTTTCTATTAAAATTCTCCAAGCCATTGGTGTGGCCCCCGATCTTTATTCAGCGAGACAAGCTGGCGATCGGGTATTCGGGAAATACCATGATTAATTTCCTCACAAAGATGTCCCTTTTTGGCCGCACACACAAGCTTTGGTGCAAGTGCAGCCTCTTGTGTTGCCCTATTTCGGGTGGAACGTGTCTTCCAAAAACACTTGTCCTCGGTGGCTTCCAGAGATAGGATGAGCTTGAGCTGGGTCAACAAGTAGCCGTCTTTGTAATATTTGCATCGTCCTATTTCTTCTTTTTAGCGCATTCAATAAATATTTCTGATGAGTGAGGCTCGAGCATGTCTTTCCAGCGTGCTACTTCGACGTTTTCGAAAATGTTTCCCAGAGTCCTCTTCATATCATGCATGGTGATGTAGGCCCATATATTTCAGCCGAATATGTGACTGAAGTGCAGTCGCCTGTGTCCAATGTTCATAGCCTCATGGAGGCTCCTAATCATGTAGGTTTCCATCAAATTAGATGTCATTGTTGGATCGTACACCGCCGTTTGGCTCACTGTTTCTGGGTGAACACAGGCGAACGCTTCTATCACCTGCAAAGCCTCGTGCTTGATACAGCAGCCAAAATGCTCATTTTCAATTACTACTTTCATTTTCTAGTGAAATTATCGAAGCCATTGTTGTGGCCCCCAGACGAGCCGACTTGAAAACAATCTTTATTCGGGCAAACTTGTGCACATAAAAAATTGAGGCAGAAATTTTCAGCAGCCTTGGGTTGGCCTGTAGGTGTAGCGTCAGTATAAAGAATACCGGTACAATTGCCGATGCAATCTTTCATAACATCCACGCACACTCTCTTAGACACAAACGAGCTGTATCACACGCATCAGCCAGTAACGTGGTGGCACTGCTTATTAAAGACTTATATATCTCCAGCGCGCAAGCGACGAAGCTGTTCTCAAGTGTGGCACTCATACCAACTGTTCATCGATGGAGTATTTTTCGTATAATGAAGACTTCGCTGCTCTGCTAGGAGTTTGCCGATGCAGCTGCATTGTCATAGTCATTTGACACTGTGACATCATCAGACGTGGTTATGATTTCAAGCCACAGCTTTCTCGAATCCTTTCCCATCATGACAAAATCAGATTCGCATGGTTCAAATTCTTTACTAATCACAGTTACGCGATTGAGTATGCAGCCGTGCTTGCGGCCTCTAACGTCATTCAGAGCCATCAGGCGGTTATTGTGACTGTTTTCGTACCCAGTTTAAAAAATTAGCCACCGATGTTTATGGAACGAGGCAAAGTGATGATCAGGTACTCGGGCAATACTCTGGTCAGTTTTCTCACAAATAATTCTTCCTTCCCGCACACACAAGCTGTCGTTGAAGCCCAGTCTCTTATGCTACTGTATTCCCATTTTAACGTGTTTTTCAAAGACACATTGTCCTCGGTGGATTCCAGGGATAGGTTGAGCTTGTGCTGGGTGCGCAAGTAGCCGTCTTTGCAATATTTGCATCATGTTTTTTCAACATCTTGATTTGCGAGTTTTAAAAAAAATTATGGGTGAGACTGACTTTCCAGTACACTGCTCTGATGTTTTCTACGGTGTTTTCGAGAGACTTATACATATCACGCATGATGATGTAATGCCTTAAATGTTAACTGAATACGTGACTCAAGTGCAACCGCATGGTTCCAATGTTCATACCCTCATGGAAGCTCCTAATCATGTAGGTCATCATCAAAATAGATGTCATGGTGAGATCGTACGCCGCCATTTCACTGGCCCATTCTGGGTGAACAAGACCGAACGATTCAAATACCTACCAAGCGTTTTGGTTGTAATAGGGGACAGAAGACGCCTTCTTGCTGACTACTTTCCTTTTCTAGTCAGATTTTCGAAGCCATTGGCGCAGCCCCCGACCCTTATGGAGCGAGCCTAGCTGATGATCAGGTATTCGGAGAATAGCCTGGTCAATCTCCTCACGAATAATTCTTTCTGGCCACACACACAAGCTGTAGTTGTAGTCGCTTATGCTGCCGCATTTACGGTTGAAGGCGTCATCTAAAAACACATTGTCGTCGGTGGCTTCCCGGGATAGCATGAGCTTATGCTGGGTCCGCAATTAGTCGTCTTTGCAATATTTGCATCTTCTTATTTCTACTTCTTAAATAGCAATAGACTCGTGTGTCTTTCAAGCACGCTGTTTCGACATTTTCTCCGATGTTTTCGAGGGACTTGTTCATATGATGCTTGATAATGTAGAGCCATAAATTTCAACTGAATACGTGACACAATTGCAGTCACCTGTGTGCTTTGTTGATAGCCTCGTGCAGGCTCCTAATCATGCATGTGATTATCAAATTAGATAACTCGGGGTGCTCATTTGCCACCGCTTTGCTGACCGATTCTGGGTGAACACGACCGAACGCTTCCAGCACCTTCAAAGCGTCTTGCTTGGAATAGGGGCCAGAACGCGCCTTCTTTGTGACTGCTTTCATTTTCTAGTGAAATTCTCGATGTCATTGGTGTGGTCCCCAATTTTTATGGAGCAAGCCAACCTGAGCATCAAGTATTGAGGGAATGCCCTGATCAGTTTTCTCAGAACGAGTCTTCTCTGGCCGAACATACATGCTGTGGTTAAAGTCCAGTCTCTTATGCCACCACATTCCCGGTAGAATGTGTCTTCCAACAACACATTGTCCTGGGTGGCTTCCAGGGACAGTATAAGCTTGTACTGGGTCCGAAACTAGCCCACTTTCCAATATTTGCATCTTCTTAGTTCTGCTTCCTGAATTGCAAATTTCTTTACCTTTTTTTTATGTGTGAGACTCAAGCATGTTTTTTCCAGCACGCTGCTCAAAGGTTTTCTATGTATTGAGGAATTTATTCATATCATGCATGATGATAAAGGGCCATAAATTTCGACTAGAAATGTGAAAAAAGTGCAGTCACCTCTGTCCAATTTTCAAAGCCTTATACAGGCTCTTCAACGTGTAGGTCATCATCAAGTTGGATGTCATGGTGGGATCGTTCGCCGCTGTTTCGCTGACAAACTCTGGGTGGACACGACGGAACGCTTCAAGCACCTGCAAAGCGTCTTGCTTGGAATGGCGACCAAAACACGCCTTCGCGTTCACTGCTTGCATTATGTGGTGATATTCTCGTAGCCATTGGTCTGTTGTTTGTGGCCAGGGGCTCAAGATGTCGTCGAGTTGATAAGTACAGAGCAGACAATAAAGGGGCGCCTATGCCCATCGTTTTCACCTCTCTACCAGCAGCAACGAAAATTGTATTCTTAATATTGCCATTTTTGTCACGGAATGTAAGTTCGGGGATTTCCAGCTTCTCTTATACAAGTTCAATTAAAACTGACTTGTCCAACTTTAATTCGATCTGCGACAAAACATGCAGGAGGTATATAAACTAGGGGTGTGCGAATATTCAAAATTTCGAATTTAGTTTTACTAGTAATTTCAATTTGATTCGATTCACACTGTAATAGTGTTATTCGATACAATTTGCACTTTCCGAAGACAAATATAGCCAACGTTCGAATGACAGTGGCCCCTTCATAATATTGGTATGCTCGACCCCATCACAATTTCGTATTGCAACAAAGCAACCTCTCAGGCTGTGGTGCAATCTTAATTGTATATACTCATGAAAACGATAGTTCCAACAAATGAATGCTAGATGTGGTAGAGGTGGCGGCAGAAACAATGCTGTTTTAGATCAGGAATTTCGGCAAGAAGATTGAAAATGGGGACGCCGGAGATTTTTAGCATCCAATATTTTAGATGTTGTCGTATGTTGACATCTATGGGGTAAATTTTAAATTACGGACTCTCCTGTGAAGCGTGGGCTTCCAGTTGTATTGAAGAGGGTAAAAAAGACACGCTCAGGCATCCGTTGGTGTGTGCGAAATCTTCGTTTCTCTCCGACCGAAACTACTTTGATTGCCAAATGATCACAGCTTTCTCAATAAATTGTGAATTGACATTTGGTGTAGTTGGGTGCCATTCGTGACCTTCAACAAAAACTTCGCAACCATACGTTGTCACATCATTCAACCTATGCAGTGGTAGACACCATAAACAATCAGCCTGACACCACGACAGTTCCCAGCATCATCCAATAGTACCCCGCCCCTCCGATCTTTAGCAGAACCAGGGAGGCTGACCTGGATGGTTGGCTTTTCTCCTACGAGTGCATCAGCGAGAACAACAAATAGCAGCGAGACCAACAACTCTGGCGACCTCCCGGAGGCGCCCGAGGTGCGTAAGGCTGTGGTAGTTTATCGCTCAGAGGAAGCATAGGAAGTTGGCGCGCTGCCTCCTCACTTCTCTCGCCCCGCACACGTCATCTTCTTCATGATCAACTTCGCTTTCATCAGACATATTTTAATCTGTTGTGGATGCCGCTCTTCCACTATTCGACCACACACAAGTGCTTCCGCTTCTGCGGAGTTTTCGCTCGTCATTTGATTGCGACCAGCAGCCCTTCTTGCATACAGCGAACATCAGTCTCGGCGTTTACGCAGATTTTCATGCTCCATTACATCAGTGACCATACTGTCCTAAATAGACTGTCCCAATATGTGTTACCCTGCGTGTGCATAATATTGCATACAGTGCCACCTAAATAAAATACCATGTATCGGTAGCTTTTTGATGAGCAAGGCGATGAAATGCTGCAGCATGGCATCATTCGCCCTGCACGCAGTCCTTGGATGTCTCCTGTGCCACAGTGCCTGTGCTGAGTCACTGTGCATTGTGTTTCCTCTCTCCATTCTCCCCAAGTGCGTGCTGTTTCAAAATAGTACGGAAAATGCAGGATTAACAAAAGCACATCGGAAGTACTGCCTACCCTGAACACCAAAAAGAACGCACGAAGTCGGGAGCGCATACGTGGAACCCCAGCTAGATGGAACCACCACTTCCTTTAGGACCTTTCTCTCTCAAGTGCGGCACCTGCGTTCAAAACATGCCACCAACCCAATCGCATACGCCATTTCTTGCCCGTGAGGTAGAGGATGGTCAATAATTATGATAAAGTACAGACAGTAATGGATGGATGGAAACAGTTTATTGATTGTCCGGCAGATTAATGACCCGTGCTAAGGTCTCTCATGTCGGTACGTCAAGGCCTTGCCTTTCCGCCGCTTCACGGGACTGCTGGTCTGCCCAGAGTTGGTGGCCTATATCAGAGCTCTGCAGAGCGAGTTCCCTCCTCACCCGAAAAACATAGGGACAAATACTTTTTGCTTAGTCTCGCATTCACAGAGCATGTGTGCTAGCGTAGCGGTGTCTGGACCTTACAGATGCTGGTGCTATAGATGTCAGGGTATA
This sequence comes from Rhipicephalus microplus, assembly GCF_043290135.1. NCBI lineage: Eukaryota > Metazoa > Arthropoda > Arachnida > Ixodida > Ixodidae > Rhipicephalus > Rhipicephalus microplus. The sequence goes on from NC_134701.1 coordinate 194,515,011, forward strand.
ATCAGTGATATAGCAGTGAATTAGGATAAGTGTTCGTTTGCAGCTATCGCCAGATAACAAGGTCCTCAACTCCTGCACGGGTTGTTACATTGCGTGCGGCAAAGTGCGCTACCTTATTACAGTCTGGGAAGTGTGAATGCCACAGAAATCATAGGGGATGTTATTTTTGTTGGACGCTTGCAAAAAACGGCAGCGAAAGCAATGCTACTCGAGCCAGTGCCTCTACGAGTATCGAGACAGAGTCAAACGCAAGCAATTTAAGAAGACCCACAAAAAGATTTGCATGGAGAAGAGGTTTTCGGAACTGTAGAAACAATGGAGCTCAACGATAAAGGTACTAGCGCGTGTGGCTCGTGTTTATAGTTCTTTTTTTGAAACACTATCACGAACTAGCGCTCAAGAAAGCGCCCGCCTCTGAATTCGAACTCCTACGTGAAATTGAGGCACCGAGTAGACGCTTTAAAGAGGAAATAGGCATCAAAGGACGCCGCACAAGCACCTTCTCTCCCCCTCGAAGACGCCGCCGCCACGCTAACCAACCTACTCGCATCTATCACGAACAAACTCCAGTAACAACGAGAAGGAAGGCATGAGTCACTCTCTGGTTGCGTCACAAGTCACGGAGAGTTGGAGAAAAGTCTCGACCCTTTTTCAGCTTTGTCTGTGCGGTGCGCCGACTGAACTTCCAAAACCCAGGGCGAACTTGTATAAGTGAGCAGCGAATTGTAGTGATGGAGGAGATGAAGAGAGCCTTTCTGCCAGCGTGCGAAGGCTTGTCTTACAAGCAGGAGTTGAGTGTGTGTTTACAGCCCGTGATCGAAGACGTGTTCTCCAATTGCAGTGCGTGAGTGGCTGACGTGCTACCGGCAAAGAAGTTTTGTTATTGAAGTGCGCACAGCTGACGACGTGAAAGTTGCTGGATGAGAAACTTCAGAAGAAGTGGGACTACAACTGGCGCTGGTCTTTGAGTGAGTGTATCCTCGACGAGAAGCCATCAAGCTTTGTTCCAAGAACTTTGGACTGAATACGTTTGACAAATATTTAAGCCTATAGGTGTCTTGATTATTTATTACATAAGGTTGCATTATTGCATGTGTTGTTGTTTGCACCCGTTGTTTTGAGTGTATCTTATTGTGCTGTGTAGGCCATTGTTTTGAGTGTCTTGTTATATGTGACGTGCTGTATCGAATTATTGCCGAGTGTGCTTGTCTGAGCGGTGTTTGTTCTGCCATTTTGAGAATGTATTTATCGACTCTTTGCTTCGCCTCGTTCCTTGGACCACAGGCAGCATTCGCTGGCGCGCGACAAGGACCGATTCTAAATTGTCCATGCTTTCGTGGTGCGTTTCGGGGGGCTGATATGTCCATCTTTGGAATCAGCCCGGCGATTGCCTCCATAATAACGGGACCAGTGACAAACTCTTTGACCTTCGTCATCATCATGTTCGTGATCATGGACTTAAAAAATAAATATAGATCTTCATGTATGAGTCGTATAAGGGTAAGAAACCCATACTGTGGATGTTGAGCCACGTGCGCATGCACGAGTCAAGGGCATACCACTCTAAGCAACGACACAGCTCTATGGCATCTCCCCCTCCCCTTCCTCCTTTTTTTTCATACATCACTCTAAAACACCCTAAATATCGCTCATATGGCCACAAGGCTGCTTTTCAGCCAGACTAGAAACCAAACACGTTCGAGCCACATTGAACCCTATTTCTGATGTTGTGATCTTGTGACTCGAGTATCTATTTCCACTCCACCAAGATTGAGAAGGTGTATATATATATATATATATATATATATATATTCAAATAGAGGTGTTGTACGTCGAAAAAGCTTCAGACGCAGCTTGGCAAAATATGCTTTATCAGGCAGGTCTGGCTAATGGCGAGCGGCGTGCGCGAGCTACTACTGCAGCCACCGATCATCGTCGTCTTCTTCATTGCCAGCAGAGCGTCCGTTATTCAGATTCATTAATTCATTACAATTACTCCCCGCGAAATAAGGAGCCATCCTGGCGACCTATGGACAAGTAAACACGGGAGGGTCGTAGCAGGGCTTAAGTCTCGAGACGTGGACAATTTCCTGGCCACGACGACGTTGGTCAGAAGATGGTTCCAGTGGCTCAATGAGGTAATTCACTGGTGACGTTTTTTGTAGCACACGATATGGGCCGTGATACTTGGGGACCAACTTGGTAGAAAGGCCAGGTGTAGCAGAAGGGACATGCAGCCAGACGAGTGAACCTGGGTCGTAGGAAGTAGTGTTACTTGATGCGTCATGGTGGTGCTTTTGGCGTCCTTGGTCTTGGGTTGTGAATGATCTGGCCAGTTGGCGGCATTCTTCAGCGTATGTAGCGGCTTGAGACAAAGTCGTGGACTCTGAGGAGTCAGGTTTGTACGAAAGAATGGTGTCCATAGTGCAAGAAGGTTCGCGTCCGTAAAGGAGGAAAAAAGGAGAGAACCCAGTAGTGCTTTGAATGGCGGTATTATAGGCGAACGTGATAAACGGGAGCACTCGGTCCCAATTGGAGTGGTCTGACGAGATATACATAGACAGCATATCACCAAGGGTGCGGTTGAAGCGTTCTGTCATTCCATTGGTCTGGGGATGATAGGCGCTTGTAGTGCGGTGAACGACGTGGCACTCACGCAGCAATGCTGTGATGACGTCTGACAAGAATACGCGACCACGATCGCTCAGTAACTCCCGAGGTGCTCCATGACGTAATACGATGTTGTGAAGTACGAAAGTCGCAACGTCTTTTGCTGTAGACGAGGGAAGAGATGAAGTATCGGCATACCGCGTGAGATGGTCGACGGCAACTATGATCCAGCGGTTACCGTCAGCAGTGTTGGGAAGGGGACCATAGATATCGATGCCGACGCGGTCGAATGGTCGGGATGGGCATGGTAAGGGTAACAAGGTACCGCTGGCGTGATAAGGGGGAGTTTTTCGTCTCTGGCATGTCGAGCAGGCCCGAACGTATTGTCGTATAAATCGGTACATGCCACGCCAGTAATATCGGAGACGTATGCGAGAATAAGTCTTCAGGAAACCTGCGTGTCCACATTGGGGGTCGTCATGAAACGTGGAACAAATTTCGGATCGCAGATGACGTGGAATCACGAGTAGCCACTGACGTCCACCGGGTGCGTAGTTGCGTCGGTACAGCACGTCGTCGCGAGTGGCGAAGTGCTCGACTTGCCGACGCAACGAGCGAGAAGGGGGGGAAGCCGTCCGCCCAGCCAGGATGTCTAGAATCGAAGCAACCCACGGGTCCTTGCGTTGCTCTGATGGCATGTCGGCGATGGTGACGGCAGTGGCATCACAGGTTAGCCGTTCGCAGCCGTCCGGGTCAGGGGGTAGGGGCGAACGGGATAGGGCGTCTGCGTCCGAATGTTTCCGGCCGGAGCGATAGACCACGCGAATATTATATTCTTGGAGGCGTAATGCCCATCGGGCGAGGCGACCGCTTGGATCCTTCAGTGACGACAACCAGCAGAGGGCGTGGTGGTCAGTCACGACGTCAAAAGGGCGTCCGTACAAGTAAGGTCGAAATTTCTCTATCGCCCAAATAATGGCCAGACATTCCTTTTCAGTGACGGAATAGTTGATTTCAGCTTTGCTAAGAGTTCGGCTTGCGTAGGCAACGACGTACTCTTGGAAGCCGTCTTTCTTCTGTGCAAGAATAGCGTCTAGCCCGACACCACTAGCATCGGTGTGGATCTCTGTGGGTGCCGATGGGTCGTAGTGTCGCAGAATAGGCGGCGACGTGAGGAGGCGGCGCAGTTCATTGAAAGAATCGTCACAGGTGGCAGACCAGGCTGAAAGGTCTCTGGAGCCGGCGAGGAGCTTGGTCAAAGGAGCGATGATCGTCGCGAAATTGCGAACGAAGCGCCGGAAGTAAGAGCACAGGCCTATGAAGCTTCGGAGCTCTTTCATGGTGGTCGGTTTGGGAAACGCTGAAACGGCTGTAAGTTTGGCAGGGTCAGGATGAATGCCGTCTTTTGAAACCACGTGGCCAAGGATCGTAAGCTTTCGAGCGGCGAAATGGCACTTCTTCAGATTCAGTTGCAGCCCCGAGGCAGAAATACACGCGAGTACTTTCTCGAGGCGGGTTAAATGGGTTGCGAAATCAGTTGGAAAGACAACAATGTCATCTAAATAACACAGGCAAACGTTCCATTTGAGGCCCCGAAGGATAGAGTCCATCATTCGCTCGAAAGTAGCCGGCGCGTTGCAGAGGCCGAAGGGCATGACTGTGAATTCGTAAAGCCCGTCGGGCGTGATGAAAGCTGTTTTCTCGCGATCGGCCTCTGCCATGGGTACCTGCCAGTATCCAGAGCGCAGATCTAAAGAAGAGAAAAATTCGGCTCCCTGTAGGCAGTCCAAGGCATCGTCAATGCGTGGCAGCGGATAGACATCTTTGCGCGTGATTCGGTTGAGACGTCGGTAGTCCACGCAAAACCTGATGGATCCGTCCTTCTTCTTCACCAACACAACTGGAGAGGCCCAGGGACTGCTTGACAGTTCGATTATGCCACGTGTCAGCATGTCGTCAACCTGTTCATTAATGGCACAGCGTTCGGTAGTTGACACACGATATGGACGCTGCCGTAATGGCGTCTTTTGACCGGTATCTATACGATGAACAACAGATGACGCTCGACCTAAGGAAGGCTTATTGTGGTCAAACGAGGCCCGAAAACGCTGTAGGAGCTTGATCAGCTGTTCCTGCTGCCCAGGCGTGAGGTTGCAATCAATGGACTTGCGGAATACATCCATAGGTTCATTAGCGTCAGCTGCGGGTGTAATGGCACAAGTCGGTAAGAATGGCTTGTCTGGATAGATCGGGTCTTCGAAAATACAGTTTAAGGTCTCAAGGCTCCCCAGACACCCGCCGCGTAGCAGGATGTATGGGCAAGCAGAAACGTTGCACTCATAAAGTACCGCCGAACCATTTGAAAAGTTGATGACGGCAAACGGGAGGACGATGGTTCGGTGTTGCACACAAGCTATAGTTGGTTGGAACAGGAGCGTCGAGTTAGTGGCAGCAGGGGAAAACACAGGCACTAGGACGGCGGACAACGGCGCGATGTGGACGTCAGCTGCGGCAAACACTTTTGAGGGACTGTGGTGGTCGATATCAAGGCACGGATTCGTCAACATGAGTTCAGCACGAGCGCAGTCGACGAAAGCCTGATGGGTAGAAAGGAAATCCCATCCTAGTATGACGTCGTAAGATAAACATGGGAGAACAACAAAGTTGACAGCGTACCAAACATCTTGAATAAGAACGCGTGCTGTGCACTGAGCTGTCGGCGCGATGAAATGGGAGGTGGCTGTACGCAGAGCAAGATTCGTAAGCGGCGTTGTAACTTTTCTCAAATCGCGACACAGTTTTTTACTAATTACAGAAACGACGGCGCCTGTGTCGACAAGTGCACGTACAGCAACACCTTCTACTAGCACATCAATTTCGTTGGGCGGACAAAGAGGAGGTCTTGGGAAGTTCGACGACGACGCAGTTCTTGCCTCCGGAACTGCGGCTGTCAGTTTTCCTCTCGAGCGGGGCTCGTGCGCCGAAGCATCGGGGAGACAGATCGGCGACGGGGTGGTAATGACCGGCGAGAATCGACAGGGCGTCGTGGGGACAATGAGTCGGTGATATGAGAAGATGGTCGCTGGGTATTCCGGGCAGCTTGGTAATTTGCAGAATTCCCATGATCTGGAGGCTGGAAGTTGCGACGGCGACAGTAGCGTGCTATATGTCCCACGAAACCGCATGCGAAACAGATGGGTCGATTATCCAAGGTGCGCCATGGGTTAACGACAGAAGGTGCAGGTGGCGAAACGGGATGGGGTGCCGTGTATGTAGGCAGCATCGTAGGGTAGGAGGACCCGGTGCCCCGGTATGCGCCAGAGACAGGTGGGGCTGGGGGTCTAGCAACGACGGCAGCGTAGGTCAACGGCGTAGGGACAGATGGCGATGGAGGCTGTGCCTGCGTGACCTGTGTCTCGATGACCTGGCGTAAACGTGGGTCTAACGAGGTCACTGGCGCGGATGCTTCGGCCACAAGAGAAAGCTGACGCGCAACTTCTTCACGAATGAATTGTTTTATGTGGGGCAGTAAGACGGTGTGATCAGCAGTGACGTCGTGCACGAGGGCGGAAACTTCAGCCGTATCTTCAGCGGCCCTGCGCGTCGAGACACGCTGCTTACGCAACTCGTCGTACTCCTGACAGAGCTGGACAACATCGGTGACGGTCTGTGGGTTCCTAGCGACGAGCATCTGGAAGGTGTCGTCGTCAACTCCTTTGATGATGTGCTTGATTTTGTCGCGTTCGGTTAGAGATTCATCAACGCGCTTGCAAAGAGACAAGACATCTTCAATGTAACTCGTAAAGGTCTCGTCCCTGCGCTGGACTCGACTACGGAGACGCTGTTCCGCGCGAAGCCGGCGCACGGCGGGACGACCGAAGACCGCGGCGATGGTGGTCTTGAAGGCGGACCAGTTAGTGATTTCGCCGTCGTGGTTCTTGAACCAGAGGCTGGCCACATCAGCGAGGTAAAAGCGCACGTTTGTGAGCTGGTCGCAGGCGTTCCACTTGTTGAAGCACTTACGATTTCGTACTCGACGAGCCAGTCCTCGACGTCTTGTTCGTCGTTGCCGCGAAAAATTGGTGGGTCGCGTTGCCGAGGTACGCCAGTACAGTAGACTGTCGTTGGTAAGGCAGCTTGAGAAGGGCCAGGAGCAGTCATGGTGAACGGTGAGGGTAGCGTCCGATTGCGAAGTTCCAGGTTGATGGGAACCCCGGTTCCTCCACCACTTCAAATAGAGGTGTTGTACATCGAAAAAGCTTCAGACGCAGCTTGGCAAAATATGCTTTATCAGGCAGGTCTGGCTAATGGCGAGCGGCGTGCGCGAGCTACTACTGCAGCCACCGATCATCGTCGTCTTCTTCATTGCCAGCAGAACGTCCGTTATTCAGATTCATTAATTCATTACAATATATATATATATATATATATATATATATATATATATATATATATATATATATATATATATATATATATATATATATATATAGCCCTTTTACGAGAACATGGGGTTGCGCGTAAACAAAATGTAAATTGCCCACGCAAAGCGTACAGCCAGCCGTGTGCACCATGAACCAATATCATCCAGGCCTGTCCACTCAAATATGCGCGTGCTTTGTTCCATACAGGGGCGGAGCAAGCAAGACGGCACAAGCACTTGTGTCATATTGTACTCCGTCTGACTCGGCGAGCGCGTTCTTCAGCTTATGTTATGTACTAACAAGCCCAAATACTCTTCTTGCATACAAGTAGCACGGCCGCTGGATAAGAACCTTTTTATCTAGCGGCCCTGCAAGTAGTTCAGCTGGACACTTGAAGTGCGTGCAGCTGCATGCAATATGTAAGGGGGGTAAAAAGCAAACATATCTCGAACAGTTCTACAGAATTCACGAACAGAGTTGGTATGTCGCGCTCGACACTGCGTTTTCACACGTAAATGGCAATTTTTTATCAACATTTCCAGTTCCCGTTACTTGCCGTCGTCAGGTAAGACAATCCGACTGAGTTACCAGGTGCGTTAAGCGTACTTGCTTTCATGTCAACTATCGATCTCATCTTGAAAACATGTTATTTTTTACCAATCTTTGATGATAACGGGAAAATATGTAGCCCAAGAAGACAGGATAATTAGGAAGAATGAGAAGACAAGACGAGTTCTCGTGAGTAGTCTCTTTGCGCTCAATATTTTCGCTTTCCAGCATAAAACGAACGTACAACAAAAAAAGGCACCATACCTACGCGGAGCATGCAGCACAGTCACAACGAAAGCTGGAAGAGTGGCTTTTCTAAAGCCTTTTTTGAAAATCTCGTGGCGACAACTACTAGAGCTACACTTCCATTGCCTCAACTGCGCCTTAAATCTTCATAATTTTTGTTAATTAGGGAACTACACACTAAGCCAGTATCCCTTCTTAGGAGAAGCGTGGTACCCGCTATACACCTGTAATGCTAACGCACAATCTGCACTTTGTCGATGCCGTGGCTGACAATGGCGAAGAATTATGGCTTAGCCTTTTGCAATTGATTGGAGGCATTTAGCAATCCACTCGTTACACCATTCGAATTGTGAGGTGCTTGTTTATTATTTTACTCTTCGAAAACTATTCATAACAGATATTCACGTAATTCCTTTTCTGACGTCAAGCCTGCATAAAGTCTGTCTGCAAAAGATTTCCAAGTATATTTTTATGGCATTATTTCCATGCATCAAACAAAAAAACCAGACAAGGCTATGAGGTAGAATACTGGGCTACCATGCAAAGGGTGCTAGTTCAAATCGCATCCTTTCCGGAATATTTTTCACTTATTTATTTTCTTTTTTTTTGCGTGATAGTGATTACAGACACTGGTAGTGATGGCAAACAACCACAGTGCCAAAAACGACCGTTCTTGTGACCTCATAACAGCTTTCACGATAAACGTAACTGCATAACATTTCTGCATAATGATCTAACTGTTTCATAAAAGAATTATTAGCCACACATATCAACTGCCACAATTTGTTTTTTTAATTCGTCAAGCACTAGCGGAATTAGAGAAATTTGCTGCAAGCTTCATGCACTCTCTCCCTTTCTTCCTTTTTACCCACAAGTGCGCCGAGAGTTACGTAGAAAGGGATGAAAAAGGGGGCAAGAAGCTACGACTTCCTCAGCGGCATGTGATAACTTTGAAGACTTTTCTTTTTTTGTTCAAAATCGTCATTTCCAGCACGACCATGAACACAATGCCCTGTTGGGTCTGTAAGGTATTTTGAATAAATAAATAAATATGCGTGGGTATATGACGGCACTAGGCAGAGGCCACGGCTACATGGAAGTCACGACGCTTAAATCGGCTACTGGCCATAAACTTTGAGGATCAGTTCTAAATCCCAGAGGACGTGCTGTGGTCCTTCGATTTTATCAACCGTCAAACTACGTACTTCATTTCGTGGCAGCACTTTTCTGCCGCATGGTGGCTTCTGAGCGCTCGCTTATCCTCCTTCCTCGATGCCAGAGAAACAGTGTCGCCAATGGAGGTGCTTTTGAAGCCGATGGTAGTTGCGCTCTTTGGTGAGTCGGTTTCAGTTTGACCTGGTGGATTAGCTAGATTTCACTGCCTCGCGGTTATTAGCGGTGGCCACCTTTCAGAAATATCAAAGTGGACGGTTATGGTCTATTCGCAGGAACTGCCTTCAGTTCACCCGTTTGATTCAACCGTTTATTTCCACTGGTGCAATTTTTATAATTATTGCCATGATTAATATATTTGTACGCAGTGAATCTGAAGATACCTTCTGAAACCGTAAAGTGAACGCCGCAGGTACACAGTAAATTTTTTACACCCTTAAGGGTGTAAACTGGCTTGTAACCAGAGGAACACCCTATGAGTGTTTTCAGATACACCCTACTGAAAGGGTGTTATGTGAACACCTTAGACGAAGGGTGTCAAGCAAAATGAAACTTGGGGTGTTGGGGGTCTTTTGAACTGGAACACTCTTTTTCAAGGGTGTTGGAAAAGTGTGCACCCTCTGTTATATCGATAGGCGTGCGCTGCAGTGTTCCGCTTCAGGGTAGGGTGAAGTCAATATATATGTGCACGAATATCCATGGCTATATATCGACTTCCACAGAGCACTAACGGGTATGCATGGCACATGCTATTAAAGATGCAAAGCGCACAAACAAGACTTGAAGTATATATTGTCACGTGCTACAAAAGGTCTTCAACTAGGAAGAACTGAGCCGGCGCACCGAAAACTGGCAAGATGGCTGCTTCAATAATAAACAACTAGCCAGAGCACGCGCTGCCCCAGAACATCGTCTTCCATTCTCGCAGGCAGCCATGGCTTGCGCTTGCCGTAACTAGCGGCCAAGTGGCATTATTCCCTCTCCGAGGAAAAAAAAAGGCATCACTCTGATGCTCAGAAAGTACAACGGCAAAGTCAGGGCGAACCAACAGAAAATACACGCATACACAAAAAACAGTGATATGGTTCATGCGCAGTCGCACTACCGCGTGAAGTACGGCTTCAGGCGCACCACGTGGCCAATCTCTGAGGAGTGCCTTCGCCGTCGTGGCAAGAAGGCGCCGTCAGGGTACCTCGTGGTTCACATCGCTCACGCGTCGTAAGACTTTGTATGGTCCGAAGTAGCGACTCAGCAGTTTTTCTGACAGTCCCTGGCATCGGACTGGAGTCCACACCCAAACTTGATCGCCTGGATGGTATCCAACTTGTCGATGGCGAGCGTTGTAGCGGCCTGCATCTGTACTCTGCTGGTGCGTAATGTGTAGGCGTGCTAACTGGCGTGCTTCTTCGGTGTACTGGGTAAGCTGCACAGCATTAGGAGTGATCAAAGCATCGCAACTGTGTGGAAGCATCGCATTCAGCATGGTCTGGACCTCACGTCCATAGACAAGACGGAAAGGCGTGAATCGCGTAGTTTCCTAGACGGCAGTATTGTACGCGAATGTGACGTACGGTAGCACCTGGTCCCAGGTCTTATGCTGGACATCTACGTACATAGATAACATGTCAGGGATGGTCTTGTTGAGTCGCTCTGTCAAGCCGTTGCTCTGCGGATGATATGCCGTGGTCTTGCGATGGCTCGTGTAGCCGAGCTTGAATACGTCATGAATAAGCTGGGCCGTGAATGCTGTTCCGCTGTCTGTGATTACGCACGACGGGGCGCCATGTCGAAGAACGATCTGGTCCATAAAGAATTGGACAACGTCGAAAGCAGAAGCACATTGTAGTGCCTTTGTTTCGGCGTACTTCGTCAAATAGTCGGTGGCTACTACGATCCACTTGTTGCCAGCAGATGATAGCGGAAAGGGCCCCAGCAAATCCATTCCTATTTGATCAAATGGCGCTCTGGTTGGTTCTATTGGTTGAAGAAGCCCCGTGGGCTTTAGTGGCGGGGATTTGTGGCGTTGACATTTCCGGCAGCTTCTCACGTATCGCTTAACTGATGCAGAAAGCTTAGGCCAGTACCATGCTTGTCGAACTCGAGCGAGAGTTCGAGAGGAGCCTAAGTGACCAGATGTGGGCTCATAGTGGCAGGCAAGAAGAATGTCGTCACGCATGTCAGTTGGCACGACTAGAAGATAGGTTCTCTCATTGCCGTTGGAGTTTTTCTTATACAGTACCCCATCTCGCAGACAGAACCACGACAGACTTCGAGAAATACATCGAGGTATGGATGAGTTGCGTCCTTCAAGGTTTTCGATAACTGCGCGAATTTCATCGTCCACACGCTGTCGCGTAATCAGATCTGTTGTAGTAAGGGCCCCAAAAAAACCATCGTCATCCTCGGTGTCGTGGCCACAAACTTCGACAGGAGCATGGGATAATGAATCAGCATCTTCGTGCTTGCGGCCCGATTTGTAAGCGATCGTGAAATCGTATTCCCGCAGACGAAGACTCCATCGTGCCAGTCGCCCACAAGGGTCCCGTAGGTTGGCTAACCAGCACAACGAATGATGGTCGGTCACTACCTTGAAGTGGCGTCCGTAAAGGTAAGGCCTAAATTTCATTGTGGCCCATACAACAGCGAGGCACTTTTTCTCTGACATGGAGTAGTTGACCTTGGCGCGAGAGAGTGCGGCTAGCGTACGCTATCACTCGCTCTGTGCCCTCTTGTTGTTGTACGAGGACAGCACCAAGACCCACGTTGCTGGCGTCAGTATGAATTTCAGTATCAGCGTCTTGGTCAAAATGAGCGAGGACTGGTGGTGTCTGCAAACGCTCTCGTAGTTCAGAGAAAGCTGCGTGCTGTTCTTCCTCCCAGACGAATGGACCATCTTCACGAGTGAGTCAAGTGAGCGTTTCAGCAATCCTAGAAAAATTGGCTATAAAGTGGCGATAGTACGCGCAGAGCCCTAGAAAGCGACGCACTGCCTTCTTATCACGTGGAACAGGAAACGAGGCGACGGCGGTACTTTTGTCAGGGTCTGGTTGAATACCATCCGCTCTGACAACATGGCCGAGAAAATTTAAGTTCCTTGTAACCAAAATGACTTTTTTCTGGCTTCAGTGTCAGGTTAGCGGAGCGGAGCGCTTCCAGCACATTCTGCAGACGCTTCAGGTGCTCCTCAAAGATGGCAGAAAACACGACAACATCATCGAGGTAAACTAAGCACGTGTGCCACTTTAGACCGGTAAGAACAGTGTCCATCATTCTCTGGAATGTCGCAGGTGCAGAACAGAGGCTGAAGGGAAGCACTTTGAATTCATATAGGCCATCCGGTGTAATGAAGGCGGTTTTTTCACGATCTCGTTCATCAACTTCGATCTGCCAGTAGACACTTTTCAAGTCTATGGATGAAAAATTTTTGGCCCGCCGCAGTCTGTCGAGGCAATCGTCAATGCGAGGCAGCGGCTAGACGTTTCTTTTAGTCACGCTGTTAAGTTTCCTGTAGTCCACGCAGAAGCGCAGTGATCCATCTTTTTTCTTCACGAGCACGACCGGAGATGACCAGGCACTTTTCGAAAGTTGGATAATTTCATCTTGCAACATCTCTTTGACTTGAGCATTTATCACGTCACGTTCCTTTGCCGAAACGCGGTAAGGGTGTTGTTTTATGGGCGAGGCGTCATTATGCATAATTATTCGGTGTTTGGTGATCGGTGTCTGACGAACCTTCGAGGTGGACGCGAAGCACTCTTTAAATTGATATAGCAGTTCACGCAGCTCGGTCTGTTGTTGTTCCGAGAGGGTCGAGTTGACATCAACTTTTCCAAGTAGTGAAGTCACGTCGCTTGGTGTCGGTCGAAGCCCGTCGTTGGCTGATGTAGATGCGAAGCATTCAGAAACATCTGCGATAGGGTAGGCGAAAGCGATGGCGGTGTCGCGAAACAGGTGCCGGTACTCGTTACTGAAATTAGTCACAAGTAGGGCAGAGTGTCCGTCATAAAGCGTGACGAGGCTGCGTGCAGCGCAGACACCTAGCGCGAACAAAAGCGTCAAGTTGCCTTCGGCGACAACCTCACCATCCCGTAACTTGTCAGACACATCAACTAGGACGCTTGAACGCGGAGGCAACGTGATGCTGTTGGCAGAAACGCGAAGCGTGCTGTCACGGATGTTGTCAGGTTTGTCGGAGGATCCAGCTGTCGAAAACGTCACGGTACGCTCTCGAAAATTGATAATAGCGCCGTGCTCCCGCAAAAAGTCGACTCCGAGGACTAGGTCTCGGGAACAGTCACAAAGTACGAGGCAGCTGGCGAGAAACGTACGTCCCCGAATGCTCACTCTGATGGTGCACATGCCGATTGGGGTGACTACGTGCCCGCCGGCAGTACGAATTTGTGCTTCGTACCAAGGCGTTACAACTTTCTTTATGTGCACTGCTAGTTTCCCGCTTATGATCGAGTAGTCCACACCTGTGTCCAATAATGCACTAACGTCGTGGTGACCGTCGACTACCACATGTATATCCAGAGAAAATCTGTTTCTGGCTTTCGTCGCTGTCGGGGAATCGCTCCGTGTCCGTGCTTGCGTCGGTGGGAGGCCTTGCTTGCGTCGAGTGTCAGCGGCCTTGCTCCCGACGGTCGCTGTCGTTAGTTTTCCCGCCTAGGGCTTGGCAAGCGCGCCGGCGCCGCTCCTGGGTGGCTCCAAAAATTTGGAGAAGATCGCCTTGGGGATGGGGACCACGACTGTCGCCGCAATGGCATGCGCTGTTGTGAACGGTAATTTTCAATAGCTTGCGGTCTTTCGCCGAATCTCGGCCGTGGTGCGTCGACGGCAAAACCGTGTAGTCCGAGGCGACGATAGGGACATTCCCGGTACACATGTCCAGCTTCACCACAGTGGTAACACAGTGGCCGTCTGTCCAGTGTGTGCCATACGTCGGATTTTCTGGGAAGCGGCTGTCGATTTTCTAAGTGCTGAATTGGCTGCAACGAAGGAAGTGCACCCTGATGCATAGAATTAATGAAGCGCGGTGAAGCAGGAATACATCGGCTTGCAGCTTCTGCGTATGATGCACGATGTGGCTCCGCCGGGACAGGTGGGACATAGCTGGAAGGCGGCACTAGGAGAGCCTGTTGTAGTTCGTTTCTGGCAAGGCTGCAAATAGACCCTGCAGTAGGTTGGGACTGGCACTGAATCTTTAGTAGTTCGTCGCGCACCACCGATCGAATGAGCTCGCAAAGAGACTCGATGTTGATGTTGCCTGCCGCACCTCCGATCTGACCTATTGACGAAGCGGCACTCACTTGCTGGTCGTACACAGTAGGGCGCTGCTGCAGCAGTTGCTCCATGGTTGTGGCTTCGGTCGAAAATTCCACCACAGTCCTTGGGGGCCAGCGAAAAGCTGCTCCTTCACTCCTCGCATTAAATGACAGACCTTCTTTTCTTCTGCCATGCCGGGTCAGCTCGACGAAAGAGGCTCGTCCTTTCCTCAACGTACATCATGACGCTTTCATTCAGCATTTGGAGGCATTACTGGATCGCTCGCTCGGCTCGTTCGCGGCGATCGGGATTGGCCCAACTTGCTAGCAGGTATCGACGAAAGATGCTCCACGAGGGAAAAGGCTCACGGGTTTTGTACCAAGTACGAGCGCCGTCCTCCAAGCTGAAATACACGTTCCTCATTTTGTCGAAGTCGGTTCAACCATTGTAATCCGAAACCCGTTCGAACTGGGCCAGCTAGTCTTCGACATCCTCCAAGACAGAACCATGGAACACCTTCGGCACACGTGGCTTCCTCAGCGTATGATGCATGACTGCAGCGCTTTCCTGTACGTTGGAGGCTGCAGCGCCTTCCGGAGCGTTCGGGGGTGTGACAGACGTCATCTCGGGAAGAGGTCCACGCTCAGCAGGTAGTCCTTGGAGTCTTCGGCTTGAGTGGTGGACAGGTGTTGTCACTGCAGGTACAGGGCTACCTGGAGGCGTTTGGAACATCGGCTGGGGGTTATCCAGCAGCTCCACCAGTTGTCACGTGCTACAAAAGGTCTTCAACTAGGAAGAACTAAGCCGGCGGGGAGACGCACCGAAAACTGGCAAGATGGCTGCTTCAATAATAAACAACTAGCCAGAGCACACGCTGCCCCAAAACATTGTCTTCCATTCTCGCGGGACGCCATGGCTTGCGCTCGCCGTAACTAGCGGCCAAGTGGCAATATAAATATAATGTAAATGCATAACATTTAACTTGCTCATGTGTGATATATATATACAGGCATGCTTTTAATTATGTTATACAGTTGAATATCTGGACTCTTATCAAATACTGCACGTCTCAAGTATATCCGCTGAAGGCTGTGAGCCAACACAGCATGCAGAGGGTGCCTTGTATACGTGTCTGTATGCATTTCTACACATGCACACACACATACCCACATTTCCAATTCAAGATATATGGTACTCAAAGCAGTGTGCCTGTTTATTGCAGGATGCAGAGAATACACATATTTCAGCAACTTAATTTGCAGTTAAACCTGGCATGGCTAAATCATGGTTCAGCCTTACCAAGTTAAAGATATTGTGCATATATAAAAACAACAGAGCTATGTTGATGCACATCACCCTCACTTTTAAAGAAATCTGTTTTTTATGCCTTCTAGAAATAAATATGGATTTGTGCAGAATAAATATCAAGAACAAGTACCACAAGGCAGTTTTTCTCTAAATTATTTACATCTATTGCAAAATTTTACACATGCTTCTTGCAATGTGCATTATATCACAATGGCCCACATAATCTGACCATAACCAAGGCAGTGCAATTTTATTTAGATTAAGAAACAAGCAGCGAAAATTATTGCACAATAGTCCTGTCTTGCAGGAATGTAATATGGTAATAACTAAGAAGTTCAATGACCATGGGTTACTTGACAGCATGTGTGCCCAGCTATGCAAAAGGAGAAACATGCACGACTTCTGAAGCAAATGCAAAATAAATTAATGCAGCACTGAAACGGCAATAATAATCAATAAATTTTTAATCACTAATACAAACAAACATAAAAAATATGCAGTAAGGCAAATGTGAAAGAACATTACCATATAGTGTTATCATATGGCTACGAGAATTTTACAACAATGTTTAAGAACTTTGCAACAACAGACCTTGGTGTTGCCTTTTTGAGCTCAAGAAAAAATCTTTCGAGAACGACAAGGGTGTTGAACGCTTTACAAGCATATTGAACATTGAACAACCAGTTTGCACACATAATTGCGACAAGTCCTTCCTCTGCATTAGTCACTTGAAAACACTTTGTCTGGTCTACCATCAGCCAGAAAAACTCTGCATCTTCAAGGACGACCCCATTATTAGAAGACACGCATGGCGTTGCTGGCATGTCGTCCTGTATTGGCAAAGTGAGAATGTATAAGACTTCACTGAGTGGCTTACTTCAAATTCTGTACAGTTTGAAAAACAGGTTTAGTGCTCTTCAAAAGACACAACTTGTGTTTAGCATTACAGATGTGATATCTATCATTAAGAACAATTTCAATGTGTGTACCATAACTATGGTTTAACTGGGAGATTGAAACAATATAGTGCATCTGACAAAATGAAGGGAGCAAAATTGTAGTGTGACGAGTTCTCTAGGCAATCACAATGCAAAGCAATGAAAATTTATGCATCCATTCGACATACACACACAAAAAGCTGATATTCACTGCCCCTTAGCGTGTACAAAACTTGCCTCATTAGGGAATAGGGAAAGAAAGCAAGCCTCATTCAAGAATTTCTTCAGACATATCTAGTTATTCTACATCAGCTAACAAAAATAACTGTGTTATAATTAAAAATAAAAATTTCTTCTTCCTGGAAAAATAAAAACACTCCTTAACACACACAAAAAAATAGCAACAGCTGGAGAAGGTGATGCAGATTGTACCATATATTTCTATCCTTGTTTCATCTTGCAATTTATTTTTTACTTGCTCTACAAATCTATTACAATGCAACTATAACGCTCATCACACTGCTATTCTATGTCTGTGTATTTAACCTGATACTCAGATTTTTTAAACCCGAGTATGGAGTGCATAAGGTTAAGGAGCACTCAAGAGTTTGAAAATGTCTCTTGTTTTGCAGACACAATAATGGTGGCGGAGGATAGGCTTGTGTAAATTTATTTAATGCACACTGCTCAAAAGCAAGACATGTCACAAAGCAAACAAAGCATAAAATTAGCCTGGGGCCTTGCATTCATATATTAAAGGAATCATGTCACAAAACTAATTCATGATTACACTGATCAGATAGAGAGAGAAAGTATATGCTAGCAGGAGTTACTGCTATTTTGCAAAGCGACATGTGAAACAACGTTTAGAATGAAAAAACACCGTCTTGACGTAAAATGCAACCTAAAGTGAGTATTGCAAGGCATCATTTAGAGCATATGGATGCAGAATTGCAAATCAATGTCACGCACTTGAAAAAAAAAAAATACTGGATGACTGACCTTCACAATTCCTTCATTTACGTTGGTCACAGCTTACAGCCACAAAATTATGTTTTACACGTTATCTATCGCTATCTCGAAATTTGGTATTACAGTCAAACCCCTTTACAAGAGACACTGATATAAGAGACAAACAGGTTTCAGAGACACCAGTGTGCCTACACTAAAATATGGGCTGATAAGAAAATGCATACGAGGCACCCTGCTCATAAGAGACATCTCGTATAAAAGACGAGAATTGCCATTCGAAACATCCCTCTTATGAAGGGGTTTAGCTGTACTGGCATTGGTTTGTCATAACTTGACCATTGGCCTCTGCTAGCAACAGTGAGTTCGCTTTGATGCAGTTTGTCTAAATTTTCGTTTGCTAACATGCAGTGACATTAGCTACTCAGTGTTTCGTATACTCACAGTCTCTTGCACAAACAAAATTGAGCATGCTGACCGTTCCTTGACATTCTCACAGACGATGTTCAGAGCTACAAGTGCCATAATATCTGTAAAAAATAAAATTATGCAAGGCTATTTTATTGGACAGTAATGAATAATTTCAAACTGTCATAAGAGGCAATGAAGCATGCATTTCAACATCTATAAATGCTTTCTAAATAAGCCTAGGAAGGGGAACATGCAAGCTTGTCATGCAAAATTTGTAAACAAGTGGCATATGCTGAATAAATTGGCTAGAAGGGTAATGTGTTGACTTCGATCACAATTGTATAAAACACAAATGTGATAGCCAGCTTTCACATAACACGTAAAAACCATATTTATCATAGGAACGAATCTGTTAATTACACTTCCTTTGAATATAGGTTAATTCTAGCCGTGACTTCTACAAAGGAGGGCCATCAGCATACTTCTAATTATTCCCTCGTGAGAAAAATATTCTTCGTGGCCCTAAAAAAGGGTGTTACATCTAGGAAAGCGTCAACGATGCAAGTGTATTGAAATGTAACAAAAGGGTGAGTTGGGCCAAATAATGTGAGCTCATGGATTAAACAACAATAAAAAACATAAAAAAGGACTCCACAGGCATTTCTGATGTTCAGCTATCATATGTGTCTTTCATCGTTTACGCTGTTCAAAACAGTAAGTGTAAAGGTGGCAGTCTGTGCAGGTTCATCCATTTATCAGATGTGTAGCACTTGATAGAAAACATAAACAAAAAAAGCACACACAAATGAGCTCTGAACTGCAAACTTAGGGCACATTGAAACGACTTTTCTTACAGGTTGTGATACATATGGCCTCCTAATACAGCCTCCTGTGATTTGACCTCCTGTGATAACTAAGCCTCCTGATACATATGGATGCAATTCCACTCTTCTGGCCTTTTTATGGGGAGCTGCATAAGGTCTCTCTTCACGAGAGCAAGGATGTGTGGCTGCTAACATTTCAAGTACCCTTGCATGTGTGTGCTGTGAACAGACTTTTCAGGGCCATTTTTCTTCAGCTTCTACATTTATTAGAAGCTGTGTCCTTACAAGAAAGCAAGAAATGATACATAAATAAAGCAAACAATAAATTTAAAAGCACTGAATCTGAAAAAAAAAATCGTAAAAGGTATACAAAAGGTAAGTAATACATAAGTACACAAACATGTTTTACTCCCTCTGCAAATTTATAATATATTTAGAATGGTGATGAGCTATTTATGATAATGCAGATTGCTATTTTAAGTACCGCAAAAAAAGTAGGTCAACACAAGAACTTAGTGCTAAAAAAGTATGTGACCTGAGCAATGTAACTGATTGAATGCACTAGGAGAAAGCCAGAGTAACTCTGATTTAAGTGGCAAAAGCTCCTTGAACAGCTTGGGCTAGTTTCATAAAAGACAGGCAATTATTAGGATTCACGATAGGGCAAACAATAAAATTATTTGCTGATAAATATTATAGTATACAGGAGAGTGCATGCATATTACATTGTGGAAAATTAACTATGGGGTTATTGAAAAACCGTAATCTAATGTTTTACAAACCTAGTAAGTACGCAGTTATCCTTGTCTGCTTTCTTCCCTGTTTTTACACAATTGTATTTCAAGTATCAAGTACAAGCTAAACTGAAATAAAATTCTCATGAACTCACGTCTTGTTCTCATTTCCTTTTGGGTTCCATTTGGCATGCTCTGTCCAACATTTGCCTCGCGTCTTCACTACAAGGTATTTTCTTCACTGCCAATTGGGTTAATCTATCGATGGCTGTTGAAACCTTCTGGACTGGTTTTATATCTGTCAATCTTGTAAAGTCATTGCAGAACTGCATAGAATAAACAGCGAGCAACATTCTAAAACAAAATGTCAGGCCTTTCATGATAAGCAGCCTCACCTACATAATTGTTCATATATTCTAAAATAGTTTCTGGCGGCACCCAAACAATCTCTCTGCGAAATACAAATAGAACATTGCCCACTAAATATACGTCCTCAACCATGAAATAGACAACATTCAAATGACTATACAGTAAGTACTCAAAATCACGTCCCCATGTTTTTCTTATCTTTACTGTAAGCTGGTTTTCATTGAAGCAGCGTCATATGAAGAAAACCGAGGCCTAATGTTTCTACCTTTTTCTTGCGTTTAGAGCAAGAGCCTTGTTCTGGCAGACTTGATGCCTTCGGAAAGTATGTGAGGGATTATTGGTAAACTGCAGCTAGTACAAAAGCAATATGCTGCGTGGTGGCAGCAAACAAAAGGTGTTCAACACTCATCGCAATAGCTTAGAGCCTGCAGCACTGGCTAACACTCCCAAGTTTAAGTGCACACATCCACCCCAATTAAGTGTACAGGAGGAAGACTTGCACTGTATAGCTTGCAAATACCTCCTTTCTGTAAATTTTCAATAATAGTGGACGCATTTCTTAAAACACACCGTAAATATATGCACGATATTCTTTTAGACTGATGGGGCCGCAATCTTGGACTGATAAGCGTTTGTTTTGTCGAATTTATATGTCACAATATGGTATGATCGTGGTCATAAAATGTTTATAGTGCCGGCAAAGCGGTTTTGTGCGTGTGAGCTAGCTCACCGTAGCACTCTTTCTTTATTTGATACGAATACTAAACTGCAACGTTATCAGTCCAAGATGACGGTGCTTGAGCGCGTTTGGAAAATGGTGTACATAGACAGTGAGAGAGAGCGAAACTTATCGAAATTGTTGTGAAACGATAACTGCTGTGACTGCTCATCGCTGTCACGAACCGGTGCGAGGGAATAAGCGTGTCGTTCGTACGTGGAACGTTAGGGAGCACTAGAGTCATCGTGCGCATTGACGCACAAGCGGGTTTGTCACGTGGTATTTTTTTGTATTTTGTGGGCATTTGTAATTAGCAGAAAAACACTAATACCTAACAGATGTAAAGTTCAAAACTGTCTAATAGGACGTTTTGCAAACCGATCTACAACTTTCTCATTGAATTTTTTTATCTATTTTCGTTTATTGAAAACTTAGTTAATTAAACATATCTAATCAAACATATTTGAGAACACAAAAAATAGTCTGACTACCTCCAGGCAACGGTGAGTAACATGCATTTGGTCGCGTCGTAATAACGTGTTATGGCATATTTTTAAACTCTGGCTCAAGTTACGTGGGACACCCTGCATACTGACGTCTACGGGGCAGATTTGGAACTTCTGCCTCACAGGGAGCACACCCTTTTCTACCGCACATCAGTTGGACATCCACGTGTAGAGAATAAGATAAAGAAGAAAAACGCCAGGCCTGCGCGGAAGGCGCAGCACAGTCAAAGCGAAAGCTAGAAGAGCGGTCTTTCAGAGCCTTTTCTAAACACTCATTGGATAACTGCTGCAAGCACGCTTGTTTGATAACCACTATGGCATTAATGAACATTTTTGTGAAGTAGGCTGGCATTCGCTATGCTATTTTTGTTATTCTTCGTAGAAGCTTGGTATCCGCTAAACACTTGCAAAGGAATTTTATGCCAATTGTTGATGCAGTGGCTGCTGATGATGAGGAATTGTGCCTGAAGTGGGTATGCACCACAGTTAATAGGTGAACAAGAACGAGCTTTTGTAATGGGTTAGAGCATTGGACGACCCACTTGTTATGCTGTTTGCATTGAGCCATGACTGCTTGTTCTTTTGCTGTTTTAAAACTCTTTATAAGTCGTGTTAACATGATTGCTTTCCCGACGTTAAGCCTGCCTAAGGCAAGTTTGCCAACAAGTCACAAGCACTGGCGCGGCTCAGTGGCTGGAATACCCCTGGCAGGAATATCACTTCCGACACGAGTGTCCCTTTTGTTTGTAAGTGGACTGGGTTTATAATATTAAAAATTTATTACTATATTTACACTAAAAAAATTTTCACCGCTATGGCTTAATGAGACATGTTGCAAGAATAAAGTTTATGGTGTCTTTATGGCCCTAAAATTGTTTACAAATGATTAGCAAATGCCTGGCCTTTGAGATTGTGAGGGATAGGTCCGTGATCACACGGCAACTTAAATACTCATTGCCGAGATGGACGAAGACATTTGCACGAGGTTGAAAACATGTTCATGATGCAAGAGATGACGTAGGAGTTAGCAGTAATGAAGCGATACAAAAGGGACTGCAATGACGAGCACCGTTCTCAAGTCACCTAACGCAGTTCCCCCTTACAATAAACAAGGCTGGCAAGGTTTCACCATGTGCGTGTCGAAGGCTGCTAGGTCGATGAGTCGCTGCGTGGAGTGGTGCAGGGACACTAGGGACAGGCCAAGCGTGGCTGAAACCCAGCAGAATCGACGTCGTGGAAGGAACTCGTAGTCCTGGGTCTTGAAGGCGAACGACTAACGGACGGACTGCAGGCAGCGGTCTGCATCGGGACCAGGACCCGACGAGCGCCTCGACTTGATGATGATGATGATGATGATGATTCCACAGGCATGGCCCGTACCAACACCACCTAAATCTGGGTGGTGTGGCTCGTACCCACTCAGGGGGATCGCCCAAGAATCGATGACTTAATTAAGTAAGACTTTTTTTTAATATCAAAACCACCCACCAGAAAAAAAGAAAGAAAAAAGAAAAGACACCCTAGGCAGAATGAAAGGAGTGCAATAGTTGCTTGTCACTCGTTCAGACAAGACAATTATTCATTACCTTGAATAAGAATCAGCATAGTTAAACAGAACTCTTGTGTTCGTTGGATTTTTTTTTTGCACGAATAATAATCACGCAATTAAAAGCTTAATTCTTTTACTTTCATTAAAGTACTTGCAAACTGCGTAGAAAACGTTCTTGTGGCGGAAGCCCAGATCGTAAGCACCGAAGGAAAGTATGTTTTCTATAGTGAAATTCAGCCCCAGGCTAGCGAATGGGAGGACTAAGAATGTTTTCCTGAGCAATTTGTATCGGCGACATGATTGCAACTGATGTTCTTGTTGACCTTCACTTGTGGCTCATACCCACTGTAAGGGATCGGCCGATAATTGAGTGGTATTATAAAGCATTATTCCATTTTAGAGTAACTGCTTCGCCATCACGTTCTCTAACCCACTTCTTCCTCCACTTCTCTTCGTGTCCGTAGAGTTTCCTATCTCGATTACGCCTTCCAGCTTGTCTTGTCCTCGTCTCCATCGACGCATAGGTGTTCTGTGCCACACAGCTACAGTTCAATATAACACAGCACAAAACCACAACTAACGTTACTAGAACCACAACCACCACGCTCCCCATGAAATTACCACGCACAACATGACAGAGACCAGCTGGCTTTTGAGATCTAGAGGCGTCAACTTAAACACAACCTCTCGAGTAGCTTTAGGTGAATTAAACAAAACGATTTTTTTATTATAAGCTTTGCATCAAAACTGAGAAAATGTAAAAAGAAAAGGTGCGGCTAAACGTTGCATTATGTCGCCGATCTCGGACTTAAAGAAGCGAAGTAAGCCAAGACGAGTAGAGTCAGCCGGCAGCTGTTGCCGTTGTAGTTGCCTTGGTCACGGCCAGTCACGGCCGCCTGCGACGGTGAACCGTGGTTTCCATTCACGGTTTACGGGTTCCTTTCCACCACAGCGCCACAGCAGTCGCGGAGGATGTCAAAGAGAGAAGTCACCAAGGTTCACTACGAATACATGACGGTGAACGGCGTTCCGACTAAAGTTGTACAAGTGGGAAAGACTGACCTTGGCCCCAGCTGTCAGGAGCCGCTCTTGATATTCATCCCAGGTTTGTAACCACGATATGTTTAATGAATATCTGCAATAGCGTGCGTGATGCTGTCGGTATAATGCAGTGAACGCATACTGCATGGCAGTTCCTTGTTTCCAACATTTGGTACAGCAATCGTATGCGTATAATCTGCATGCTATCTTAAGCGCCACTTGATATTCTTTTACCTTGGCTGTCGGCAGTGGCGTGAGCTCTTGCATAAAGATTTGACAAAGAAGTTCAGAGTTACTCCTTGAACATTTCTGTGTGCACGCATTTGTTCAGATCCAGAAGCGAATTTTTATTAGTATAGCGTGTGAGTATTAAACCTTCGATGGCTAATTAAACGTATTGTCCCACACAGTCCATATTCTCAAATGTTCTATTCACTCCTTGGATTAGCTGTCAGAAATTCATACATTTTAAAACTATTCGCGAATGCCTAACGATGTTGACTGGACAAGATCAAGTGGGGAATGGAAGCAAGAAGTGTGATAACTTCCATACCATTCGTAGTGGCCCATACAGCTGGACTTTTGGGGCCATAATAGAATTATAATGCTGTTTAAACGTGGTCTTTGGCAATCGACATTGCTTGCAAATGCGAAATCTACGTTCTGCCACTATATGTCATGATCATTTGAACTGGAGAAAAAATGCTTTTCTTAGCACGCATTTTATATTTGGTCACAGCAGTACTAGTAGATAACTATGGTTCAACAAGTCTAATAAGTCTTGTCAACAAATCATAGATTTTTGTCTAACATATCATGACTGCCTATCCCCCAAAGAGCTCAGAATTTGCAAATAAATTGCTAATGTATTGTTAATGCCCCATTTCCTATGCTAATATGGCAGTTTTTATACTGGCTAGTTCAATTATTTAAACGGGAGCATCAAAATTGTTTTCATTACCATTAAGAATGCTGTATAGTAATAGAAAATTATTTAAGAACAAATAATAACCTATTAACTTCTGGCCGCGCTTGGTTTGCTCCTGAAGGCCACTATTCGCATGCCCTTTGACTATCATTTTTTACCTGCTCACCATGCAGGCTTTCCTTTGTGGTAGCAATGTGGTTACTGTTCGCAGGGAACCCAGGAATCATTGAGTACTACGAAGACTTTCTTGCTGAAGTATATGACCATTTTGACGGTAGATTACACGTCTGCGGACTTTCACATGCAGGGCACGACAATATCTTCACTACACACTCCGCACCGTCACCGAAAGGTAACTCATTTTGGACACGAAAGCATTTCGTATCAAAAATGAAAGTATTTCATGAGAATCGATGGTGGGAGAGCTGAAGCAGCAATCAATAGACACTGCTTCGCAATAATTCCTCTCGTATTTTTTTATTACTCGTTACAATCAGTGCGACCTCCCGTACCCTTTTGTTTCACCAAGTCTAAAGAATTTAGCCTTTGTGCATTACATTACCCATTCCATATGTCTTGGAGTGCATCACGTGACCTACCAGACTATTACATTAAGTTCAACGTCAGTAATAAAGTAATCTACACAAATTCCATTTATGATGAGTTTGAAGTATTTTATACAAGTTCCACTCATGACCCTTCTATATAGCTCCTCTTGTATCAGTGATAACAAGATCTTTGGCTTTTGTTCATCATTCTTTGCTCATTTTCGTGTAGCATGCATATGATCACTGCATTGTTTGTAAGTTTCTTCCAAATGTGCTACAGATATTTTTCCCATGGTCCAGACCTTCATAACTACGATTTGCACCAGTTACCTAGGTCATTCACAAAATCATGGTTTTTTTTTTTTTTTTCGTTGAATGTTCACAAAGCATGAAATCAGATGTAGCAGCATTTCACATAACGAATGTCGTCATGCTTATTCGACTTGGAAACCAATTAAAACTTGCTACTCTGGTATGAATGCAATAGTAGTACAATCCAACTGCCATTTGTCAGTAAATTTTCTTAAATAACTTTCTTCAGTCGCTCCCATTGGGGCACTTGGAATTTCAGATGAGACAGCTGCGATACATGCTCACAATGCCCTCTAGTGTTATATACTGTTTAATTTCTTTTATTGGATTCATATGTTTCAAATCATATCAAATGAAAGCATTACATATCTATGAAACAAGGCGTTTGTATCCTCAAAATCTAAAGCCATTCATAGTCATATGTGCCTGTATAACTACATGAGACGCTGTTCAAATCAGTATACACTCGCATTTTTTTGTGCTGTGAGAAAAGTTATTATACACAAATAAAGCTGCATGGAAATATAAAAATTGTGATAGGGATCTATTGGGCTGAAAACCCCCTTGTCGCACTTCTAAATAGTGTGCTGTATTCAGTGCCTTATGTGACTGTCAACCCTTTTGCAGTGCACTGCGTCACTGAGTGATGAGTACTTATTTCCTGTGCCTCTCCTTTGCGCACGCAAGGGGCACTAGCGTCTAGTCTTGGTTATGCTCAGTGATCAAGCTTACGTTGTTCTGTCGTCGTTTTGTGTCATGCAGAGCACTGGGATCTGTATGGGCTGTACGGGCAGGTCAGGCATAAAGTGGAGTTTGTTGAAAGACATGCGACTGGCGACCGAGCCATATTTCTGGCCGGCCACTCAATCGGGGCCTACATGATACTTCAGGTACTCAAGGAGCACAAGGGACTCAATGTGAGTCACACAACTTACTTGGATATATGTTGCCTAAAATAAATGTGTGCAATTTCCTATTTTAAGTTTCATACATCACGTGCAACAATAGAATCTATGCAAGAAATTAGGTCAGCAAATTGTGCAAGTCTGCTGATCTTGCACGTGGATTTTGTCGTTTTGAATGTGGCCTCTGCAGTTCTCTGTGGGAGGGTGCCACCTGAACTAATTACAGAGGCCTTAATACGAAACCAAAAACATGCCAAGTGATCCAGAACAGACTGTTGACTACTGTATAAATGAAGGGCGTTGATTTATTTCTGATACAGAATTTTCATTCATTTTTCACTCTAAAAGAACAAAACAAAATACACATTGCTAGTGGTGAAGTCACTGAGCTGATTCATGGTACCAATGCATCTACTAAAAAACATATTGCTAGTTTCTACAGTGTTACTCGTGATCTATGAAACGGAGCACATGGTACTGAATGTACTGAAACTTTCTGTGTTTTTGTAGTATGGCAATTCAGCACACTATGGAAGTAACGAGATGTGAACTAACTGTCAACATAGGCATTTTATTTACTTGAATAAAAGTACAGCCTAAATAGTGTACTCAGCAGAAATAAGAATTTAAACATGCCTGATATTGATGTCTGTTATCTGCAGCTCTAATCTCAAAATGCTGTGTGTGTGCTGTGTGTGTTCCCAATAAAAAACAAAAAAACTAAAGAAAACCAGCTGCGACATGCAAGGGTTGCAAATAAAAGAAAGTCTTTTGGTTACATGCACCTCACAGTTTTCACCCACAAGTGCTTGTGCTGGACCAGGGATTTCGTTGGTCTTTGTAATTCAGGTGCGAGTCACTCTGCCTTCATGGTTTTAGTTTGACCTTTGCTCCTGTTGCTAAACAAATATTTGATAAACTTGGTTTTATATCTTGGTGCCAGAAATTGGCGATAAATGTTCAAGAACTTGAGATAAAAAAAAAAACACTCATGGTACACACCTAAAGCTGCATATAAATGTAAAGCTTGTGCTAGGAATGTATGGAGCAAAAAACCTGTTTCCTGTTCAGAATCTTTGCTGCACCATGTGTCTGTGCACATGCATTGGAAGTTCGGGAAAGAACACATGCGGCTATACATACACTGGCAGGCAGCTGTGTGCATGTCTATACAAAAACAAATACGGGCATCATGTAGTGCTTGTCCTAAAAAAAAGATAGGATATATTCTAGCATCGCTGTAACAAACACAACCGCCAAAAAGAACGAACCCGATTATGGTGTCTGTTGTCATGTAGAGAAAAACTTGCTGAAACAACAATACGTGGCTTACACGATGCACATGTATGCTGAATTACTGAATTTCAAACAAACTCGGAGACCCCACAATGCACGGTGTAAACATTGCTGCATTGGAGCCATGTATTAAGGGGTTTATGAGTATGTATAAACCAGAACTATCAATAAGATTACAATAGTTTGACGTCGGCATGTTACCTACCTGAAGTTTTGCAACCACGTAGATAGAAATGTCAATAGTGGACTACTGGAACAGCCATCACGGTAGCTCAGTAATTATGGTACTCGGGCACTGGCCCGAAATGCACAGGTTCAATACTGAACAGGGTGGCCACCTTTCAATGGAGTCGAAATGCTAGAGGCCGATGTGCTGTGCAAGGCAGTCAGAATTATCCGGAGCCCACCATTGCAGCATCTCTCACAGCTTCGAGTTGCTATGGGTTGTGAAACCTGATGGACCAACCTGAACTATTAAAACAGACATATGTACAGTCGATGTTAGGTTTCTCAGACCTACAAGGGACCACGAAAATGTCCAGACAATCGGACAGTCCGTAAAAGCGAATGCACATAAAAACGCACCTTTATTATGGGTATTTTTCACTCTCAGAGAGGGTCATGGCAGGAGTACAAGATTCTTGTTGCAATCTAGCAAATGCATCGTTTATGTGGCTGGCGCTACCTCATTGGTCAACACATTAGCCCCCAAAAAGTTGCTTTTTTATTTTTGCACGGCATTCCACTTGTTTGCGATGATGTCTGCCTCAATTAGCTAACGTCACGCTGTCACTGTACACCGATGACAGTGTCATCAGTGCTCACGTCAACTCCGAGCTCGTTGGCTGTGTAGGCGCTGCCTCTTAGATTTCGGTGTCGGAGTCGTCGGAATCCTCCGCAACTTGACGATTGATTTCTTCTTCTGTCAATTTTGCACATGCCTTGAAGTCTTTGTCAGCGTTGGCAAAGCCCTCAAAGGTTATCCCGGCTGAAATCGAAACACTGGTAGTGCGCAGATCGTCGAAGGCAACATTCGTCAGTGGAAGTTCGTTACACACGCTGTCCACTCCGGGCGAGACGACCGTTTTGGCTTTGAGTGTGAAGCCCGGGTGGCGAAAACGGTTCCGGAGAGTCTCCTGTGTAACCATCTTCGACGAGTCTGCAAGCATGCGGACGGCAGACCTGAGGTCAACAGTGCAGCTTTTCCCACTATCGGAGCACAACACCATGCGGCTGAGCACGCTTGATTCGTAATGATGCATCGGGTTATGAATAACGCCTTGGTTCATTGGCTGCTGGATTTCTGAGGCGTTCAGCGGCAGATATTTAATCAGTACAGCCTTTCAATCCTTGATGTGGCTATGCGCAGCACAGTTGTCCACAAACAGCAGAACTTTTCTATTTTGCTGCTCGAACCTTCTATCTGGCTTACACACATACACTTCGAATAGCTGCTGTGTTACCCACACCTTCTTGTTTGCTTCATAGAGAACAGGCAGGCAGAGTTCCTGCCCTCTTGAAACAATAGATGTTTTGACTTCCCTATTACAAGCAATGGAAGAGATTTGGGTGCACGTTAAAGAACCCCGGGTGGTCAAAATTTCCGTGCCCTCCACTACGGCGTCTCTCATAATCATATGGTGGTTTTGGGATGTTAAACCCTACAAATCAATCAAGCAGTGGAAGAATCTCGCTGCCTGACGTGTTGCTGCCAACGATGACAGTGAGCCGCTCTTTGCCGTGCTTGCCGTTATGGCAGGAGTTACCAGCAAATGCAAGCGTTTTCTCTGGAAGCAGCTTGTAAAAGAGCCCAGTTTTGTTGCAGTTGATAATATCGTCAGGTAGAAACTGCTGAAGCAAGGACTGCAGTCTCCCATTCTGATATTTGGTGACTACGGAATCATCGACTGCGCCGCTTTCCCTGTACATATTTTTGAATTTCAAGTCATTGCGGCTTTCGCACTTGTGAAGCCATTCATTGAAGGTAGACACAGAATTTTATTGGGTCCTGAGAAACGCTACTCTTCCAGAGCAACGTCCCTGGCCGCTCCCACGTAGGAATGGGGAGGCCTTGCCTCACCGCCACATTGTGGGCTCTCTGGACAGCCTGTAGTTGTGGTAGTAACTCTGAACTTCATAAGGTAGAGTCCCAATCTTCTTCTGTGAACTTCTGAGTCCTTCACGTTCATCTGAAGTGCAAAAATCTTCACCTTCTGCTTTAGGATGTGGTCTGACACCGGGATTTTTTAGTGATCATGGCATAGAATCACACAAAGAGCGCTTCCTCGAGCTTTGGGTAAACACCTTGACTCACGTTGTTCTTTCCAGCCCTTGTCGATTTAGCAGCCACTTCCAAGATCTTCACCTCGTTTTTCATGAAGTATTGAACAGTTTGCTTTAAAATTCTGAACTCCCTTCCACCCTCTCCCTGTGACTGGCCTGCTATGTGTTTATGATGTAGGTTGAGCATTTGTTTTTCCTTGCCTCACAATAAAGAATGTGCCTGGCTGCTTGCACTTGTTTGATGATGGTGGCTTTCTTTTCCATTGCAAGCCTATGTGGGTATTTGTGTGCTTCGAAGGCATGGACAAGGACAAAGGAGCAGTCGGTGCCATCGCTGGAAATGGCGAATTCGCTTGATGAAAAGCGCAGTTCCAAACAGTTAAACACTGTGTGGATGCTGAAGATTGGGAAACGTGAACACTGAAGATAGCGTGCAACAGCACACAATCTACCACGAATCTGACAAAACAACATGTGAACAAGCACTGTCAGGTTTGACCATAGGTTTGACTAAGCTACAGCTTGCGACAAATTGGCGCATGCTATGTTGCGGCAATTGCATTTTCGAGGGTACAGTAGCTGCGGCGCAGTGCTGCTGGTCACATCTGCGATGCGAGTATGGTTGGTTCGAGGGTACAAAAACAACCAAAATGGCGGCGTTGATAGTAATTTTGAGTCTGTAGCTAGGGGTAAAAAGTTAGGATAATCGGATTGTGAAAACTATTGGCATCCGAAATTTTGGGCATTTAATACATTGATTGAATGGGGAACTCGACGCGGCCACAGATGAGTCTGGGAAATCAGGCTTGTCCGGAATTTCAGGAGTGTGAGAAATGGAATGTCGACTGTATCACTATTACTCTCTGTGCCACCAAGAGTTCAATTCAATTTAATTTTATTTACCAAAAAACAATCTGAAGGGACACCTGGGGAAAAAGCTGTCGCAGCAGCTTGATGAAGGCCCAGGGTCCCTTACATGGCAAGAGCACATGTATGACACATGTCAGCAAGTGCGTTTACATGACATTCACATCGAAAGCATTATACATACAGATCAGCATACATCACACGTACACATAAAATGTAACAATGACTTTTTCGTACAAGAATGAAGGGTAATGTGTTATTATAAAGATAAAAAAAGTGGTCGTGCAGATGTTTCTTTATTTAATGCGGTTGTGTGCTTGTACTAGTTGAGTATGGTTGGAATATTATGAGCTAGTGATTGCAGGCTGTAGTTGTTCCGGGACCAAGGCACCTTCCATACTTCAGGGTTGCGTGTGTGTTTCATGTTGTTGTGCGGTTCTAACTTAGCGAGTGACATAAAGTAATTTTTAACAATTTGGGATGAGAAATACATTTTTCTAATAATCTACATTCATACAGCCTGTCAACGCAGTGTAATTTGTGTTTAAGAAATATACCATGTTTGGCTGAAAGTCAATCAACATTTTCAATATAGCGGACAATTTTCTTTTGAATTGTTAAAAGTTTTTGCATGTTGCATTTTGAAGTTGTTGCCCAGACAAAGTAACAGTAGTAGACATATGACAGAAATAGACCGTAATAAATTTCCAGCTTTGCCCCCACAGGCAAGAATGCGCGGCAACGCACCATAGCACCAGTAACTGCAGATCAATAATAGTCAATAATAGCAGTCAATTCAATTGTAGGTTTGCATCAATGCTGCTTACCTCCCGTTATCAGTAACTAGGTCCTCACTGCTTTGTCTTCTCTCATGCCCAGGTGAAACGGTCGTTCCTTCTCTTCCCGGTGATCGAGCGGCTCTCGGAGACGCCCAAAGCCTGTTCGCTGTTGTGGGACGCCAGACTATTGAGGCTTCTCAGCTGGCTCATCGTGTTGCTGCTCATGGTGCTTCCAGAGGCAGTCAAATCGCTTCTGGTTTCTTTGTACTGTCGTAGTTTGCCACCAGCCATACGAGAGCGTTCGGCCAAAGCCACATCCGTGCTCTTTGATCCGACTGTTTTTCGCCTCGTCATAGACATGGCGCATGAAGAAATTCAAACGGTGAGTGTGCATGTCCAGTGAACACCACGAACCTGCTGTCATTTGTTTCGATGACATGAAGAGATTTTGTTTAAAGGTACCCTAAAGAGCAAAATGATTTTTGTGTATTTCTGTGGTATAATAAATTACCATTCCTTGATACCAAAAGCACCATTCTTGCTGCAAGAAAGAGTTTGGTAAGCCATAAAATTAGAAAATATGCAGAAAAAATTAAACACAGGTTAACATGAATTTTCTGCACCAGCTCACCATAAAGTCAAGACATTAGATCGCATCTCTTATGAACCCACATGATTCTGTGCTGGCTACTGTGCTCCAAGGGAACCAGAGGCCTAACGTGGAAAGTTTCGGGAGATTTTGTTGAACCAAAGAAGCCATAACCCAAAAAATGGCCCAGGAATTAGTGATGCCTTGCTGCCATTCAGAAGCTGAAAATTCAGTGCAATGTTTTAAATTAAGACATTCGCTTTTCTTGCTCCTGCTAGTAATGAATCGCTGATCGCTACTTCAGCATCTGTAGTCTTATAGCAATTGGTCAGTCACTCCTGAGCATTTGTCGGCAAACAAAAGTGGAACTCAACGAGCCTTACTCTATGTCACAGGTCCCGTTAATTTGGGAGGCGATCGCCGGGCTAATTCCAAGGGCCGAAGTATCGGCCCCCCGAACCGCACCACGAAAGCGTGGACAATTTAGAAGTGGTCCCTTTTAGCGCGCCAGCGAACGCCGGCTGTGGCCCAAAGAACAAGTCAGAGCCGAGAGATGATAAACAAAACAAAATTATATTCTCAATAAAGGCAGATCAAAACAATACACAAGTATGCACACTCCACAATACTTGAGTACAATATGTCACCAATCAAACAACGTACTACACAGTACAATCAGCCACACTCGAAACAACGGACACTGACAACAATACGCACTACAGTGCAGTCGCATGCATTGAACAACCAAGACACTTAAAGACTAAAGAGATAGAAAACCTATTCAGTCCAAAGTTCTTGGAACAAAAGTCTGAATGATACTCTTCCGAGAACCACTCACTCAAAGTCCAGCGTTGTTGTCATTCCCCTGCCCCCGAAGTTTCTCTTCCAGGAAACCTCACGTCTTTAATTGGCCACTCTCCAAGCTTCAAACTTCTTCGCCGGAAACACGTCGGCTTCACACTCGCAGCTGTTGCCACGTGTCTTCATCGATAGCGGTAGACACACACTCTTGCCTGTAGCTCGAGTCGTCACCCCTCAGTTGGAAATCCTCTTCTTCTCCTCCTTTGTCACGGCAGACAAAAGGCTTCGCCCACAAGGCGGTACACCCTACGCACTCTGGCGCATACTTTCTTCTTCTCCTGCTTTGTCACTAAGGACAAAACCTTCACCGACAGACGCGGCGGGATACCCTACGCACTCTGCCGTTAACTTCCTTCTTCTGCTGATCTCCTATCTCTGCTGCTCGGTTAAATACCTTCCGCGCGAGATTCCAGAAAGTTCTCATCATTTCGTCGGCGCGATACGCAGCGAAGGCTGGGGAGAGAGCGAGACGGTTCGAAAACCATCCGCGACGGATGACGCAACCCGGCATCACCACACCCCTTTCCATCTAGAAGATTCCAGGGCTTGCTCGGGCGTCGATGAGAGGAGGTTCGTCGGCGAACCCACGTTTCCGAGGGGAGAGAGATGCGCGCCCGGGGAGTCTTTGGATGCTTGTTTTCTTTTTTTTATCGTTGACCTCTCGGCGCTTCGTCGCGAGAATTTGGCGGCGCGCCCTTTTTTGAGCGCTCGGTTTGTGACACTCTATAAATATATGTTGAGCTTTGGACTCACTCGGACTCACCAAAATTTTACTGAGCCAAACTCACTCAGACTCACGCTCACAAAAATTTTCTTCCACCAGACTCACTCGGACTCAAACTCGCCAAAATATTACTCACCCGAACCCTCTGAGACACCCAGCTCGATCTGAGTCTACGTGAGTTCGAGTGAGTTGCGTTGGCAAACTCATGAGTGAGTTAGTTGACCTATGCTCTTCAGTCCCTTTAAAGGGGCCCTGCAACAATTTTTGAGCATGGGTTTTTTATCGGTGCTTCTAGTGCTGTGGAGCGCACCGATATCATTGTGTAAGTGGCAACGGCGGAATCCGAGCTGCTATAATTTTATTTCATGAAACAAACTACATTGAGTTCGGACTACAGCGACACACATCGGCTGATTTTGTTATGGAAAATGACATCATGTGATTTGATGTGATGACAAAGGCCGCTCGTTAGCACTGTATAGACCCCTATTCGGGGCTATTTAGAAATAGTACGAAGCTGCACAAAAACTGCTAAAGAGACGGCCAAGTATATTCGAAAAGAGTCGGTGTTCACATGTTTTGAGTGCCCTTAGTGCAAAGCATTGCGGCAACTACTCCAAAACATAGTTTACATTCAAGCCTAACTGGCAAGCAGCAGCAAAAAGTTTTATTAACATCATTTAATTCTTTTTTTTTCTTTGCCTATTCTCCAAATCAAGTAATATTTACATGAGAGTAGCTTCTTGCTTCATGTGTGGTGTAGTTATAACTGTATGCCACCTTCATTTTATTTTCATTGTCTCCTAGAGCAGTGGTTCTCAAATGGGGGTTTGCGAAGCCATATCTAAGATCTGCGACGCCCTCACCTGCTTTTTTTTATTTTTTAAAATTTATTTTAAATATGCAACTCTGTTTAGGAGCGACTGTGCTACGTATTGATGAACTGTCCAAAATGAAGGGGCATGGTTGTTTCACGTTTTTGGTAGCAATAAAAGGCACCTGTTTCATGCTCCAGTTGTGTTAATTTACCTATGCACCCCCCTTCCCTCCTCCCCCCCCTCGAAGGGGTCCCATATCACTTCAGCCAGTCCACAAGGGGTCCCCGACACATCCATGGCTGAGAACCACTGTCCTAGAGAATACAACGAGAGACACTATTCTGTAGCATTGAAAGTTACATACACCCAGACTTCTTCTATTAGTAATGATAGAAGAAGTCAGAAAAGCTTTGGAGAGCATGCAAAGAGGCAAAGCTGCTGGTGAGGATCAGGTAACATCAGATCTGCTGACAGATGGAGGACAGATTGTGTTAAAAAAACTAGCCACCCTGTTTACGAGGTGTCTCCTGACGGGAAGAGTACCAGAGTCTTGGAAGAACGCTAACATCATCTTAATACATAAGAAAGGAGATGACAAGGACATGAATAATTACAGGCCGATCAGCTTGCTCTCTGTAGTATACAAGCTATTTACAAAGATAATTGCTAACAGAGTAAAGAAAACATTAGAATTCAATCAACCAAAGGAACAAGCAGGATTTCGAACAGGCTACTCAACAATCGACCACATTCGTACTATCAATCAGGTAATAGAGAAATGCTCAGAATATAATCAACCACTATACATAGCCTTCATAGATTACGAGAAGGCGTTTGATTCAGTAGAAATATCAGCCGTCATGCAGACACTGCGGAATCAGGGCGTCGATGAAGTATATATAAACATCCTGGAAGAAATCTACAGGGGATCAACTGCTACCATAGTGCTTCATAAAGAAAGCAACAAAATACCAATCAAGAAGGGTGTAAGGCAGGGGGACACGATCTCCCCAATGCTATTTACCGCGTGCTTACAGGAGGTTTTCAGAAGCCTAGAATGGGAACAGTTAGGGATAAGAGTTAATGGAGAGTACCTTAGTAACCTGCGCTTCGCTGATGACATTGCATTGCTGAGTAACTCAGGGGACGAATTGCAACTCATGATTACGGAGTTAGACAAGGAGAGCAAAAAAGTGGGTATTAAAGTGAATCTGCAGAAAATGAAAGTAATGTACAACAACCTCGGAAAAGAGCAGCACTTCGATATAGGTAATAGTGCACTTCAAGTTGTAAAAGACTATGTCTACTTAGGGCAGGTAATAACCGCGGAGCCGAACCACGAGATTGAAGTAACTAGAAGAATAAGAATGTGGGTGGAGCACATTTGGCAAGCACTCTCAAATTATGACAGGTAGATTGCCACTATCTGTCAAGAGGAACGTATATAACAGCTGTATCTTGCCGGTACTTAGCTACGGAGCAGAGACCTGGAGGCTTACAAAGAGGGTTCAGCTTAAATTGAAGACGATGCAGCGAGCAATGGAAAGAAAAATGGTAGGTGTAATCTTAAGAGACAAGAAGAGAGCAGAGTGGATTAGGGAACAAACCGGAGTTAAGGATATCATAGTTGGAATCAAGAAGCGAAAATGGACATGGGCCGGGCATGTAGCACGTAGACAGGATAACCGCTGGTCAATAAGGGTAACTAACTGGATTCCCAGAGAAGGCAAGAGGGTTAGGGGGAGGCAGAAGGTAAGGTGGGCAGATGAGATTAAGAAGTTTGCGGGTATAAATTGGCAGCAGCAAGCACAGGACCGGGTTAACTGGCGGAACATGGGAGAGGCCTTTGTCTTGCAGTGGATGTAGTCAGGCTGATGATGATGATGATGACACTCAAAGCTGATATCACTGATGGTCTGCCATCCTAAAAATATGTGCATTGTTTTCTATCTCTCACACTGTTTATGATGCATGACTGAAGTAGCATAACAGTGACACAGGGAAAGAAAACATGTGATTATGAAGCACGTCCCATCTGAGCACTCTGTTATGTCCTAAAGTCACCGTAGAAACACGAGAAAAGGAAGTAACATTGCACCTGAAGTGAAACAGCGTACATCATAGCTACAAGCAATGTGTGAGTTGGCAGTTTGTTTCTGTAGCTCAAGTATCGCTCACGGAACTTTATCATCAAATATGCTTTTTGTTTCAGCTGAAGTACGTTGGTAGAACTGTATTTTCAATACATAGTCAAGGGTTCGAATTTCATTTAAGGGCTGTTTTAGGTAAAAATGTCTAACATCGGTTTGCTATGCTGTTTATCTTGCTGTAAATCTTGTTTATCTTGCACGCAGCTGGTAGAGAGGGACGATGAGTTCCTTGGGGCATGCATGGAGCGGCTGGTGTTCTACTATGGTTGCAGCGATGGCTGGTGCCCTGTGCGCTTCTATTGGAACATGAAAGAGACCTTCCCGAATGGTGACATCACTCTATGTAGCCTCAACATAAAGCATGCATTCGTGCTTGACCGTACAGCGGAAATCGCTGCCTTCATCTCGAACAGGATAAAGGACAGCTTGTGATGTCAATTTATTCGTGCCATAGTTATTGTGCTGTGTTGTTTTCTGAAAGCCCGTCATTTTGATTGTGCGCTTTTGGTGGTATTTTGTTTGTGTATTTAAAAAGACACAATGCTCAAATGGCATTCTAAACTATACATTTATTTGTGCTCTTGCAAATATTATCTTTCTTAATGTTGGTGTACAGTACAAATCATCTGTTTCTTGCCACCTTTACACAGAATCTGCGCATCGCATGTGGCATGCAGATTTAGTTTCTCAGTTGCATTTGAACGTGATAGTCTATTTTTTCGATGGTTGCAGCATTTTTATATAAACCAGAGCTTTATCTGCACTTTTGATCTTACCTATGGACCAACATTTCATCACTGCACTCTGCTATGCTGAGTACATGTGTTTTTAAGGTAATGCGGTGCTTTCATAAGCAGGGTGGCTATTTTTAGAAGCTAACAAGTGTTACCGATATATGAGTAATTTCACGTATATGATTTCAAGTACTGCTACCCCCAGGGTAAAAAAAGCCGATAAATTTACAATGTTGTGCTATTGCCATATTTTTTTTAATGTACAATCTGACCAGTAAGACTAATGCCAGGGCTCACTTTTGGGAGTATTGAGGTATTGATGTCACGATGGAATGTGCAGCTATACGTATAGTGTGTGCAAGAACCACAGCCAAAGGCAATAAGTTTTCAAGGGACACATTGTGGTATACGTAAGAAGCCGTAAAATGTCTGAAACAACTTATAGGTACCTGTGAAACATCTGGTACATGTTGGCTTATTCAATGCACTATCCTTTCTGGGGCCTTGATTTGTTACATCACTCCATTGACCTATATAATAAGTGCATGCAAACCGAGTGGGAAAGCATGCTTGCAGGATATTGGTTGATGTATGCATTTTGTTAGCTTTTTCTCATAACCTGTGTGCATGGTGATGATTGTACTGCATAATAATCTCATAATAATTATGTACAAACACTTGTAACACACATATATCACAGTTCAAAACATGATGTACGCCATCCTTTTAAGTATTAAACTAGAGGAAGAACAATCATGTGATATTTTTGAGAAATATAGTGTTTCTCAATTGCTTGTTTTGTTTATTGTGGCCTGTGAATTGCTGCTATAAAATTTTCCCTGTGTAACAAGAAGTTTTGTTTGTCTGTGTACTTTTGTATAATTCCGTGGACTTGCAGAAACAAGTGTACATTTGCTTCTGTGCGTTCTTTTGGCATTATTGGCCAGAAATGTCACTGGCTCGTGCTATAATTATGCATGTTTACATGGTGCTACAAGTTGACGATTACACACTGCACGTGGTGCAGCTAGTTATGCTCAGACTCTTGTGAGACAAATGGGAAATTTATATATCTGTTTTTTTTTTTTTGCTTGCTGGATACCTGTTGCCATTAGCCCTTAGGTACAGTGCAACATTTGTTTCTCCTGTCTACACGTCATGTAGCAACGCAAGTGACTAATTGTGATATTGATGTCTATTGTTTATGCATTGTCTAGTCTGCCAGAAATAGTATTATTATTAGCCAATTTTACATTTCTTGCTCTTTGTTGTGATGTTGAGAATACTATGCCAGTAGTATTTTAATGCTTAAGTTTTGTGTGGTACTTTGTAACTTTGTTTTTGATGTCTAAAAACAGTAGAAATTGTGTGCTGTTGCTTATGTGTGCCTAGTCTTTGTACTTTATTTTAATTTTTGACAATACACTGTTTTTTAAAACAGCTCCTGCATGGTGCATCGCTCATTCTTTTCTTTTTTCAGGTGCATACAAATCAACCGTTGAGGCATTTGTCTGCATTTATTATTCATTAAGCTAGATTTACATGCAGCCTTGTGAATAAGAGTGGCCCTGAAACAGATTTTTAATGTTTTGTCAGCGTTTAGGTTAGAGTATAATTAAACCATTTGCATCACAAATTTAGTAACACACCGTGTACCAAGGCCGCTATGGACAATTATATCATACCCTACTTCTCGCCTCTTCCTTGCCTCCTCAACTCGTGAGGCACGCTGGCATCGCTGGCGATCGCAGTGCTCTCATGAATGCGCTCGACGATTTGAGCTTTTACCAGTCTAGACCTCCGATATCGCACGCCGACAGGTTGCACGCAGTCTTAGAGGCCATCACACAGTGCGCCCGGCAGCTCGCACGCAGTCTGGCAACAGAGACGAAGATCGCAAACTGGTTTATATCTGCTCTGACAGGTGCCGCCACCCTCGCAGCCCACCTTACTTCCGCGCGTTCTACAGCCTATAACAGCCAATCAGATCAGCAGTCATGGTGATGTCAAATGGCCAGAGCATGTCAATCTGTGAATGGGCGGCTGAAAATGTGTTTGGCAGAGTTGCAGCGATCTGCAGTGATTAGCAGCTTTAAGTCGTTGTAATAAATTACACAGTTTATGCAGAGAGCTCAAATATGTCTCTAAATGGTCTACCGGCCCATTGTTTTTGTGCAATAGAGCCAAAATCATTTCAGGGCCCCTTAGGACTGTCGAGCATGCTTCTTGTACCATAGAGTTAAGTGATTAACATGTTGATCGAAAGAACAATCTTGCAGCTTAGTGCCAGCACACATGCATAATCACTTTGCTGATAAATGTGGGACTACAGCACCTTTTCTTTGTTGATTTTCTGTTGTGCAAAAGGCAGGCCCATCTTGTACCTCACAGACAAATTGCGCCTCTGACCCCATGGCATGTAGCGAAGAGCATATTACAAGCATCAGCTACCAGCTCCACCAAATCACTATATGATGTCGCAAATCATTTGCATGCTTTTGGAGGATGTTATTTATGTTACCATTTGATCAATGAGAACAGAGAGCTCCAATTGAAGTGATTGTATTATGATGTCTTACACCTATGTATGCTCCTTCTTAATTTATTTTGTGTGTATCTGAATGGGTGTCTAAGCATATAGAGAAGGCACTTTAATCTCCATATTACAATTCATTCCAGTGAGATTGATTGAGCTGAGTGCTTCTCATTTTCTTCAGGGAAAGTTTTATGCAATCTTCGAGATGCTAATTAGTCTGATATAAGTTTCTATTGGTCTAGCATGCTTTTTATTAGCTACCAGCCGCATGTCCAGGAATTTCGACTGGGCATAGAGTTTTGTGTATATACACTAGAGGGAGCTCTGGCGCTAGTGTACATGGGAGCTACAACGCATAGCGCTTCAGTGAGTATGGGAATTGTGGGTAGTACACGGATTTGCCTAGTCTTTGTACTTTACGTTCCTTTTGGCTTTGCGGGGCTTGAAGCTGCTTTGTCGTGAAGCAACGATTGGTGAATGTTAGCAGTTGCGCCTCACCACCTAAATCTTTTAGGCTTACTATTTCAAATCGGGTCACGGTGTTCAAAAGAGAATTCGCTTTTTTCTTAGAAACAAAACCGAAACAAAGCAATAAACGAAGTCACAAGTGCGATTCGCTGCCCGCTAGTACGAAAACTAGGCAAATTCGTGTACTACCCATCATTACTATGATCACTGAACAATTGCAGCGCCAGAGTCCCCTCTAGCTAATTTTAGGAAGCTCTATGCGACTGGGTACATATATTTATGTCTAGACAGTTTGTATTGGTGCCTATGATGGTGGATGCTGACAGACTATATTGCATCATACAGCATAATGTACAGGTAGAATTGTTAAAGATATCGCTTTACCTATGTCCTAGTCTCAAACCATGTTCATGCATATTCCTATTGGGATGCCAGTTGATTTTCACAATGCTCGGCACGCTGGTTGGTCCCGAAGTGTATCAACAAGTTTGTTCATGATACGAAGGGTAGCACTTATATTTTAATTAACCTTCAAAAAATTTGCCATAAAAGCCTTTTCGTCTCGAGCTACTGGCGGTGCTTGGTAACTGCAGTTTTGCTTGCATATTATTGTTGCAAGTAAGAGATCTGAGGCAAGAAATAAACGTGTTGACAGCTTGGGAACTGAGAGTACACTGACTTTTATTCAAAAGTAGAAACAGATCTGCCGTGTATCTTTAGAACAGATACCTTTATGCAAGAAAGAGCAAAACATTTTGTGTGCACTTTAAGGGGAGAAGCACTAGCTTTCCCATAAGTGAGAAGAATTGCCCCGTGTTGGTAAAATAATGCAGGTTCATAAATGAATACTTGACTCTAAAGAGAACGAGAAAAAGAGGTGACAGACAGTCGCTGTTGAGTGATTGAAATGAATAACCATTGTGTGTATGAGAATAATCTTTATGAATTTCGTCTCAAACTATTGTCGGACCAACTTAGAATTCTGATGGTTCACTTGACTGGTCCTTGTTAGTCTCTCACCAAAATTACTATTGGCTTTCATATAGAGTTCATTTGGTTGATAGGTGATGAGTTGTCAATAACATTTTTCTTTCACTTTAGCATCAAGCTTTTGTATTTCAATTTCAACAAGTCATGTGGCATGTAATCAGCCCCAACTTTGGATTTGTCATCAATGGCGTTTAGCGAACATCTGTAAGAAAGCCAGCTGCCTCCCAGATTTTTTTTTTTTTGCTGTTTCTTATTTGTTACTTGCTTGTTTTGCAAGAACATATGACCAGATCTCTTAGAGCTGAAAGGCAAATGATGCGCCTGAGTAACGTAGAGCAGAACTAAAATTGTCCCTGTGCAGTGCGCATTCTATTCGCTCTAAATGCGCAGCCAGCTTCACCAAAACCACATTATGCGGCAATCAACACTCTTTTTCATAATTTTTTTTTCAATTGTAAAGATTTTTGTCAAAAAAAAAACCAACGAAAGTGCCAAGAAAAATAGCAACCAAAAGTTTTTACTGACGCTAGCCGTCGCAAGTAATTACATATTGTTTCTCAACAAACGCTATGTTGTTGTTATGATGATGATAGCTAAACTTTACGGTACCGCTTGCGCCATCTCTTGCTGTCCTAGAGAAACAATTGCGGTCATCGGCTGAGACGAGCAGCAAGCTCCTGCGGCCGTGTCCTCTACCGTCACTCGTGAAGATCGGCGCGGGCGTCGGAGCGAATTCACGCCTTCGCGCAGCCAGCAGTGGAAACGACGCAATGCTTCGGACTGTGCTGGTAGCGCGAAACGAACTGGGCCGTGCCCCTAGTCGCTGCAAGCGTTTCGCCCGAGCCGCCAGCGTGCTCTGCCTGGAAAGGAGGGACGTAAATCCCACCAGCCGGTGAGAGGAAAAAATAGTGACGAAAAGGTCATCACTTCGATGTAGAAACCGCGATCTTGCAAGAACTCCTTATTAGGTGGCATTACGATCTTTATCGAGCACATTGGAGGGATATTATTTTGTTTCTTTGCTATAGTAGTGAAAACGAAAACACGGTCGTGCGTGAGTTTCGCTCAGTACTACGCAGTAGTAGTGGTTATCCTGTGTATTTCTGTGCAGTCTTTGTGCGTTTTCGCTAGTATTATGGAAGTATTCAGTCAGTAACAGCTATTCCAGGTAAATGCATTAGTTGGTTTCGCTACCACGCCTTCACGATCGCTGCACGGTTGATCTCGGCTCCGATACGTCTTTGATTCACAAATCGAAGCTTGGTCAATAAACTATGGTCTCTAACCTGCCAAATATTTCAATCGTGAAGATCGAGCACAACACCGCATCGTGCGACTCCGTGGCCTGCAAGCTAAGCGCTCTGGGTTTTTACGCGATTGGTAGATACCTGAATACCAGTGTACTTCTTTCCTCGTCTTCCGCAGGCTGATCGTACAGAGCCCTAGGATCCTCCTGAAACCGAAGTTCAAGGATGGCGTCACGCGACGTATGTACAGTGCAGGTAATGTGAACGAATGGCCAGACTCAGTGCCGGTCCACTTTCGTATTATTGCTCCCTAAAAATAACGTTTGTTGACCTTCTGACTTCTGTTGCTGGCTCCATTTGTATGCGTTGGCCTACTGACCTTCATCAAAAAGCTGCACCATACTTTCTTTAATGTAAAAACAGGTGACGGCATTTTATGCACTAAGTGGTTGGTATCTGAGCTGGGACAGTTATTGCTAGCTTACAGCTATCATATGGAAGTGAGTAGGGTGGAGTCATATGGAAGTGAGCACGGTCAAGTTATAAAGCTCTGTTTATTGTACGCAGACACACCAGCATTGCAGGTCGAATCCAATTAGGGGCCGCTTACATTTTTAAGGTGCCAGCTAAAGTAACTTTGACACGTGGACGAGTTCGGCTTTGATTTGGCACCGTATCCTACACATTCCCTTGTTCTTTCATTCTACCTCTTTCTGCCCAGGTTGAAAGTGTTGTTTCAGCTCTGCACTTTGTCTCCATGCAGATTTGCCCCGGCATTTACGAGTACAGCTGCCAGCGCTGTCGCCGACCATGGAGATGGGCACCATAGTGAGCTGGGAAAAGAAGGAGGGTGACAAGCTGGGTGAGGGAGACCTGCTGTGCGAAATTGAGACAGACAAGGCCACGATGGGCTTCGAGACGCCAGAGGAGGGATACCTGGCCAAGATCCTCATTCCCGCTGGCACTAAGGACGTGCCACTCGGGAAGGTTAGGATTCCGTGGTTTCACATGGTCACATGATTCATGCTGTCTTTTGTAGAAGTTGAAAAATTTAGCTAAGGGTTCACGGTTGGTGGGACTGAACTTTGCTGTCAATACTCTTACATATTGTGTGTAAAGGGTTGACCGACCGTTACACCCCCTTACCTCTTTCACATGCACCTAAATCTAAGTAAATAGGCGGTCTTACGTTTCAACCTCTAGTAAATGTGATCTCCATGGCCAGATACTAAACCTGCACCATCGTGCTTAACTGCCCTACTATAACTGCTTATCTACCATGCCAGATTAAACAAAGTTCTGAGCAGAGGAAACACGTACGAAGAAGTGAACAATCCTGCACCTGACCTCGTTCACTTCCTTGTTCATGTTTCCTTTGTGCAGAACCTTGTTTAATCATGTATGACCGATTCGCCCAGCAACATGCGTTATTGAACTACTTTGGCAGGTCCATTATGCTTTCCGAGAAAGCAATTTTACATTTACTCCTTGCATGAGTTCAGGTAATTGCAGATTGCATCTTTTCAGGCTATCACAGTATGTAGATACACTTCCGTGCATCCCCTTGCAGCTCCTATGCATTCTGGTTTACAACGAGGAGGATGTTGCTGCTTTCAAAAGCTTCGTTGATGACGGTGCCGCCGCCCCGCCCCCACCAAAGGCAGCCGCTGCACCCCCACCTGCTGCAGCTCCGACCCCAGCGGCAGCACC
This sequence comes from Rhipicephalus microplus, assembly GCF_043290135.1. Lineage (NCBI taxonomy): Eukaryota > Metazoa > Arthropoda > Arachnida > Ixodida > Ixodidae > Rhipicephalus > Rhipicephalus microplus. Next base: position 194,559,390 of record NC_134701.1, read on the forward strand.
TCCGCCACCTGCACCGTCAGTGCCTGCTGCTCCAGCAGCCGCCCCAACAACGGGCCTGGGTGGTCGCCTTTTTGCTAGCCCCCTGGCGAAGCGACTTGCTTCAGAGCAAGGCATCAACCTGGCTGTAAGCTTTGCTGTTGGCACTGTCATTCCCGACCCAGTCGCTTTCATGTTTCGGCAAGAGCCATAGTGCTGGAAGCTTGTCTGTACACTGCAAGGCATTAGAAAAAAATCTTGCTGTCCTAATTGCATGTGCATAGCTTCCAACTCTTTCTTCAAGTCTCTTTAACTGTAATACAGAAATCTTACACCGTGAAGCATATTGAGAGTGGAAAGAAGGCAATTTGATAGCTATACCCAGCCAACTCTTTTGTCAGTGAAGAAGTTCAAGAAGGAAGCTGTTGCATAGGATGGGTCGACGGTAACCTTGAATCAGTTGTAGATCTCTTGATACATGGAGGTTTGCTTTTGGAGCTATTATTCACTCTGATTATGGTTTAATTGCTTAAATAACTTTGAAAACTGTTTGACGTGCGATTTGAACACAACATTTACCATTGCTTGTAGAATGTTGTGACGTGTAAACATAGCTTAAATGCTTATTACAGCAAATACCTTCTGGAAGTGGGCCGGGAGGAAGAATTGTAGCTCAAGATTTGGCTTCTGCCGCAGCCATGCCAAGGGCAGCAGCGGCAGGAGGTGTTGTATCAAAATACGAGGACATATCGCTCACCAGTATGCGTCAGGTAAGTTGCGAATGTCCTAGCAAACTAGTGTATCATCTCAAATGCCAATATCTGTCTGTCTATTTCTTTCATTCTTTCTTTGCCTGAGTTTCCCCACTATCTCCAAGTCTGTCTATCATGTAGCCTGCGCTATATGTTGCCATTGAGCTGTTCTCTTTGTGTGCAACATTTGTATTTGAAAGAGTTGGCATAAGGTGTGGGAATATTCGAACATTTTAAATACCATCAGTTCTTTCAAATATTAGAAAGAAACTAAGCTCGCTGGATTTCTTGCCTACCGATTGTGCCCCCGCGATCTCCGATGACAGCGTAGCTCTGGCTGACTGGCTTGCCCCGCGCCATCTCCTGGCACTGACAAGAGCTCTCGCTGAGTGGCACCCCGTCCTCAGACTTCTGCGACTGTGTTCATCTTTCCTATCTTCTCTTTACTTCCTTATGTGGCTGTCCCTGCACCTCTCTTTCTTCCTGCTCCTCTCTCTATCTCTATACCGTTAATTCCTCCCTATACTTTTTAATCCCTCCTTACCCCCATCCCCTGAACAGAACTGTGGAGGTGCCCCTCATTGAGAGAAAAGCAGTAACGAAACTGTGCTTATTTCTTTCTTTTCCCCTTTCAAAAGTCACTTATTAAATACTGAGCATGATACACATGCCCAAAAATAAGAATATTGCTGGCTCTGCAGAAGCAGACATGGTTCTTTGCATGCATTCCTATCCTTGAATATTTGCCGTGCTGCAATTTGTGACAATTTCATGCTGTTGGTGGAATCACTCCTATAAAGTACTTTCACAGCGCTATGCGTGATACTAAGATATTAAATTTTTTGCTATACGCGTGGCTTTTGGTGTGTGATCAAGTACCTCCTAGTTTATAGGCATTGGTTCTTTCTGAAGCTAATATACTTTTGATTGAGCCAGATAAATGGTTTGCGTCATGCAATTTTAAAAAATAATTGGGAGTAAAATAAGCAGGATTTTACTTCAACTGCTAATCAACTTATGAATGTGCTGTCATGCTATATCTTAGGGTACTTGATTCATATTAGAAAATGACGGTATCAAACACTCACACGTTGCATTAATGTTTCGCATTGTGCTGAAACTGCATGACAAGAAAACTCCTTGAACTCTCTGTTTGGTTACAAACTACAAATGTTCAGCAACACGTAAAACGCTATTGTCGAAGAGGGTTGAAAGTTTCTGCTCAAAAGCTTATTAGTTTCTGCTTTGCTTAGTTTTTTTATTCGTGTAGCTCCTTGCTTCGCATTGAACATTTCTTTACAAAAGCCTGACTGTTTGAGAACCAAGCTCCACAATTTTTAAAGACATTGTGCTTTAAAGACATCGCTTTTGCTGCAAAATAAAAAGAAAAATATCAATCAGAAATAATGTTACCATTGGCTCTGTGCATGTTTTGAAGTTAGTCGTTTGTGTACAGACTGTTCAGACTTTTCGGATTGTAAAGCTACGTCCTTTTTGACATGCTTTCAGACAATCGCAAAGCGATTACTTCAGTCAAAACAGACGATACCACACTACTACCTCAGCGTTGATATCAAGATGGATGCCTTACTCAAGTAAGTGGCCGCTGCAGGAACAGAATTATCAGGATACGGAAATGCAAAAAGCTGTACTGCCAGCTACAGTCTATTACCGTTACCGTAGAAGCAAGTGATGCAGAGAAAAAAACACACTAGGCCTGCGCGGCACGCGCAGCACAGTCATAGCCAAAGCTGGAAGAGCAGCCTTTCAGAGCCTTTTCTAAAAACTTGTCGGGTACCTGCTATGAGCACGCTTGCTGGGTACCTGCTATGCCATAAATAATCATATTTTTTTTTTGTAGTAGGCGACCATTCACAATGCTATCCTCCGTCACTCTACAGAGAAGCGTGGTATGCACTGCACACTTGTTAGGAATATTGTGCAATTTTTTTATGCAGTGGCTTACGACGAAGAATCACGCGTGTAGTGGGTATGCGCCGCAGTTAATAGGTGATCAACACCAGGTTTTCTAATGGGTGGAAGCATTGGACGACCCACTCATTATGCAATTAGCATTGTGTAATGCCTGGTTGTTCCTTTGACGTTTTAAAACACTTTATTACTCATATTTATGCAATTCCTTTCCCGACATCATGCCTGCCTAAGGCCAGTTTCGTAGCGAGTTTCAAGCACTGGCATGACTCCGTGGAAGAATACTGGGCTGGCACGCAGCGAACCCGAGTTCAAATCCCATTGTGTACGTGGTGTCTTCTTATTTATGTTTTTTTTTCTTATTTCTTGCGATACTGGTTACAGACACCGGCGGCGGAAAACTATGGCGCCACACGTGACCCGTGTTCTGATCTCATAACAGCTTTTGCTGTAAAACAAGGGCACTCATAGTGCCAGTGCAATGTTGTACCACTTTTGTTTTGCTTCAGCCAAAAGCCTACGTTCATCTAGCTGTGCATTTATCGCAGGTGTTTATATAAGCGTCAGACTAGGTGGCATGATTGCAAATTTGTGTTCAACATATGGCACCTGTAATAAAAGAGGGAAATGCCATTTGCATGGCCTGGTCTCGAACCTTGCCTTTCATTATTAGTACCAAGTAAATTGTTTGTAAATAAATAGCGAGGGGGAATCACAGGTAAGGAGACAGAAGGATCGCAAGTTGTCAAGACCTTGTGATTGTTATGAACACGCACTCCTCTTCCTCCTTGGTTTAGCATAGTCTCTAAAGATGTGAAAAGCGTGATTAATAAAAAAAGGGAGTAACAAGCACATTTAGCTCACGCGTCTAGAAATGCAAAGCTTTTTGTGCAAGATGCATCTTTTTGCTCGTTTGTTCCAGGCTTCGTGCCGAGTTTAACAAGATGATGGAGAAGGATGGTGTCAAGGTATCCGTGAACGACTTTGTGATCAAGGCAACTGCGCTGGCGTCCAAGAAAGTGCCAGCTGCCAACTCGTCTTGGCAAGACACCTTCATCCGAGAGTGAGTTGATGGCATCACCTTTTGAAATGTCACTTCTTGTCCCCATCTCCGTAAAAATTTCTTTTCATTTGGTTTCCAAGCTTACAGCTGCAGTTTCCTCTTTGCACGATCCTTGTTTACATTGCAGCAGCAATGTGCATAGCTTTCTGTGGCTTTGTTACTTTTAAAAAGGACCTGCAACGCTTTTCAAAGTAGTCATGGGATGGCTTTGTTAAAGGACTTCACTGACGGATTGACTGCCACAAAAAGTTTCACAATATGTTCAGCAGGAGTGATGTTTTAGAGATTTGCCACAAGCTTTAAGCACTTCCTCTCTCCTTGCGTATTAGTGAATTTGCTGAAAGCTTTGCAGGGATACACGTCAATAGGCAAGCATGTGTGATGACCTCGAGCACTTGATTTTTTTTTTCTCTTCGAACGTGCGACCCCGCTGTGCTCGCGAGTTAACGCATTGTCATGCAGCAGCATTGCATGGCAGCTGCTGCGATTACACAGCTCATCATGCTCAAATCAGCCAATGGCCGCAGACTTTGGGTTTATGCAGTGGTCACTTGGGCTTATGGCATCATTTGTCAAGGGAAGAGAGACTGATTTCTAGCTGTACTTGAGAAGAATTTATCGTAATTTTTAGGCCACCTGCTGAGCTATAATGTTTGCCTCGCATATTCTGAGGCGTCCTGACTACTTATCGGCAGCGTCTGCTGGCCACGCTCAAAAAGTGTTGCGGGCCCCCTCAAACACACCTAGCTCGTATTCTTCTGTTTGCAACATCTTCAAATATACACATACAGTGTCATGCCGAATAAGAAAGGAAATTGATCGAAGGACTAAATTTTGTTGGACAAATTTGTCACGCAAGGTCAACAGATAATGCAGCCAAGAAAAACGTGGGATATATTGTTCGCAAACTTTTCTGGGAAGTTTGTGGGTCCTCTTCCCACCAAGTTGTTTCTTCGTCCACCTGCATTTGATTTGCCATATACTTAGTACATATTTATAGCCTTTAATTAAAAGCTACAAGTATGCCCAGAAACTACAAATATGTATGCCTTGTTTATTTTTGCTTTCTTTGGCTTGATTATAGTGTTTTGCCTTTATACAGTTCCATCATACAATGCTATACAGTGCCATATTGTACTCATTGCTGAGTGAGGTGACAGATTTAATTTCTGGCAGGAGCAGTAACGTAGCAGCACTATCGTCTGCACAAGGGCGCTCGCACATGCGCCAGCTAATGGGGTGTATCTTTTTAAATTCTTTCTTGTAATAAATTTCCAGTTTCAAGTTAGCGCTCTTTGTGTCCGCTCTCTTTTTCTTTCATCCTTCTTTTTTTTTTTTTGGCACTTCAAAGTTGTTTTTTAATGTCTTACAAACTAGCCAAAGCTTCCATGCTTCTACAATTTACACCATGTTTCGGCTACATATCAGTGAATTCCAGGTTGTGAAGATTAATTTGAAGCTATGTGCTACAGCCCTTATAATAAGCCCAATGTGCAGCTTCAAAGCATTCAAGTCTGCTGTTAAGCATTCATTTTTTTATTTTTCATCCTCTTAATAATTCTTATGTATGCTAAAACCTCGTTAATTCAAACTCACTGGGACCATGAGAAATCTTCAAATCAAGTGGTTTTTCAAATTAACAGAACTTAATTATTCAAGGTAATCAGGGCTGGTCGTTTGCTGCTCCGAAGGTTATGTTTTCCTGCATTACCAGGTTACAATTTTGCCCCGAACAAGGGAAAGCATTGGGCCTCGCTGCTGCCACCGCAAGAAAAAAAAGGAAAACCGTCATGATCCAACTGAAATGCGCATCTGCGAAAAAGAAGACATCATGTCGCCTGCCCCTCGCTGCGTTAGCACGTGATGATGCGACCATTCGTTCATTCTTTCTAGTAAAATAAAGAGTTTAATAATACACAGTGTGACAAAATTTGCGATGTGTTTGATCATCACAAAACACGATCACCGAAGTTTTCGAACCGAGTTTTCAAAGTAGGCGTTGCAGGCAAGAACTCCGCCAGCAGTGCTAGTGCGAAAATTGCGGGAGAAACCGGCACTCGGAGGTTTGCATACATCGCAAATTCCGCCAGACTGTCTTTTATTATTTTTCTTTATATTCCCCGAAAGAATTGGTAAATCATGTTGCGCTCACGTTGCGAGAAGCATGCGACATGCTGCCTATGCGTCCCTGCTGTGCTGCAGTGAAGCAATTCTTGTTTTCCGGGGCCACACATTTTAGCTGATCATGCTACCTTTTGTTTTTACGATTTTATTTTTCAAGCTGGAAGTATTAGTTTTAGCATGTTTTAGCTTCCGCTCATTAGTATCGTGCTATACATTGCCTAGTGGCTCTTAAGGGCTGTCGTTCCCACAATTTTTTGGCGAAATAGGGACTTAGCACAAGCGTTGCACCCAAAGTTTTCTAATCAACCGGACTGGTGCTAACCGCCGCTTCAAAATCTGCTCAAACTTACATTTAAAAACACGGGACTGTGGAAATACTTCAAATTAAGCAGGATTTCAAAATAACCGAGTTAGAATTACTGAAGCTTTACTGTAATTGTTCATTGATGCTCCTCGATAGAAAGCACAGGTCATGTTCAGAAATACATCCCACCAGATTTTCTTGATGAAGTGCTGGTCTTGTTTAAAATTGTTAGATCTTAAATGTAATGTTTACCTATTGCAAGTCACTCAACTAGCATATTTCTCCATATTATATTAGTAATATTAAGTAATCCCATGTAATGAAGTACAGGTGCACTTGGTAATAACAAATGCTGTACCCCTTGTGTTTGCTTTTAGGTACAAGTCTGTAGATGTGAGCATGGCAGTGAGCACTCCAGAAGGACTCATCACGCCCATCGTTTTCAGTGCTGAGAAGAAGGTATAGCACATTTATTTCGCTGTCTCAATTCTGCTCTCTCTCTCTCTCTTTATAATCTCTTTAGTACTTTCACTTCTGCACTTCTACAATACTAGTGATAATTATGATTTGGAAAGGGCCCTGCTGCAGAGGTCCAGTGACTAAGGTACTTGGCTGCTGACCCGCAGGTCGCGGATCGAATCCCGGCTATGGCAGCTGCATTTTTGATGGAGGTGAAAATGCTGTAGGACCGTGTGCTCAGATTTGGGTGCACATCAAAGAACTCTAGGTGGTCGAAATTTCCAGAGCCTTCCACTACGGCATTTCTCATAATCTTATGATGGTTTTGGGACGTTAAACCCCGCGTATAAATTAAATCAATGATTTGGAATGAGGTTACTGGTCAAGTTGAAAGTGACATGGCATTGTGTCGTCTATGTAGAGGACGGATCTCAAACTCACTTGAGCCAGTGGATCTCAGTCACAAAATTTAGTCTCGCGAGGCAGGGATAGTGAAGAAGGTAGGAGCAGGTGTGTGTGTGTGTGTGTGTGTGTGTGGGGTGCACAATATGCCAGCAAACGTTGCTGTTTGAAAGACAACTTTCTCATCTCTCTGATAGACTGCATTTCTGAAGGAGATTTAAAATTGGGAGTGAGGATTCTAACAATTATTTAATACCGACATCTGAATTGACTCAAATCCGGAGGCGGATTCTGAAAGTCGCCTTTGGTTTTATGGTTATGTTTCAGAACAATGTGAACACATGGGACGTTTCACAAAGACAATGCCTTAGTTAAAGCAGTCATGTCTGTGTATCTCACAAACATATTAAATAAATATAAAAAACAATGTGAGGCAAAGACAGTCATGTGCGGGCTACGAGCTGCATCCAAGAGCCTCGTCGGCCGCATGTTTGAGATTCCTGGTGTAGAGCCTAAAATATTTTGTGCTCATAGTTACAACCGCTACCTCACAGTACTTTCAGTGTCTCATTGTTGCAGTGACAAACAGAGATTAGCCATGGAGTGTCATAGTATCAAGGTCTTTGTGTTGGCAATGCCTGTGGCTTCACTCAAGGAGCAGTAATGCTTACACTGACTGCATTCTCTCAGTATCTCCCAGAGCTTCGCGTGTCGTGAGCATAGTCCTCAGCATAGGTCGGTAAAAATATGTGGGACTCAGAATCACTCAAGAAATAGACAGAGGAACTTCGTTTATACATACCCCGGTTTCGCGACGACCCCCATTTTACGACAAATCAGTTAGGTCCCAGCAACATCCCCATAGAAAGAACATATGAAAAACCTTGTTTATTCGATGCAGTTTTATGCCGACCCAGCATCTTACGACAACTTTCAGATTCCGTCCTTAAGAAGAAAAAAAACACTCTTGCTCAAATCAAACGACGTCCAAATATTTCTGAGTGCAAAATATGAACTTGCGCTCCCCTAGGTTGACGATTAGAAAAGTAGAGAGACAGGATGTCTTCTTAGAATAGAAAATTTCTTTTCCTGTAAGTTCATGGTTTTCTACGTATGCCTTAATCGCAAGCGTACGTATTCGGTTCGTTATCTAGTCAAGCTCAATCCACAAAGAGTAGCTTCTGGCAGCCGAAAAGGTGGTATTTTCAAGTTTTCGATCCATGACAACTTTTTCTGATCAGCGTAGAGCTGATCTGCTTTTGTCGCACTCGTAGTCACAGGCTTGCGCACGCATAAAGGTGCAATGCAGCTGTTTTCACCGTACAAAATCACTTTCACTTGATGTCAGCGTTCATAATAACAGCAAGACATCACTAGTTGCACTTTACAAGCAAACAAATTACAATATGCACAGCTTCGTCGCGCACGGAGGCATTCTATGCAAACTCATGGTCTGTCGTCATTATGTGATAGCAATGACACTGTGTCTGGTCCTTCTTATGGGAGGCTGTTGGCCATGCGGTTTCAGTTTCGTTTTCACGCATAGGCAATTTTCGGGCTCTGTTTATTGGTAGAAAGATGCACATTGGTTTAGATTTTTTTTAATTGAGCATAAAAATTTGCTCGCACCTCCTCCAACTAAATATTCCTGCCTAGCTACCCCTGGCAAGAATAATTTAATCACTAATTTAATCTCTTCCCATGCAAAGACACAAGGTAGTGCTGTGGGCTTAGTCAGGTGGTCTGTACCCGTTTTTTTGGTCAAGGCTGAGTGTCACTGCCTATAATCTTAGATTATTTATTTTACTATGCCTGGATTATAGATGGTCTTGCGTGGTCCACTGAAAGTCATATAAACGGACTTACACTGTCTCTTGTGTTTGTACTCACTTGGACTCACACTCGCAAACATTTCATTCGGCCGGACTAACTCGAACTCAAGCTGACCAAATGTTACTCATCCAGAGTCAGACTCATGGCTCGATCTAAGTCTGAGTTAGTTCGCTGACATATGGCCCTGAGAGTAAGAGTAGTATGCAGTTCACTGTAGCAAACCAAAGCACACCAATTTGTGCATTGAGACATATGAAAAATCACTCCACAGTCACATGAGGAAAGATCTGACACAAGACTACGAAGTGTCAAGCCCTCCTTGGCAAATAGTTTTCTCAGCTTGTTCTTTGACGGTGAATTGTTTTGCAGGGGCTTGCGGAAATTTGCCAAGAAACGAAGGCATTGGCTGCGAAGGCAAGGGAGAAGACATTGCAGCCTCATGAATTTCAGGTAATATTGATGGTGCAGTTGCCCCATATTATATTTTGGGCAGGCTGAACGTTGCTTTTCTAAATTTACCCAATATTTGTGTCTGATTCGTTTCAAGCTTTTTCCGCCAATTTAAACCATTCGCCTTTGGTAGTAGTGCTACGTGACGGTGGATAACAATTTGTAAGAAAGTTCTAGCGGGATGCTGCTGCTTATGCACAGCTAATGTGTCATCACAGTCTAGCAGGAAATACACAGACGGTAATCAAGAAAGTAAACAAAGGTCTGTCTTCATATAATTAAAATTCTTGCGGTCAATTTTAATTTTGTTGTCACAGTTACGTGCCAGCACCAGCGTAACAAATGTGGTTGGAGGTTTCTATAATGTTCGAAACACAGTTGGCACATGCATTTACTATGGACATGCAAAGCGCTGTAGCCACAGAGTTTCTCACAATAATACGTTGAGGGAAGTGTGGTGCCATCGTCTATGTGAATTTCTTAAGGGGCCCCGCCCCATTGGAGTGCTGGGGATGACGGTATATGCGTCTGCAAAGCTTGTGTTAGCTGGTGTTGAGCAAGGCTTCGGCTGGCAAGTGAGTACGACTGTGCAAATAAAACTTCTGTAAAACAACATGTCTATAAGTGGATCTCATTCAGGCGTATTATATTCTGAAACGAAAGTCCACTTACTTTGACAGCACAACTAAACGGCGAAAGAAAGAAAAAGACGACATAAAAGCGACGGGGAAATGCTCGCTTTGTCGTCTGCCTCCCAAGTTTACCAGCCGTTGGCTAATTCTTACGCTTCGTGAAATTTTACACCGACGCAGAAGGTTCCAATGTTAAATAAAACACGTTTCTGTGCAATGACAAAAACAAATTGCATATTACGTGCTCTTTTAGTAAGAAATCGGCCATTGAGGCCAAATGAGTCTTCGAGTTATACAAATCCGAGCCAAGTTCGAAGCTCACACATCTCGTCATTCTCTTGCACCCAGCAGCTCACTAGCACACATTTCCTTCTAGGTAAGTTTATGAGAAACTCTATGGCAGTAGCAACAAAATCCAATGAACTTGACTTTCTGCTGTATTGTGACACTTCTAGTTCTGGAAAGCTTAAAAATAAGGGTACACAGAAAGGGGTGAGCAAAAGCCTACTTGACTGATAAGAACTAGATTTGCTTATGTACTGTCAGTGCCGAAAATTTTGGAGACCACAAGGCACGAGAAAAAGCTGAATATTCCTGTTGCTTCAAGAAGCAGCCTTGAATATAGACTTCCGGCCGTTATGAAACATATTACATAACATGTACTGTGAAGTTCAATGTCATAAGCCAAACTGGATTATAATGATACCCGTTTTAACAATACATCAGCCAGAACAGTGAGAGGCTGCTGCATCGATCTGTATGTTTTTCATGCCGAAATGACCTGCTTACTGCAATGCCCGTGTGCCGCATCATCAGTTATAACAGTTCTTTCTGTTGGGTGTCCGTTCCCTAAAGTAATGGAATGTAAAAGCCTTGTGACGAAAAAAGAAAACGGGAAATTCAAGCTCCTCAACCCCTGCCCACAACCCCCAACGCCCCTTTGGATTCACGCTCTGCTTTGCCGCAAAGCATTCTGGCCTATTGACAAAGCTGACTTTTGAAATCCATTACTCTGCAGGAGTGGCGGTGGCATGTGTTAATGTACTTTCTGACGTGCAATTTGAGTAAAAAGTTGAGACTTTTGAGATTTGTGGCGCTTGAACTTCAGACATCATAAATTGGAACTATGGGTCTTGAGGCGGTGTCGTGAAAGCGTCCAAAATTTTAAGCATGTCCGAAAAATCAGCAGCTTTGTCATCCTTAACATATTATATCGATATTATAATTTTCTCAACAGCCTGCCGTCCCCCTAGTTAGCTTTATAGCAATTACCACTTATAGCAGTTACCGTTTATAGTAACGAAATTTTCGTAACACTTGAGTATTGATATAACGGGGTTCGACTGTTTATTCACTAGTTGCTGAAAAATTGTACGTTGTCCCGGGCCTCGTGTTCTTTAAACGTTCGAAGCTGACTGTACACATGCAGTTCTGTCCATGTTTCATGTGAAGCACTAAGTTAGTGCGCATTTTGATACAACTTCTCGATTTCTTTTACTCACTTGGGAAGTGTGCCTTATTCAATGCCTAATGATCATGTTGATAAATGAAAAAATAGTCCTGTGCAATTTATAGTAAAGACCAGCTAGTATGAAATCTTGAATTGTTAAGTAGGTGTTTCCACTTAATGTGGTTTATTCTGTTCACAGCATGCACCGACTTGTAGGTAATGTTGCATTCTATTCAAAAGCAAATGCTGCTTTTCCGTCCATTTTTCTTTCTTTTCTATGTTTGACTGTGTAATCACGGATCAACTCAGATAAGTTTATACTTAAGCACTAAAGTTAGAATAATTCCAAGTATATTGTCATAACACCAAAGTCTGTCTTAGTTAGAGATGGCTGTTTAAAGTGTAGAACGCTGACAAAAGATGACATCAAATTCATAACTCTCACTTTAGTGTCACTTGCTGTTACCAATCAACTGCCAAGCCTTGTTGGTGTTAAGTTTGTCGTTCGGTCTCTTGCAGGGTGGCACCATTACAGTGTCAAACCTGGGAATGTTTGGCGTTAAGAACTTCTCGGCCATCATCAACCCACCGCAGGTTTGTAATGTTCTGCATTTTGACTGAAACAACAGCACTTTTTTACATTATAATAATCACGTGAAACATCTCATGCTATCATCATCAGGGTAGTAAAACTGCAGTACAGTATACAGGTGAAGCTCAACATATCATGAATGTAGATATAACAAATTATTGGATGAAGAGAATCAATTCTTAAATTACATTTATCATGTTAAAGAAAAAATCTTTACCTTGGAAAAGCTTATTCTGTTTAGATGCATGGGCGATACAAATGACCTGGGTAGTAAAATACAGATTCTGTTGTGATCTTCATTGCAGCCTGCCTCAGTTATTCCATAGATAGCAAGGCAACAACATAGTATGTATGTTGCTTGTACTGTGTGACGGTGGTTGCACAGCTGTGTATTCATAGCACTGAAGAAAGCCCGTACATAATTCACCATTGTTCTCGCGCCTCAAATCTGCGTGGCAGGATGCCATCAGGAATCCACGGGAGGCCCTTCGCTGGCCAGTGGAGACATTTACATTGCATGTCCCTCACCCAGAGCCGATGTGCTTATGCTCTGTATGCTTCGTGAATATTAATTCTAATGAATGGAATTTTGAGTCTGGTGTGACTTCATTACTGTGAAGTTCGACTGTATATTTGCACACTTTTAATGTCACTATTTTCGCTCTTCCTTTTTTTTGCAATTTTTTTGCAATGCTGCAATTGCATTCTCTCTTCTCTCACCCCGACGAAAGTGCTGGAAGCTATGCAGGGAGAGATGGCAGGGCCACAAAAAAACGTCACGTGTGCCTCGTGACCGTGAGCACTTTTGGTCTTTTTTTTTTTTCTTCGAATGTGCGGCTTTTTCAGTGTGATCGCGTGCGCATAGACAAGTAGCGGCCTCCCGCGGCGATTTCTGTAACGAGCAAGCGCGCCGTGCTGAAATCAGCCAATGGCTGATAGATGGGCTTGCTACGTGTGATTTTTGGGTTTATTCTGTGATTTGTCGAAAGAAGAGAAAGCGATTTTCAGCTGACTTCGATAATTTATTGTGATTTCCAGGCCGCGTGCTACGCTACAATATTTGGCTTGAGTGTGGCCGGGGTCACTCTGCAACCGATCGGCAGCGTTTTCTGACCATGCTCGAAAAGTGTTGCAGGGCCCCTTGAGTGAGAAATTGCACCTTGTGGGCAGTTCACATCGTTTAATACCATGTCACATGTTTTCTACATGCAGGCTTGCATATTAGCAGTTGGCTGTACCGAAGACACACTAATACCAGACGAAGAAAGCAGTACAGGGTATGTTCACTTGTTTTCTATCCCTATGTGAGATATGTGCTCCTGGGTTGTTGAAGTAAGCATTACAACTAAAAGTGTGCAAAGATATGAAGTTTAGAATATTTTTCAAATAGTAAACATTGTTCAATTCGATTAGCAGTGTAGTTTTACAATTTGAACCATTGAAACTTCCCGAAGACAAATGTAGCCAATGTCAGATTGGCAGTGGCCCCTTCAGAATTTTTAATGTGCTTCACTCCATCACACTCTGAGGCAAAGCTTCACTTTTTTTACAATCTCGTATTGCAGCAAAGCTGCCTTTCAAATTCTGCTGCCGTCGTAAAAGTATTCACTGAAGAAACACAAAAGGTTGATTCTGACATGGAGATGACAGATGCGTGAAAGGTGGGGCTCAATTAATGCTGTTTTGGACCTGAAATTTGGGCAGGAAGTCTGAAAAGTTGGACGCTGAAGATTTTTAACATCCAAAATTTTTAGATGTTCTTATATATTGAAGTTTACGAGGCAGATTTGGAACTCCACACTTGAAGGGAGCACACCCTTCTCCACCACATCAGTGTGGCTTCCACAGAAGCTTAAAGAGGAGGAGTTGAGGCTGAGGAAATAATATCTTTGTCTTCGCATGTTAAGGGTTGCCAGCAACATGTTAGTTGCACCAAATCATATACATAAATACAATTCAGGCACTGCATTGCCCTATTCTTAGTAAAAAAAACTTATAAAACACCACCTCACCTGCACTTCAACCTATCCAAAAAAAAGAACACTTTCATGTTGCTATCTCATAAAAATATGCTGAGGAATTCTCTCCAACATATTTTACACAACTTCTCTTCTAAGTATTTGAAAAATATTCAAGAAATACTCCATTAAGTTGCACCTACACTTCAATATTCTAATTCTCTTTGCACCCAAAATTTCCCTCTTTGCACTGCTAGAATTATAACCCATACCTCATCATTGCGGAAGCAGTGGCCACTTTTCATAGTAGTCATAGCAGAACACGGTGCAACTACAACTGAAAGTACACGGTTTTTCAACTACAAGCAGTGTTTCCGCTGTCATATTTCCATGTTTTCAATGTAAATAGTGGAAGATGTAAGCCTCTAGCGGTATCCCATACTGTGTGTGTTTGTAATACAGGTCATAGTTGTGAAAAATGCAGCATGCCTGCCTGCTGCACTCAACTTGAGAATGGTTGTCTGAAATGAGGATGTTGGTGGTGAAACACTTGGTCAACATTGTGGCAGTCACAGAAGGTATATTCTATGAGCACTTCAACCATTGTTAATTTGATGTACTATTGAGAATCCCTAAGTAAATAGTGTCAAAACGCACTTGTGGGTAAATATGCCTATAGCTCAACCTGACCAGCTGTATCGCTGCACCTCAAGTCTTTGAAGGAACAGTGGTCTCTTCAAACACACAAGGACCTACTGCGAAATTTCAAGCAAGTGCATCCCCCCCCCCCCCATTTCCTCCCCTACGGTTAAATAAAATCTAAGATTTAGGGAGGGGGGGGGGGGGGAGGTGGCTTTTCTCGGTTGCGGATCAAAATTCAAGGTGGCAGTAGAAGAGCCGCTAAGAATAAAGAATGCCCTCTAGTGCTCCTTATGAAATGCTTTATTAAATACGTACACATTCACTGTTTATATGTGTCCTTGTCGGGTGCATGAAAACACAGAATGAAACAGTGAAAATGGCCGGACAGAAGGGTGGTGTTTGCTTTGTCATTGGCGCACATTTCAAGCCTCCCGAAAGACAGAGGGGTGTGCTTGGTCTAGTAGAGGTGCTTGCTCGGGATTTCACGGTACTTTACGAAGCTGTGTATAGTAATAATGTTGCAGGCAGAACAGATTGGAACGACGAAAAGGCCAATTAGACGGTACTTGCATGAAAATAGTGAAAGTGTGCCTTGCTGATAGAATGAAACACATTTGGGAAACTTTTTAGTAAAAACACCTCATGCACGCTACTGTTACTTGAGTATGCCCCTGTGAATCTAAATGTTACAGATGACGTGAACTCTTATTCCTGTGTACAAACCACAATCATGCCTATCTCACTTGAACTGGATGTTATGAATATGAAAGTATGGGCATTAGAACTAAGTTGATTGCTTATATTATGGAAGCATTATAGCATTATAAGCATTGTTATTCTCTGTTGTTTGCTATGTTGACTGCGATGTATTGAAGCTGTGTAAAAGTGAATATGTGTGTGTGACGTGTTCTCTCTCTGTTTGTCTCCTCTAGGTACAGGACAGCTAAAGTGATGTCAGTGACTCTGAGCTGTGACCACCGCGTCGTCGATGGTGCCGTTGGTGCGCAGTGGCTCCAGCACTTCAAGCGTCTACTCGAGAGGCCACACTTGATGTTGCTCTGAGCTCCCTTAATTAAAATGTGATGTGTCCTCTGTGTAATTTATGCCATTTAGGTAGAACCGTCGACATCTTGCAACCTGCCCATCTCTCCTCTACCATCCTACCCTAATCACCATCCTACCCAGCTGAGGCACTGCGCCCAGGTGCCTGGAATCGCAGAGATTATGTTGCAGAGACTTAAAGAAAATTTTGTTGAAATGCAGCCGCAAAGGAAAACATCACAACACTTCGAGGAAATGAAGTGATGGAGCCGGTGTCTTCTGATATAGGACTATGCTTGCAGGAAGGTGCTGATGCCAGTGCTAATGATAGAGTGAATAAAAGGCAAATCTGTGAACCTCCAATGTTCTGTGTGGTAATTTTTGCATATTTAAATGTGTTTATTTACACACGCATTATGCCTGCCTTGAGCTGGTTACGAAAGATAACTCCATAAGCTGATTCGTGATAATAATTCAAGCTTCTGAGTATGCAAGACGCCGATCAGGTAGGTATGAAAAAGACATGACATGCTGTACATAATATGTAAAAGGTGCGACCGCATATGTAGCGAAAACCGCTGTACAAGAAGGCAAGGCATGTGATACATGATATGGGAAGGTTGGGACTACAAGGTGTGCCAGACAAGACCTTAAATATTTGAGCCAGCCCGAAATTACAGTGCTCCTGATGATTTAAAGTTTAGTTGAATGAACTCACTTTGCCCAATGGTTCTTACTGAGCCTAGGTGTAGGCCGCCAGGAATACACCATTTGAGGAAGATCTTCCGAGGCGCTCAGTGGCCTCGGAAGATCATTTATTAGACTAATTATGGTGGTCAGCATTTATTACGCAGTGATAAATGCTGACCACCATAATTAGTCGCCCCACAGCCAGTGTGGCCCAGCATGCAAATGTTGCAACTTATTATGCAAAACTACTCTTGGGCAAACACGAGATGTTCAAATTTTTATTGCTTTATGTTTATGTTCATATGTGCTCAAACCACATTTTGTAAGTTAATATAGGGACGCCTCCAATTCCTTCGTGTCCTTAGACTGCTCAAAGCCCTGTTTATCCTTGCTTCCATTCTGTTAGTTGTTGCTGTTAGCTGATAAATGTAATTGTATAGAAACGGTATTCACCTAAGCATAGACAATGTGCAAATTTCCCATAAAAGGATGTGGGTGGTGGTTTTTTGCAGCCCCCCTTCTCTAATTAATGGCCCTGAAACACTTTCTTCAGTAACCATAGAATTAATTCACTCGAAAAGTGTATTGCCTCACAAATTCAACACCGCAAAAATTTTATAAGTCGTCTAGTACAAGCACAGTTACAAAGATATGTCACACCCTGCAATCGCATTCTCTCTTCTCTCGTACTGACAAAAGTGCTGGAAGCTAAGCAGAGAGAGATGGGAGAGGCAAACAAAAAATGTCCGCACACCTCGTGACCTTGAGCACTTTTTCTTCGAATACGTGGCTTTTGCAACGTGCGATCGCGCGCGCGCGCGTGTGGACAAGTGCCGTTTTTTGCGCTGATCGATCTCTGTAACAACCGAGCGCGCCATGTTTTAATCAGCCAATGGCTGATAGAAGGGCAATCTGAGTGTAATTTTTGAGCCTCTTCCGTCATTTATCGAAAGAAGAGAAAGCAATTTTTAGCTGATTTAATAATTTATTGTGAATTCTAGGTGACGTGTTGACTATAAATTTGCCTCCCGCGTTCTCGGGAGCCTCAACTACTGATCGGCAATGTTTTCTGACTACGCACAAAAAGTGTTGCAGGGCTAAAGAGGCCCTGAAACGCTTTTTCAAGTAACCATGGAATCAATTCACTGGAAAAGCTTATTGCCTCACGAATTCAACGCCACAAAAATTTTAAGAATCCGTCCTGTGCGAGTGGAGTTACAAAGGTTTGTCGCATGCTGCAATTGCATTCTCTCTTCTCTCGTCCCGACGAAAGCGCTGGAAGCTAAGCAGGGAGGGATGGCAGGGCTACAGAACAACGTTACACGTGCCTCGTGGCCATGAAAACTTTTTTTTTCTTTTTTCTTCAAATGCGCCTCTTCTCGGTGTAATCATGCGCGCACGCGTTGACAAGTAGCGGCCTCCCACAGCGGTCTCTGTAACGAGTGCGCGCGCCTTGTTCAAATCAGCCAATGGCTGATAGATGTGTAATTCACGTGTGATTTTCGGGCATATTCCGTCATTTGTCGAGAGAAGAGAAAGCAATTTGTAGCTGACTTTGCTAATTTATCCTTAATTCCAGGCCGCGTGCTGTGCTATAATATTTGGCTCGCGTGTTGTCGGGAGCTTCTACTACCGATCGGCAGCGTTTTCTGACCATGCTCAAAAGTGTTGCAGGGCCCCTGTAAGGCAAAGTAAGAGGCAGACTTTGCCCCTCACTTCATCTCCCCCTACCCCTTTGTGCACGTGTTTATGAACCTGGGCTATTTTTCAAGTTCTAATTGGTTCATGGTAAATACTGGTTCGAGCAGCAGAACTGGAAAAAATGATGGACACAGAAAAAATGGAAAGGACGTCGCTACACTGACTGCGGCGACGCTCGTGCACTCACCTTGCACATTCTTTTCTTTTTTTTTTTTTTTTTAGTTCCGCTGCTCCAAACGGTATTTGTGCAGTTCGTATCGGTGCACTATTAGAAGGTACGGAACTAGACCCACCCTCTGCAGCATTCATCGACAGTGCGACAGCGCTGACCAATATCACCTCTTGTTATCAGCCCCTTCGCTTCGACCGTGCTTGTCGCTGTAAAGAGCTTCCCTCCATCGTTCGCAACCATTACAACTCGACGTCACGGCTTCGACCAACGTTCGAGTAACTTCAGGTCCGTTCGATTCGCCTGCACCACGTGAACCAGTTCACGAGGTGCTGCACCTTACCATTCGTTCCAGTGGTGCAATTGACGACCGCTGAACCCTGCCATTCGTTTCGAAAGGTGCAGAAAAGGCGCAGCACCGGTTCACAGTTTTCCTGCACCTCCGTCGCTGACGGTGCCGGCTTGGTGCAAGCGCGCGTGCAGCTGAGCAGACGACGCAGCACTTAGACGTAGGTGGCTTAGGCGCCGTATCCTCTAGAAATGCGGTGTGTTTTGCCAAGATGTTTGCGCCTCATAAACTGTGCGCATGTGCGTTTCGCCATAGGTCGGTGTTTGCTGAATGGTGTAAATTAACCGAAAAGAAATAAGGCCAACACCTTGTCGGCACATCGTAATTTGTTTCGGGTGTCGTGCTGTGCCTGCACCGCTGAACTCACGCTGCACAAATTCTGAACTTCGCGTGCACAGCCGTGAACCGGTTCCGACCGGTACAGGTGGATCGAACGGATCTTTCGACAACATTCGCACCGCAGCAGGTACTACATAGAACGATTACCAACAAGTGCTTCTCGAAACTCTCTGAATGGCGTAGTGAGAACATTCCTCCATGCTTCGTGGTTCTCGCTTGACGACCGTTGCCACGAACGCTCTATTACGGCCGTGGCGTATGTGTAGCAGCGAGTGCGCTTGTGCATGTGGCGTGGAGCCGCCGGAGTCGCGCGTGGTACTATATGTGCTGCCCTGAGCGCCTAACTCTTACAAATATAAACAGTTAACACCTACAGCGTTCATGTAGTAGTGTCATACGTTTCATGCTGACGGGAAATGATCCGCCAAGTTCTCCGTCATCGGTGTTGGGTGACGCTCGGCCGCGGTTCGCCACACCAACGTGCGCAATGCTCGGAGCAAACAGGACATCTCCGCGTCTACAGTACGACCAGCAGATTGATCGTCTTTGGAATTGAGACGAGCTGCGACGACACAGCGATTGGTATCGTCGACAACGAAAGAAACATCCTCGGCGAAGCTGCCCACTCTCAGCTGGCTAGGCACATTGAGTGAGTGTGTTCACCTTTGCGTGAACCTTGCGAGTCCACCGGGTGTACTGTTGATATGTGGTGTCTTTGTCGACACGTATGTGAAGTAAGATGCATAATGATAGGTTGTTTTAAAATGGCGCGTCATTAACGTTTGGTGAATAGACGCGCATAGTGCAACTCATACGTTCCATCCATCTAACTTTAGCAAGAACTGGGAGAGATGTTGAAGATAACACTGAATCGACTTAGCTATGACACGCCAAGTAGATATCTGGTTCGCACTTTTAAGCGTAACAACGTTTGAAACAGATAGTGCAGCCTCGTGCATTTCAACCTAGGAACATATATGCTCGTTCACTTTCATATGCTGTAAATAAAAGGGCCGTTATCTTGTTCACGCATGCGCAATTTTTTTTTCACTGGTTTCATTCTTAATACATGTGCGAAAATCGCACACTAATTACTGTCTTCATTTACATTCTCGAAGGGTCGGCGGCATCATTCCTCCCATTGCACGAGACATGCACGCCGAAAACATTGCCCAAGTTGCTCAAGATGCTCTTAAGCAGTGTCCTGTTCCACTGGAGGTAAGATTTACAAAAGTTCTGCCATTATAAATCTGCAAATTAACTTTCCTTGACGTAGAAATCACTAGTAGCACTACTCCCACTGCAAATCCCGCCCCATGTACTTAGCACACATGTCTGACACGGGAGAATGGAATTGGCTTCAGTGGTGAACTTTTAAACTGTTTCACTGCATTGCATGGCGCCAGTAATGCATTGTTTCATTATTATTCACCTTTAGTTTGAAGCAATTGGTTGCGTGCTGTCCTCTACTGAAGAATTTGTTAGGATTTTTATGAAGGTAAAAGAATTACTGGAGTAACTGCCTACAACCTATTATACCAGCAACCTAAAACGCACTTCTGATGCATCCTGTGAATGAACTAATTATACTAATCTGCTGCCACCTTAAGAGCAATTACTTTATAGCATATTCTTGGTGTACATCAGTTAGCAAAAATTTTATTAAACACTCTCAACAACATTAGGCAAACGTTATCATCACAGTATTCCTGTATTTTGCGAAAGATGTCTGAACTCAAAAGTACAAAGATTTTGCCAATGATAACTCGAGGGTATGAAACCAGGGTGTTGTATATCTAGTTGTAGAAAATGATATGTGGCCAAAATTTATGTGTAAGCCAAAGATAAGCAAAGATGATGCGGTGCAGCAAAATAAAATATTCTACCAAAAAATGTCGAGCTGGTGCCCCCCGTACGGGGAAGGATAATCTGACCAGATTTGGGAGGGGAGCTTTTGCTCAGTTCCAAACCGGTCATTGGCACTTATTCCAGATCTCCTGAAAAAGGAAGGGGGGCGCTTGCTTGGCACTTTATGGTCCTCAACTCTAACTTGTTTGCATTTCATTTGTCTGGGATATCAAACATTTGGCTAACACTCATCACCTAGCTGGTGGATACTCAATGGAATCTCATTATGAAGAACACAAATACAAACTAATGGATCAAATTTTTCATGCCAATAACAGCACATAAATAATTCATGTTTATAAGTAACACAGTCTGCGTGGCAGAGGTACTCTTTGTTCTTATGCGACTTCAGTATGACGACTTTATATTTTACTGGCTCGACACGTCTGAAAGTCGCAGACTCCCATTGTAGCTTGTATAAAGGTCATATGTTGCCGTGGTATTGCTTACCTGTGCAACCCCTTCTGCAGGAGATGACGGCCATTGCTGTAACAACACGCCCTGGCATGGCTCTTTCGTTGCGTGTGGGTTTCGAGTTTGCCCGTGACCTGGCCCGCAAGCACCGCAAGCCACTCATTCCAGTGCACCATATGCAAGCTCACGCAACAGCTGTTCGGCTGAAGCACAGGCAAGTGCTGTCGCTGCGTGGCATAATATAATGTTAAAGGAGTACTGACAACAATTTTCGAAGCTGATTTTACACATGCACATCTTCTGAATTCGAAGACTGCTCTGAGCAAGTGTAAAGTGCACTAAATGCTTATATCTTATTTTTTCATTAAAGTCAATTTTCGCCCAGTGATCCTACTGACATCATCACTAGCACGATGTTAGGCTACAGTATAAATTCTGGAAACTTCATGCACCAGTTATGATGGCTACAGAATGTATTTTAGGTAAATGCCTACTTTGTTCCTATCGTGCCATTGCGATATGTGAGCACGAATTTGAGGTTATGAAAGGCTTTCAAAGTGTTTTTATAGCGCGTATAAATGTCTACTTTTGCCATTTGTGCCTACATGCCTATAAGTGACTATATGTGCCTATACATGGCTATTTTCAAAATTGGCACCTATATAAACACTAAGCTCAAACTTCATTTTCAAGTGCACTTTGAGACTGTTATTCACATCATTAAAGAACACTGACCTTTTGAACTCTATGATGCTCAACCATGTCTCGTAGCTCAACCAACTTATTAAAAATGAGGGCTAGCACCAGTGAAATGAAACATGGCGGCCATCGTACGCCATGGCGCTGACATAGCAGGAGTGGTTAAAGGAAGAGGAGAGGTTGATGAGAGGAAAACACGCTATTTCTGTAGCCCTAAATGAGAGCATGTCTGAGCGTCTGCAGAGGAATAGGGGCAGGGAAGTAAAGACTGAATAATGAAAGGAGACCGGCGTACATGGCTGAGGACTCTGCTGCAAGTGGCTTCAACAGACCAATGTGCCGAAATATTTGCAGAACGGCACTGAAGACCTGGGTGTGGCAATGGAAAGGGAACAGGAGTTCACTTTGTGTAGCCTCAGGAATGTGGAGAACGAATACAAAGCTGCGGAGAGTTGTTAGGGGAAAGTACAGCATAGACCAAACGAAAGAAACAATGTAATGTGCGTGTGGCTTAAGTTTTGTTTGTAATTTATCGTACGAAATGCTCCTTGCCAGGTCACACAAGAAATCTTAGTTAGACACTAGAAGTTGTTGCGTGCCCAATGAAGTGTGCTGTACCAGGATAATTTTTCAAAATGGTTTATTATGAGCCACGAAACCATGACGTGAAGAGACAAGCTTTAAACCCTTACCACTTGCATCGTGTAGCCATGGCAAGCCAAATTCTTTCGCTGCCCTCTTCTGTATAGGAGCAGGATAATCGCATGACTTATACGTACAAGCCTAAACACGTCATGCACACGCAAAGTCACATGAGTGAGTGCAACTTTAATATGGTCCAGTACAGACTCTACAATTGGCCCACGCCACGCGACTACTCCCACATAAGTACCGACTTGTCCCTCATGGCCCTAATGCGGACGCACTCGATGACTAAGATTTGGTCCTGAATGTTTGGGCTGTGCAGAAGCGCATCCCACTCAGCCCAGCTGCTAGTCGGGCAAAGCGACCCGCGCTCCCAAAGAATGCGGGCTAATATAGCGGTCTGCCCGCAGCCGGTGGGAACACCACTATATTAGCCCACATTAGACCGCTATATTTGCCCCGATTGGGGAATTTGTGTGCTAACCTGCTCATGCCCATACGCCGTCAATGTTGTGTCTTTTCGGCGTTCTCCATAGTGTGTAGCCTGTTTCTGTGGGATGGATCCCTCAGTGCGTGTTCGTTTATAGAGGCTGGCAAGGATAACGGGTCCTTACCGCTATACACCATGTCTCACCGCTAGAACTGCTGTCAATGAAAATGCGTGAGAAACGCACCAAGCGTTGTCAGGGCTTACGCCGACGCCTTGCGGGAATGGTGAGAAGATTAACACATGCAAAGCAGATGTCAATTAGTGCACAGCAGCTTGCTGCAATACAAGCAAAAAATACAAATGAAATCTTGGTCACATTTTATTTGTGTATATTATTTTTTTCCCAAATTTTCATTCATCTACTCAACAATGCATTATGCGAATTGCATATGCTACCTGATATGTGCTCTCAATCAAGTCCCTATTGTAGTGCGGGATATAACCAGGACACAGGATATTTTTTGCTCGTTTATGTAGCCAGAAATTGACCAAGACCTCATTAATAGCATATGGTGAACGACATCAGAGCACTGGGGTCTACATAAAGGAGCGACGTAAGAGCAGGACCATTCGCTGTTGTACGTCACCACTTCCATCTTGGGGGTTGAGCTCGAGAGAAGTGCGAGTGACATTTAGTTTGAAACTTCATGTCTTTCCGCGATGCACAGCATAGCGAATCTTGGCAGACGTGATCGTGAGCACACAGTGCATACAGTACACTTGTTAGCTCGAAATGATCAAACCTAGTGAGGAGCCCTTTAAGATGCTCACTCACAGGAAATGAGTTTACCCCACGTGTTTAGATCTAGCCAATATGAGGCATTACTACCCTCTGGTCCTTTAGCTATCTGGCTGTCTGCTCCTGTGCTGTCCATCTCAGTCACAACAGAAAGAAATAAACCCAAGAGTGCGTTGGTTCAACGGAGGACACTATACTCGCCACGCTAGACAATAAAGAAAAGACCGTGTTCTGATAACCATGTGGAAAATGCATGACTCTGTTCAACCATTGGCGTCTTCGTGCCATCGTAAACAATAACCTTTTTTGCTTTCTGTCGTGAGTACAGGTTGCGCACGTCTTCGCACGAAATCACCTGAATTTAGGTAAAAGTTTATTGTGCCTATATTTACGATTTTGGAGGCCTGGAACGATGTTTTACCTGTCTATTTACGGCATCTTAGGTGCACTTTTTTAGTGCCTAAAAATCCAGCCTCTAGTGATGATGTCAAGTACTAAAACATACCAAATGATTGCTCTTTCGTCACAAACGGACCGGAGCTGCCATTGAAATGTTACAATATATTGACAGCACGTGAGAAGAAGCTCATACCATCTCATGATGTCAAAGTACTGCATGGAACGGAACTAGCTTTTAAAAACTTGTAAATAAATATGAATTTAATCGCTGCTGTGGCTACAATCAAACCCGGGATCTTGTGCTGGGCCACACAGAGCCTTAATAATTGAGCCTCCACATCAGGTTTTTTTAGCTGTCTCGTTCATTTCGTAGTTATGGCTACATACCTAAATTCATATAAATTTTGAGGTTTTACAAGCCAAACCCATGATATGATTATGAAGTATGTCCCGATGCAGGACATCCGATTGATTTTGGCTACATGTGGTTCTCTGACATGTTTATAAATAGAAGCAAACAAACATTTTTGAACGTTACTCCAGTTGAAAAGTGGCTGCTGTGGCCCGGAACAGAATCCATGCCCTCATGATCAACAGTGTCGTGGCCTAGCCGCCAGGGTACTACAGCCAGTAATTTATGGTTATATCCATGTAGAGATCTGATAATTGGTGATTAATTTATGGACTCTAAAGACTACCTATCAGGAAATTTTATACTAGGCATGAAGATGACGTGACGGTGTGGATATACGGCAGCCTCGATGCTTTTCAAGATTACCTTTGAAATATTTATTTATTTATTTATAGAATACTGCGGAGAAAAAGTCCAAGCAGGGTGAGCATACATGAAACACACTAAATAACAGAATGAAACAAGGTTGCAAAGCGTTTTTTAAACAATTTCTTTGCATATAAGACAGAGGGGTTATGACTTTAAAAAAAAAAGTAACAATTGAACAAGAAAATGATAATACAATTCAAGGAAGTCATGGAAGAAGAGTATTTACACAAATGGTCAAGGGCGTTGAGGAAATGCTTCGGTTAGTTTATTCCAATCATCTATTGTTTGTGGGAAGAAGGAGTACCGAAAAGTATCAGTCCTTGCGAAGATTGGCGTTAGGGAATGAGGATAGTGGTATCGAGTGGGTCTGCTTAACAAGGGGGATATGTATGCTGCGGTGTCTAAGGGTAGCCTGTGGTTTACTCTGTCCAAAAGAAACTGTAGCCGACTTTTTTTTCTTCGAATTTGCAATAGTTCTATACCATTTGCCATTAGTAATGCAGTGGGGGAGTCGGTTGACATAAATTTACTATATATGAATCGTACTGCTTTTCTTTGAATTCTTTTTAGGTTTTGAACGTTGGTTTTTGTGTGGGTATCCCAAACTATGGAGGCGTACTCAAGTTTAGGCCAAATTAAGGAAAAGTAGGAGAGGAGTTTAACACTAGGCGGAGCAGTCTTGAGCTTGTGGCGGTGAAGGCATAATTTATGGAAAGCGTCAGAGCAGATGTTATTTATGTACAAATTCCAGGATAAGGTACTTGTTAACGTTAAGCCTAAGTATTTATAGGAGGCTACTTTAAGTAAAGGTGCTTCAGCTAAATTGTATGTGTAGTCTAATGGGACATTTTTGCGCGTTATGGGGAGATACACACATTTGTTTGCATTAAGAAGCATTCCCCATTGTTCACACCATTTTGATACATTGCCTAAGTTAGTATTAAGATCACATTGGTCACTAATGCAGGTTACATCTCTAAACAAAACACAATCGTCAGCAAATAGACGAATTTGTACCGGGGTGCTAATTTCGTTGACAATGTCATTAATGTAGACCAGGGGGCCTAGTACGCTCCCCTGCGGAACGCCAGAAGTCACCGGAAGGCAGCCCGATTGTTTTTCTCCCACCTGAACATATTGGTTGCGATTGAGCAGATAAGCTGAAATTCAGGAGATAATTAATTCTGGTATGCCAACTAACCGAAGCTTTATAATTAGTTTATCGTGTGGAACTGTGTCGAATGCTTTACTGTAGTCTAAGAATATTACATCAATTTGGCCGTTGGCATCAAGACAAGCTGCAAAGGTATGAACAATAGTAGCCAATTGTGTCGTAGTAGAAAATTTTTTTTGAAACCCATGTTGATGCTTTGTTAAAACTGAGCGTTCTTCTAAGAATTCAATTCATTTAATTTATGAGCTATTATGTGTTCGATAAGCTTACAGCATGATAATGTTAAGGAGATCGGTCGATAATTTTGTAGTACAAGACGGTCACCGTTCTTGAATATAAGAACTAATCGTGCCGACTTCCAGTCATCTGGCAATTCCACTGACTACAGAGAGACTCGAAAAATGATGAGTAAGTATTTTGCAACAGACTCTGTAAAGCGACGCAGAAATATGTTGGGAATATTGTCGGGACAGCAAGAAGTCTTAGTCTTTGAGTTCAACAACATAGCAACGACACCAGAATAAGAAATAAAGTTTACATTTGCAGCATTGTCCGCATTTATTACAGATGGGGAAGCACTAGGAGTAGAAAATACACTATGAAAATACTCATTGAGGTGTTGAGCAATGGCAGCCTGATAAGATACCACTGAACCATTGACAAAAACCTGTGATATGGGTTTCTTTTTTTCGCTAATATAGTTCCAGAACTTCTTTAAATCATTCTTTATGAAGTTTGCGAGTGACGTATTGAAGTAGTATTCCTTTGAGGTGTGTACGGAATGTGCAAGCTTATCTAGAGCGTTAGCTATAACTTTGGGGTCAGCATGCTTTTTCTTTAATCTTTCAACTTTACGCTTGAGATGAATGATGCTTCTCGTCATCCAGGGCGTATGTTTATGCACCTTTTTACATTTAGACGGTATAAATTTTTCGATACAGTAGAAGCATATGTGTTTAAATTGGTCCCACAATCTGCAAACATCGGTAGCTACAAAATCTATCAGACAGGTTTCTAGGTGCTTGATAATGCAAGCATCATTGGCATGTGTATAGTCTTTCACACAATGAAAGGACGAGTTGGCAGTTTCCGAAAGCGGTACCAGAGAGATAGAAACTGAGACAAGGTAGTGATCAGACAGCCCTTGCTCAATTACTACGGTATGTGTACTGAAATCACGGGGAATAAATACCAGATCTAAGATAAACCTAGCAGTACCCTGATAATGCATTGGTTCATAAACCAATTGTATCAAATTATGTGCGAGCATGATGTCAAACACTGCATTTGCATTGCTGATATTGGCTGTAAAGGTTACAAAACGCTCCCAATCTACTCCGGGGAGATTGAAATCGCCAATCAAAAGAACATTGTTGCCATGGTACTTAGACATGTGTTCCTTTAGTTTTAATAGGTATTCAAGAGTTGAGTCCGGCGGTCTATATAATGCACATACGATGAATGAGTGGCCCCACAAAGTTACTTTAATACAGATACATTCAAGCTCCGGTACATCATCCAACAAGACAGCGTCAAATTTTTGTTGGATCAGGACGGCCACACCACCTCCCCTTGATTGCCTGTCCTTACAAAAAGCCATATAGGAAGGTGGAAAAATGTCGCCATCATTCACCTGTTCATGTAACCACGTCTCAGTTATAACAGTAATGTGAGGATCGTACTGCAGTAATAGGATTTTGAGGGGCTCGGTTTTATTCATAACACTGCGGGCATTCAAATTAAGTAGACGAAGTTGCTTGTGCACATGCACATTACGTCAGGTTTTAGACTGTTGGGGTGCGGTGTTCTTGTAGCCGGTCATTTTTACCCGCCTATTTTGCACCTCATCCCAAAAATACATATCCTTATCGATCTTTAGTTTATCGTGTATCAGGTTGATTCTTTTCCCTTGTTCTATCTCGGCCTTTGCGCTGTGCCAGAGCAGACTGCGTTTTTTTAGCGTTGATTTTGAGTAATCATTCTTAACAAAGATAACAAAGATTCCTAGCAAAGTAGTATTTGTTGGGTTAGTTGCCACATGCTTACTGATTGGAATGCAAGCAGGTGCCAACCACCCCTTTTTCATGCCCTTTCTGTGGTGGTTGCACTTTTTTTTTGTATTTCAGTAAGCTCATTTTTATTTCATTTTTGTGCTTGCTGTAGGAACTCGTATGAAAAAGCTTTATTTATGTAGAGAAGAACATTGTTCAGTGTTTAGCACCAAGCAGTCCTAGCTGCGTGTACACTTTGTCTTGAGGCAAGTCACATTGATGTGGCTTGGATCTCCTTCGTTTCAGGCTTTTAGGCATCAGCACAAGCACTATGACTATGTTCGTATTCTGTGTATGGAAGTGCATAGAGGTACGGCAGTATTCAAGTGTCAGTCCGTCTTGACTGACAGTCAGTGTCAGTGAATGTTTACACCTTTAACGTGAGTGCAGATATATTTTTAAAAGCGATCTGTGTTATTCTAGGCTTTTTAAAAGACATGGGTCTCGATTCTAGGCTACAAATCGTGCTGTTCACTACGTAGTTTGCTGCTCTCTACGTTTTCATTGTCGTCACAATGTTCCTCTTCTCCTTCCTACAGCGCAGAGCGGCTAGATAGACAGCGGTAGTCAGGTTAATCTCTCTTCCTTTCTACCGACGTTCCTCCCCCCTATCTTTCACTTGTGTTCCTTCTTCTTTGTAAATCTGTGTTTCTGTGGTTTGCAAATAATTACTCAGTCCAGGCTTTCGTCTCTACTGCGCAGGGTGGAATTTCCCTACCTGGTGCTGCTGGCATCTGGTGGCCACTGTCAGCTAGCAGTCGTGCGTGCCATCGACGATTTTGTCTTGTTGGGGCAAACCATTGACGATGCTCCAGGAGAGGCTTTGGACAAAGTATGTTTGGCACATGCTGTTGGCGTGTTTGTTGTGTCAAAGGAAGCTCCTCTGCACTGCTCACTCACACTCGCTTTTAGGTCCTTGATGAGCTTTAATTAATTGCGAAGGCAACAACAGTAGTTTCATGATGCTGAAGTATGAATTGTATAGTAGCAGTCGTATTTGCGATTTCATTTAGAGTAGCTATTTTTCAGCAAATTGTGCAAGGCAGATAACTACTAATCCGTTTTCAATGCAAAGTATCAAAGGGTGGTATATATGCCATTCAGAACAGCCGACAGTTGAGTGGTGTAATGCGATTGATTAACTTGTAGGTATAAGACAAAGCCAGCCAATTAAAAGCAACAATAATTATCAATCACTGGGCGATGCCATCATCCAGTAGGGGACATCAATTAGGCTACTAATCAAGATATTTGTAGAATAATTAGTGTTCGATTAATCCGACACAGTTCTCCACCAAATAAACTGTTCCCCTGTTTACCTCCAACATGCGAGTTCCATTTCGAGTGTACAGTAGCTATTGGTTGGTCTATTAGAGTAGCACGAGTGAAAAGAAAAATCAACGGAAAATATACACTGCTCTGACCCTGTTTGCTTATGTCTTCCTTTGACCTCATTCTTATTCATGTTCACTTGACTTTTCAATATAGTATCAGTCAATTAGTTCAAACAAAAAGTAATCTGAAGCTACAGGATTGTTGCAAAAAGGTGTAACACGCAGTCAGCGCTACAAACACTCAGGTAAAGTGGCTAGATTAGCTAAATTGCAAGTACTGTACTCAAGACAACAACTCTCCAATTTGACGCCTCTTCTATTTCTTTTTTTTTCACATTTCGTTTACATCTTCAATATTCAATCTACCTTTCTTTCCCCCTTTTCTATCCCTTAATGTAGGGTAGCGATTCAGAAGCTTCTCTTCTAGTTAACCTCCCTGTATTTACTTCACACCGTCTCTCTTTCTGTAGGTAGATACTGTAAGACAGGTTTGGTGAACACAGGACACGTGTTACTTTATATATTTGTTTGAGACCTTTGTCATTTGCTGGTAACAGGCTGTTACAATGATGATGCGATTTATTTATTCGCCGTGACATTGAACACCACAGGTGGCCCGCCGACTGAAGCTGCACAAGCTGCCAGAGTGTCGCCTCATCAGCGGAGGCGCAGCGATTGAGCTACTCGCCCGTGGAGCCAACCCCCATGCCTTTCCATTCCCGGAGCCCATGATGGACTACCGCAGCTGCGACTTCTCATTCTCAGGCCTCAAGAATTCTGTTTTCAGGGAAATCACCCGCCTGGAAAAGCGACACGGTGAGTAAAGTATTCTTTGTAAAGCACAGTGTTTTTACATGCTTTCATAGGCTTGAACACGTGTGGTTGGTTTACTTGCAGCTCCTTCTCCCTCCAAATGTAGAAATGGTAAAATGCACCTATGGTTAGTGACAGGCTGATAGAAAAAAAATCTTCGGCTAGAAAGACTGCGGAAATTGTCATTTGTACGCGCATTCGAGGCATTATAACCTTATGGGGATTATCTAGGACTACTCTTGTGGCTTAGTTTACTGAGCTTAGCCTAGTATTCCGTTTCTGTAATGGAACTCTGAAACCTTAGCTCCGTTAAGGCAAATACAGAAGAGCTTGTAATCTGATTCCTTAGCTGGCACTGTTGGTTTTCTGCAGATTTTGCTCTCAGTGTCCCACTTCCACTCCTCCAGTGAGCTATTCATTCATTCATCCTATAATGAAAGGTTCATTTATTCACGAAAATTTCTAATATGACTAAAAAGGTTCTGCAGTGTTAGCGTGCATTTCATTTGCTCACTATTCATTTATTAGTTGTTCAAGCTTAATATAAGAAAGGCTATATCTAAGAAAGCCATTCACATTTTCACAACAACCTCAAGGTTGGGTCCCATTGCCTCCATATTTCTCGACTTGTACTACCTACTCGCACAGGACGTGTCTCACACAGCCGATTAACTTGGGACATTACCTGCACATAAATTACAAGGTATTATGCTTTTGCAGTAGACGTTATGCAAATTACACTTGAATTTTAAAGGGGCCCTGCAACACTTCTCCCAGTAATTGCATAGTGGCTTTAACGAAAGAGCTTATTGCCTCATAGATATACACTACACTCTCATAGTGTCATCCATTGGCAGATTCGGAGCACTTCCGGTAATACTTTTTCTGCTCCATACGGAGCAAGCCTATTCCATTGGCAGATTGAGAGTGCTCCCTGCATATTCCATTGGCAGATCTGGAGCAGCTCCGTCATAAGATCCACTCCACGGAGCAACTTTTTCTGCTCCGTGAAAATCGGCAGATTCAACCGGAAGTTGCATGCGCCCTGTGCCTTGAAATGGTGCCAACATTGGCCACACCAACAGGCGCCACCTGCGTCGGTTGCGCATCGCGGCAGAGCTCACATTTTGTTAGCGTAGCGTCGCTATGCGCAGCGTGCCCACTCAAGCAAGAAGAGAGCCGCTCGTATCGCGTTCCATTCTGACCCTGCCATTTGTTCCAGAGGGAGCGTGTGTGTTTCATTGGTAGATTTCTTCTGTTGCCCTCCGCCAGAGTGGAGTGCTCCGGCACAAAGTTCATTGGCCACTCCGCATCTGCCAAACGAGTAAACCATCAATAAATGGAATTTTGTTGAACGGAACTGCTGCTTAAATGGGACAACTGCATCCGACAAGGTTGGTTTCGTTCTCGCATTCTGCACCCCTGGTCATCTCTCAGTTAACAGAACTCCTGGTAAATAGAACATATTTTCCTGGTCCCTTCAGGTTCCATTTAGTGAGTCTACTGTGCTACCGCAAAGGTTTTTTGAATCCATCCAGTACAAGTGGAGTAACAAGGATTTGCCGCACGCTTTAAAGAGCTTTATCTCTCCTTCCGTACCAGCAAGCACTCCGAAATCTACACAGGTAGGGGCACGGCAAAAAGAAAGAAAATGTGTTCAAGAGCTCGTGTCATGACCTTGAGCACATTCTTTTCATTTTTTTCTACGAATGAGCAACTTACTCTCACTGCAATTGCCTGAGCAGGCATGTGGCAGCATCTTACGGCAGCCACGGTAATTATGCAACACGATGTCCAAATGAGCCAATGGCCATGTAATTTCAGTGTATGGCGCAGTAATTTGGTGATATGGCATCATTTGTAGAGAGCAGAAGGAGCAGTTTCCAGCCGACTTTAAGAATAAATTTTAAATTACAGACTGTGTGCTACATACCCTATTTTCGCGCATATAACCCGCACCAAAAACCCAAAAATTTCAGTGACAAAGTGGAGGTACGGATAATACGCGAGGTTTTTTCTATAGTGCTGCTTCACAGCAATGCGTGTTGTGCTGTGAAGCCCCTTAACAGTGTAGCGAAGGCTACGGAGGCGGTTTCCGCAAATTCGTGTTGCTCTGCAAGTAGCACGGCAGCTTGCGGCCAATTTTGGTTTTTGCTTGCTTGCATCGTTGAAGCGTTTAGAAAAACATTTGGGGAGAGACAATTCGATTGTTCAGTGTAAAATCTCACTGTTGTACAGCCTTTCCTGTATATCAAATGTACGGGCAATACGCGAGGATTTTCTTTTTCTTTCTCGATGAGCTGAAAGTGGGAGTGCGAATTAAATGCAGGGGCGGGTTATACATGCAAAAATATGGTACGCCATTATGTTAGGCTCTCTTGTTCTCGGGAGCCTCGACTACCGATTGGCAGCATTTTCTGGCCATGCTGAAAAGTGTTGCAGGGCCGTAAGACGCACAGACAAAAATGAAATGATGCTGCATTCTATGTAACTGTAAGCGTTGCATTATTTTTACCCCTTGCAATGGGCAGGTATTGAAGCGGACGCGCTGGTTCCTGAGCTAGGCGACATATGCGCATCGGTGCAGCGCGTAACGGTACAACACTTGGTTCGACGCACCCAGAGGGCGCTGGAGTTCTGTTCACGGCGAGGCCTGCTGCCTCCCCTGCCTTCTGACGAAGAAGGGCAAGAGGCAACGGCGCCCCCAACTGTTGTGGTTGCAGGCGGTGTGGCATGCAACGGTGTACTCAGAGATGCTCTGGCACAGATGTGCGACCACCTAGGCGCCACATTCGTGGCCACACCTGCTGGGCTGTGCTCTGACAATGGCCTCATGATTGCTTGGAATGGGCTGGAGGTGTACGCAGCTTCACCAGCAACGGTTGTTGAGGACCTCGATTCATATAGGGTTGAGCGAAGGTGTCCTCTCGGAAAAGATATCTCGCAGTCAGTTGCCCAAGCGTCAATTAGGCTGCAAAAGATTAAGCTTAGATTCAGTTGAACCAATTGAGTGTTTCTTAACTTGCAGAGAGAAAGAGAAAAGACTGAGTAACTCGAAGGTTGTTCTCAAAACTGAGGCTGCAGTTGCAGCAGTTATCCGGTTCATTGTTTGAGCACCTTGGGGGGTAAAATTTGACCAGACAGTGGTATAGTAGATCAAGTAGCTGACCTATTTTGACTGCAACGACTGCGGTGGCTTAGTAGGTGAGGTGTTGTGCTGCTGAGCTCAGAAATGCTGATTCAGTTACCAGCTAAGGCAGCCACGTTTCGATGGAGGCGGTAGAATGCAAAAAAAAAAAAATACCACTGCACTTTGATTTAGGTGCATGTTCAAAGAACTTCAGGTGGTCAAAACTAATCCGGAGTCCCTTGCTGTGTCATGGCTCATAATTATACTATGGTTTTGACTCATGAAACTGCACAATTAGATGTGTTTAATTAACTTTGACCGTCTCAGGTCGTCAAAATGAACATTCCAGTTTTCAAACTTAAAGGGACCCTGACACAGTTTTTTGAAGTTCTGTCAGTGTTTAGGCTAGAGCATCATCAAACCATTCGCACCACAAATTTAGTGACACGCCGTGTACTAAGGAACAATTATATCATACCCTTCTCCTCACCTCTGCCTGGCCTCCTCAACTCATGAGGCATGCTGCTGATCGCAGGTTCTCATGAGCGCAGGAGACACGCTTGGACGCCGGAGCGAGCGGACGCGCGTCGCATGCGCTCCACCGAACGTGTGCTCTCGTTGACCGGATTACTTCGATATCGTCGCCAGCACTGTGTCGGATCATCAAGTTTTAACTGTCCGGGGAACCGCACACCCTTCCCGAGGCTGTAGAGCATCTCCATTTTTCTCTATCGCCTTCAGAAGAACCCATGTGAGCGCTGGGCCGCTGGGCCTAAGCGTCGACCCAGCTCGCCAGTGCGAGTACGGGTGACTTGGCCTAACGGCGGGACCCCTTCCACAACAATATGGACGCTAGCACTACGCCAACTGCTAACGTGACTACTACCGGATGCGTTCAACCTGCATTCAGCCCCAACGACACCCATGTTAACACGGAATCTCTCGACCTCGACGAGCTCACTTCGGCAAGCGAAGATGAAGTTGCCGTGCACCATCCCACATCGTCTGCATCGCTGGGACCGGCGAGCGACACCGACGCCAACTGGAAACTGGCGATTTCCCGTCGCCAGCGTCAACGCCAGAAAAAATTCAACAAAGCTCGAGCGGAATTGATGCAGCCGGCCGGTCCTGCAAGCACTCTACCTAGCCACATCAATGCCGGGGCAGCTGCGGCTGCGAGCGCTCCTGCTGCGCAGGCATACGTGGCCGGCGTCGCACCGGCGCGAACACCACCACCCGTAACGAAGCCGCGCCAGCTACGACAGAAGCCGCCGCCGCTTCCACGCAGGGACATAAAGATCATCATGTGCCCGAAAAAGGGCCTGGCCATTCGGAACTTCACTACGCATCAAATCTCCCGAGCCATAGCAGTGGCGGGCAATTCTCGACAACATTGTACTGGTGATCATTTCATTATACGTACTCGCCCCGGGTCGAACATCATTATTGCCATCACGCCACATCTTGAGACGGCCGAAATTCTTCGTCGGATCACCACCCTCACGCTTGAGAGGAAAACCTACGAATTCAATACCTATGTGGCGGCCCCTGAGGGCACCTTGCGGGGAGTTATTCATGAGATAGACCCTGGCACAACTCCGGAAGAACTCACCGCCAACCTCCGCGTGCGCACGCAGGGAGTGACAGTGCACAGTGCACGAATGCCTGGTGCTACCAAATCTGCCGTGATCACTTTTGAGGGCCCCGTTCTGCCCCGATGTGTACTGTATTACGGTGGAGAGGTGGCCTGCCACCCGTACAAGTTGACGCGACAAGCCTGCCAAGTCTGCTTACAACCGAGGCACCGTTCAGACGTATGCCCCACGCCAAACACTCCTGTGTGTCGGCAGTGTGGTATCCTCGACCCCGTTGACAGTCACCTCGTGCTCCCAAATGTCACTTGTGTGGAGATGCCCACTTAACGGGCGCCAAAGAGTGCTCTCAGAGATTGAAGGCCCCGCGCACACGGCCACCTCCTCAACCAGCAGCACCAGCCAGGGGCCGCAACCCCCATCGTAACCCACCCACTCCCAAACGTAGGTGGTTCAGCAAGGAAAACGAGACCTCATGCAGCCACTCCCGCTCACGCTCGAGGTCACAGTCCTTCCCGCCCCTCCCTTCTGTGGAACCTGGCCAACAGCAGCAGCCACAGCAGCGACAGAAGCAGCAGCGACAGCATCCAAAGAACCAGATGACCAAGGGGCAGCAGCAGCAGCAGCAACCCGGCTGTCAACAGTCTCAGTACGCCTCCAGCAAACATAATGAGAAGCCCAATTCCACTCCATCAGCCGGTGCCGACAATAAGGTGAGCTGGTCAGCAAATGTAGATCCTCCCATCGCTCCACTCAATACCCTGTCCACCGAATACGAACACCTTCTCGCGGAAAACATAAAACTCAAACAGGAGCTGGCGGTCGTCAGGGCACGTCAAGCAAAGAACAGTTCTCAACTTCATGCCCTAATGGCACGTCTTGGATCGCCGCCCGACTCCCCCGAAAAAAAACCCCCAACCTCTCTCAAGAGACAGAAAATCCCTAAAACGGCGCTATCGATCCCTGCTGCGTCGGGCACCACAGTCACACGCGAAGAGTTACGCGAAATGCTCTCAACGCTCGCGCAGCAGCTAACGCAACAATTCAGTGCCGTATTTACGCAGTTCGGAGAACGCCTCGACTCTCTCGAGACACACTTCGAGGCGCAAATTGCTGAAACAGGCGAAAACATACACAGGAAGAGGGCCACTCGTAGCTCGCACTCCACGACAGATCAAGGTTACCATAGACTAGGATTCGAATCACATGCATTCGAAATCCTCGCTACCCCCGCATTGACACCCAGCGCCCTCACCCTCACTCCTACATCGGCGTCGCAAGCTGAGATTCCGATACCCACGCCTTTCCACTCAAGGAATTAACCATGGGCAGCACAGCCCCACTCATTGGCGAACATTTAGAAGTCTGGCAATGGAACTGCCGCGGCTTCCGCAGAAAGCGGAGCCTCCTCCAACAGTACATTAACACACACCTTGCTCGGCCAGATGTCATAGCGCTTCAGGAGCCCGGAACGTCACCCATATATTCAGGTTATGAGTCCTATAACAGTCAAACAAAGGGCAAAGCGGCCATCCTGATTGACAAAGCGCTAACCGCAGTTGGCTTAGACAACATCCCAGACACCAACATAGAACATGTGATTGTGGAGCTAGTTCTCAGGCAAAAAAAGAAAGGAGAAAAGCGAGCTATCATCATTGTCAACGTATATAGCGCCCCAAAGCAAAAAACCACCGATTTCCATGCCCTCGTCCAAGGTGCCTGGAGATTGGCCCAGTGAAAAGAACTCTTACTGCTCGGCGACTTCAACGCTCTCGACGAACGCTGGGGTTACAACCATTCGGATGTCAAAGGCAAACAGCTTTCGGCTGCCACTGAAAAATTTCAGCTTGAACTGCTCACGGATCCCGCGTTCCCTACCCGGATCGGCAACAGTGTGTGCAGGGACACTTGCCCTGATCTCACCTTCGCCCGTGGCCGTGCAAACAATAACTGGGACAACCTGCAGGAATCCTTGGGCAGCGACCACTTCATTCTCCGCACAAAAGTTACAGAGAGCACAGCGCGTCGGTCTATTGGAGAAGCACGCATCACAAACTGGGACGCCTTTCATCGTGAGAGCGAACATTCACTCGACAGCCTCACAAGCCTCACGAATGGTGCACCCAACTTAAAGAAATTTGAGAGCGTTGGACCACCACCATTAACAGAACACCTGCACTGCCGGAAGTGGACGGCCATCTGCTACATCTGTGGGAAGCCCGAAGGAGCCTCATCCGCAGATGGAGGTCGCAAAAACATAACCGACGGCTCAAGCTAAGGATCGCAACACTCACCACTCAGGCAGAGCAGTACGCTACAGAACTGGCGCGACTCAATTGGGCCCAGTTTAGCGACTCTCTTTGAGGCTCATTGGGCACGGCCCGCACGTGGCACATTTTGCGGGCTTTGATGGACCCCACTCGAACAAAAAATGAGACGAATAAGTCAGTCATGCGCCTCATACACGCCTTTGAGGGTACTGACGATGAGCTGCTGGATCAACTCCGGCGAAAATGCTTTGGCGACTTCTACCCACCCGCATCTCAGGCTGCGTATCGTGGACGTGCCAATGACACTCTCGACCGACCAATAACGGTGGACGAAGTTTACGCAGCCATTCGCAGCAGCAATCGCAACACAGCTGCTGGGGCAGACGGAATCACGTACTCCCTTATCAGGAACCTCAACGACAGCGCCGTACAAGAAATCACGGCGTTTTTCAATGATCATTGGCAACGTGGCACGCTTCCTCCTGAATGGAAGCACGCGGAGGTCATAATGATACCGAAGCCGGGCAAAAAACTTCAGATCGAAAACCTCCGACCAATATCCCTCACTTCCTGCCTTGGTAAACTCTTCCAGCGCATCATCACTAATCGCGTGCAAGATTACCTCTAGGACATTGACCTTTTCTCGCACTCAATGTACGGGTTCCGGGCACATCTTTCAACGCAGGATGTACTGCTACAATTAAAAGAAGTCACTGATAACGCCCCCCAGCAAGGAGAAAACATTATCTTGACTTTAGACATTAAGGGCGCATTTGATAACGTTAGCCACCAGGCCATACTTGAGGGCCTCGAGGCCCTTCATTGTGGGCAGCCCGTCCACAGTTATGTTCACGCCTTCTGGTCGGACCGCACTGCCACAGTTGGTCTCGGCTCCATCCGATCACATGTTATCAGGGTTTCGAACAAGGGCACCCCGCAGGGCTCAGTGATTTCCCCTCTACTCCTTAATGTAACTATGGTTGGCCTGGCACATGAACTCCACCGCATCGATGGCATCCATCACGCAATGTATGCGGACGATATCACTGTCTGGGCAACGTGGGGGTCCCTTGGAGAAAAAGAATATAACCTGCAGCAGGCAGCCACATGCGTCGAACAATACGCACAGGCACGAGGCCTGGCCTGTGCAACAGAAAAATCTGAGCTTCTACGAATTTATCGACGCAAGCTCCCACCATCGGCGCAGAACAACCAAGGCTCCCGCCTCCAGGTCGTCCTTGCTGGCAAACAAGTCCCAGAGAAATCCACCATTCGAATATTAGGCATGTGGGTACAGTAGAACCGCCATGTGAATCACACACTTTCCCTTCTCCACACTACTACACTGCAAGTGGCCCGAATGATATCTCGGGTAGCCACTCGTCGCCATGGCATGCACGAGGAGGACACCCTGAAACTCATACGTAGCCTCGTAATCAGTAGGGTGACATACAGTTTGCCCTACCAACGCCTCACCAAAAGCGAACAGGGCCAAGTAAACGCAATGCTCCGCAAGGCCTACAAAGCGGCACTCAAGCTACCACCGGGTACTCCTTCTAGCAAGCTCTTCGCATTGGGCCTACACAACACCTTTGAAGAACTTTGTGAAGCGCAACTTGCCACACAACTGCAATGGCTCAAGCAAACACCTACAGGCCGTGACCTCCTCCTACGCCTTGGCTACATCAGCCAGTTTCACGACGCAGCTCGTCGCAAGCCCATTCCGGACCAACTTCGTGCCACTTATAAGGTCGCTCCCATCCCCCGCAATATGGATCCCCGACTACATCAGGGCCGGAGGGAAGCCAGAGTGGAAGCCCTCGAGCGAACTTATGCACACAAGAACACTACGTACTATGTTGACGCCGCCAACTAGGACCATGCAAACAATAAGGCTGTAGCGACAGTCGTGGACCACACACTCACAGAACGTACCAGCGCTTCCGTGCGGTGCCACAACATCGCCGATGCTGAAGAAACTGCCATCGCGCTCGCCCTCGGCTACAGACAACGAAGGTCACTGACAGTTCTCACGGACTCTCAAGCAGCTTGCCGCAACTACCTACAGGGGCGCATCAGCCAACTCGCTCTCAACGTAATCCTGAGCGTTACAGACACTGGCAAGCATTCCATTACACATCCACTCAGAATTTGGCATCGGATTATATGGACTCCGGGCCACATGGGACTGGAGGGGAATCAAGCAGCGGATAGAGTAGCTCGAGGGTATGCGAGCCGAGCACCTTCCAACTCCGCCCCTGAGGAACTCGTTCCGGTCTCTTGCGACTATTCGGCCATCCTAAACCATTACAGAGGACTTAGGAAAGCTTATTCGCTACCACACCGAACACTAAATAAAGAGGAATCGGTCAGCTGGAGGCAAATTCAAACCGGCATGTTTCCAAATTTGCACATCCTGAGTAAAATGCACCCCTCGGCATACTCTCCTTTCTGCCCATGGTGTTCAGCTAAGGCCACTCTGTACCACGTCACGTGGGAGTGTCAGGCCATTACAGCCTTACAACCAGTACAAAATCCAACAGCAAGCGATGGGAGGAGCTGCTGGCCAGCGAGAACCTGGAAGATCAGTTGAGTCTGATCAACCGGGCCCGCAGAGCGGCTGCTGCAAGCGGAGGCCTGGACTAAGGGCCCCCCCACCGCAAGCCAAGCATCTCCGACTACTCGGAGCTTCTCCGCAGAAAATTTCATGTAAATAAATAAATAAATACGTTTTCACCACCACCTCATGAGCGCACTCAACGATTTGAGCTCCTACCAGTTTAGACCTCTGAGATCACACACCGACAAATTCTACGCAGTCTCCAAAGCCATCACACATGCGGTCTGAGAACAGAGACGAAGATCGCGAAGTGGTTTATATCTGCTCCGACAAGTGCCGCCACCCTACCAGCTGATCTTACGTTAGCGCTTTCTACAGCCCACGACAACCAATCAGACCAGCAGCCACGATGACATCAAGTGAACAGAGCATGTTGCCCTGTGAATGGGCGGTCGAAAACCCGGTTGGCCAAGTAGCAGTGATCGATCTGCAGCGATTTACAGCTTTAAAGCGTCGTAATAAATTACACAGTTTCAGGGAGCTAAAATCGGTCTGTAAATGACCCATAAGACTTGGTCTACCGGCCCTTTGTGTTTGCACAAAATTACCAAAACTGGTTCAGGGTCCCTTTAATAAATGCTAATTTTGGTAACTTGTTTCCAGTGAGAATAGACTAAGTATGCTTAATGAGAAAAAGAAAGAGGTTGATAAAGAACATAACAGGCACTGGAGCAATCGCTCATTAACAATTGTACCATTAGTAATGACCCTTGGCTAAGGCTGTTGAGCAAGGGTATGTAATTTATAGAAAGTGTGACTGCAGCACTTCACTTGTTGAACCACTGCTCTCTCTTATCCCAGTGCCATGTTTTTTGTCTCAAGAGTGCTAACTATGGCAAATCTTTTTCCTGGGTGTTTTCTTTATAAGAACTTTAGCGTTGTCGGTGCGAGGATTTGACATACTTGTAGCACAAAAGCAAGAAGAGTGATGAAATAAAAAAAAAGTTTTGTCCATCTTTACGTAGCACAGGGTTACGTAGGAAATTGATATCAGATTTTCACAATAAAAACTATGCAGGCGAAAGAAAAATTTGTTGTCCTGCTTCGAGAGCCGAACCAAGAACAAAAGTCTGTTCGGGGCTGTCGCGCTTGTGTCTGACCTAATCTGTAGACAAGCAGTCCACCGAGTGAGGCCGAGTTGATTAACTCGCTGTCTGTGTATTTCTGCAGAACTGGTTTGTCAACCCCACAATGTTCCAATAAACGATTTGTTCAAGTTGGCACTTGCATTTATCGCATGTTATCTATCGTCATGATGTTGGTACTATATGCAAGAAACTTATCCCGTTCTTAACTCCCAGAGCTAATCTGTGTGATACATCCGGTTTGTAGGGTATCAAGAATACGTACATGGTGCAGTGTCATGGTTGGGTACAAGTTAAGAAGTCTGCAGCGCTTCCACCTCAAAGGTGGATGTACGCAAGCCTGAACTCTAAACAGACATTTAGAGCATGGGTTCGCTCCGCAGACCTCTCTTCAGGGGTTCCGCAAGCCACTGATAAACTTTCCTTGGTTCCGCACTAGCCCGCTCAACTCACTTAGATGGCGATCCCAAGGTGTGATTAATCTAGAGAACCTCCATTATTCATGCCTGAGCATCAATAATGCACCTCAGTGTGTAACAGAAATGAATCTCGCCAGCAGTTTGTAGCCAGCCAGACTCCGAAAATGGGATGCACGGTGGCTTGAATCTCAGGGGCCTGATATTACCACCATGCGCATTTTGGCTATTGTGAAGGTCGGTGCTGCTACACCTATGCTCTGTGCCTTTGCTACGCTCGTTTTTACACCACAACCGTTGGCGCCGCACGGGCTGCGCGCTACGCTTTGCCCTCTAGACACAATTGTATGTCATTCAACACAAGCAAAAAGGCAACACATAGAGCTTACTTTATATGTTTTTTTGCAGTATGGATGTTAAAATTAAATTTATTGAAACTAAAAATGAGAAACCTTGTCGGAAGGGTTGTTCTTGGCACTTAGTGTAGCTTAGCAGAGTTCCCTGGCACCAACATGCCTGAGAACCCTTGACCTAGAGTGCCACATAGTCACTGACTATGCCGTCAATGAATATTGCCTCGTACATGTGCTGGATTATTTCGTTAGTCACAAAGGCAGCCAACGGCCATAGTTTGTTCATCTGGGAAGGGCCTCTCCTGCCTTGTGAAGTGTTACCCAACTGCACAACATATAATGGGTTCTGTAGCTTCAACTGAAGGAACTGTTAGCTCCGAGGTAGTTGCCACTGAATTCTTTTAAGCTGGACATGTTCGAGAAAGGTCATGCAAAATCCCCATGTTGCAGTTAGCAACACTTACCCCCATATTCAGAAACGCTGCTTGACTTGATCTTAACTTGCCACCAACTGCAATGCAGCACAAACGTGTTTTAAAAACTTTGTCTTTAGGCCATGCCAAGGCAGCACAAACGCACAGACGAGTTTCAAACGTGCTGCATTGAAGGCAGTTTCAAGTTCAAGTCAAGTAGCATTTCTGAATATGGGCGTAAGTCATGAGTAAAGAAAGCACTGCTTCTGAAATTCTTGAACTTTCTCTTTAGGTCTTTTCTAAAGCAGTCCTTCCGAGTTCTGCGAGTGGTGGCATGCAAATTTATATCTCTCACGCACAGATGTACGTCTGCACGCCGTGGGATTCATTAAACCGACCAAGCAATGA
This sequence comes from Rhipicephalus microplus, assembly GCF_043290135.1. NCBI lineage: Eukaryota > Metazoa > Arthropoda > Arachnida > Ixodida > Ixodidae > Rhipicephalus > Rhipicephalus microplus. The sequence continues at coordinate 194,601,982 of NC_134701.1, forward strand.
ACGAACTATGTGCTGCAGGTATTCAATGCTCTCTTCACAAAAAGAAGCAGTGAATCTCACTTTCATTGTGCAACTAGCCGCCTATGGCACACTTTTCTTAAAGTTATGCGCCACGTAATTCCAGCTGGAGCAACTGTTCGAAACAAAGTAACGGGCGTGTATGCTTGAGAAAATGAATAAACTCGCAGCGCATAAAGTTCGATTGAACTGAGAGTTCGCATAAAACCTGCATTTGCCGAATAGCGAACATTGGAGGTCCATGAATCTGAAAGGGCCTTCCTCACACAGAAGCAATGAAAGAGCACAGCATAGGTGTCAAGCACTGCTCATTAAAAGTGAAGACAAAAAAGTGGTGCTGTTTGAGAACTAGTGCATTCCAAGAAAATTTCTTCAGAAGTAACAGAAAGAAATGTGATATAGCGTATTCCAGTATTTCAAGTTTATCTTACAACCACAAATAATTTCAAAGCTCTACATAGCTCACATTTCTGTTGACTTGCAGCAATGATAGTTGTGGGCCATTCCTCTGGTTGTGTCTTCTAGTGACTCAGGAACGTCAAAAGTCAAAAAGCTGTTTGAGATGTTTCAAAATGTAAAAATGCCAGGACTGCCTTTGATGATTTGTAGTTCAGACTCGCATGTTGCTGCATACTAATGACCTTTAGCTCTTGCTCATTCCACCAGTGTTACAGCAAGAGAAAAACTTCGAATGGAGAGTATCTGTCGTCAGCAGCTGCTGTTACCTATGTTGGCGCCTGCTGTGCTTGTCCTCCTTTCAGATAGATGGTACTGGCATAGATGACTCTGTAGTCTTGCTGTAATGAGCTCTTGAGTGTATTCAGTTGGACTTCGAGGTGTCTCTGCATTCCCAGCCTAAGGAGTGAGTGAAAAATCTGCTGCTTTCGTACGACATGCGATTGGTGCAGTGCACCTGAAAAGAGACACGAAGGCAGCACAGAAACACGTACATAGTGCATCGCTCCTTTTTTTTTTCTATTGGTAGATGCACGGCATCACTGGATTTTCCTACTTCTAAGCCTTATATGCAGACACAGTTCACTGTTGCTGCTGCGCCAAGAACGAAACTTAGGACACTCAGAGCGATAAGTGGCGAGCAGCACAAGCCTCAGCCCCACAATGTGACACTGAGCACATGCCACTTTAAGTGCCAAGCAGGCTATTTCTTTAAGCTAGCATTGCGACTGTTTCGTGCTGTTGTTAAGTTCTTCATAGTTTATGTACCAGGAATGTTGCAACCCTACGCCAAAGCAGCAGTACTTAGCATAGAACACATGGGACTGTGTTGAGACACTTTTATTTATTTAAAAAAAAACGCCCTTCTGCGTCCCTGTTAAGGCAGAAAACAGACTAGTTGGTGACGATGGAATAATGGCGGTGGCAGTTTGTGTTACAGGTGCCTACACAACACAAGTTGTACTTCTGTACAAACTCTCAAGGAAGAACGAAACGAAACAATAAAACTCGGCAGCACACCACAAGGGCTGGTGGTGCTGCCGGTAAGGGCTACAGTGCTTAAGCCTAATGAGAAACTGGGAGCAGAGAGATATGCACAATTATACAGTTACATGGCACACGCATACATGCAAGCATACACCTCATACAGAGATGGCACATTGTATAGCATCAGTTGTTTCTCTAGGGCACAAGGAAAGGCACACAAGTTGTCTCTGCACTAGGTGGCCTGTATAGTATTATAAGGAACCTACAAGCCTCTGCTTAGAACATACAGTGTTCCTGTGCACCGATCTGGAGGTATGCCAGCTTACCTTAGTAACAAGGAAAGGCCACAATTCTCGCAAAAGCTGTGCAGCTCGCCTTTCATTTTTGGGCAAGTGAAAAATTTTCAACAAATCTGCAACAGCAATGTCCCGTGTGTTGCCATGTGGGCCTGGCATGAAGATCCTAATGGGCTGAACCGCAGCTCCACTGAATGAGCACTTAGTGTGAAGTCAGCAACGTTGTGGTGCACTTTAATATCGTGCTTGGATGCATAACTGCTTTATCCGCAATATACTGTTGGCACGGGAAGTTTACAGGCAGCAAGATACACGAGAAGTCTTGTTTCTGCAGCCTGGTTTTTCAGCTTGCTTCAAGTGTGCCAGCAATATCTTGGCACCTTTAGGTGTAAAGCTCAAAACACTAGACCAACGAAAACATTGACGTCGCTCTACTTACATGTTCTCTTTCCGGCAGTCCCAAGTCTAGAGTTAAATACCTGCAGATGTTACCTCATAAATTTGCTCAAATTCAGACCATTGTTCAATACATGCTTCTATGCATGATAGACATTTATGTATCCTGTGCTCCGTGAACATTTTGACACCGACTGTAAGCTTCCGCAGAAATGCCGCACCGCAGAATGAAAATTTCTGACCGAGAGAGAAGAAAGCACAATGTTTAAAGAACGCATGCCTGCCATAGAAATTTAACGTACAACAAAACCGGCTTGCACTCCAGGCAACTTACAACACTACCGTTCCTCTCACCACATATTTTCGTGTGAGACTGCATACTGTGATATTAAGCTACGCATATCTGGATAACTTGGGGACGAAACAGTCAACTACTGCATCTAGCCATGGTGTTGAACAAAATGCACCACAGAGCGCCTTGTCTTTGACAAAAGCACTCGTGTGCATGTAGCAGCGATTCAGCCGAAAAAGAGGTTCATGCCTTGTTTCCTTATCAATTCATATCCTTAAATTATGTTGCTTTGAACACTTTTGCAACACTTTGTCCAGTAGGCCACCACAAATTTTGAATAAGTACTAGACTCTGGCCACCCTGTCGTGAACTTTTGAGCAAAGTTCTATGTCTTCTCACCGAGACAGTTTGAATATTATTACGAGTCTTTGGAAGGAAGCCATACACATTGTTCGCACAATTGCCCACGGGACAAAAGGGAACAGTTTACAAAAGGGAAAAAAATTAAACCGCTGTTGAATTAAACCGCTGTTGTTGAATTTATCCTCGCAGTGCAGCTTGGGCATATTATGTGTACACAAGCTCACAACTCTGCTAGTAGAAACAAAATATTTAGGGATCTCACTTTCATCAGTATTACAAAGTTAGCAATTGATAATACAAACCATCACTTTGCACTCATAATCAATAAATCTATGAATTAAATGCCATGATGTAGTTCTTTCAGCACAACAGGGGCAATTTATATGCTATACAATCAGACCCCTTAAAAACAATGAAAACCCTCACACAAAAATGCAAGGAGAACTGGCACTCTTCTTAGTAGCCTTAAAGTACTTGCCTGCACTGAATATCAAATGTCATTAAATATACAAATAAATGTTTTGTAAGTATCATGGCACTGTATCTGCAGTGAAAAAAAGACTTGCTTCTCATCACACGTGCAGCCGCATTCGTAACTGCCTTGGAAGCAACCCAACAATTTACACACACCACTCGAGAAGTTGGTATCACATTAGATGACATGCTGGTGTCTTCAAAACAAATGCTAATTACACGATCTTGCTTTGTGATGCAAGTGCGATTTCAGAGCTAAAATCAAAAGCAAATGCTTTTGCTTGCTTTGTATATGGATTAACCTACTGTGAGCATAAACGAGACCAAGACTGCTTGGCAGGCAAGGTCGATGACACTGACCTAAAGCCAATAAATTCCGCTAGAGCACATATGAGCGGTTGCAGTAAGCAGCCAATGTCAGCACAAGGAAAAAAGTGACATCATTTCTGCGAAATTTATCTGCAGTGAGTATTCAGTGTTGAAGTTGTTGAAGCCGAAGGGCACTGCACGACAGCCAGTGGCCCAATAAATAAGATTGATGAGTGTACAGCACAAAAAAAAGAAACAATGTCACTCAGAAACGGGAACTAAAGCTGAAATACTCTATCTAGAATAGCAGCTGCTATTGACAGTACGCTGAATTGTAAAGTCTTCATGTTGCGAGGTATACGCCTAGGACAACCGATGCATAATCATACGCTTTGAGTTCGTGAAGCCGCTACTGAGTGGTTTTAGCTGCGAGAGACTACATGGAAGTAAATGGAATTAAAAAAAAAAAACAATTAAGAGAACAGATAGAGATTTCTGCAATGATAGCAAGGGCTTTTCAGTCGGCTGACGACGAGTACAGCTCATTTCAGTATTTTCAAGGAAATGGGTAAATCTAAAAAAAAATTATTCAGTCTTTACTGGTCTGAACAGAATACATACACAGTGGCCCACTGCTTATCGTTCACGGGTTAGACGCGTGTACTGTGTAAAACATGTCCATAAGATGTATGCAGGGAGAGTAAAAGGCACAAAATACAGAGTGAAGGGTATGAGAACTGGCTTTGAGTGGTCACGAAAAAGTGCAGAAAATTAGCAAGTGACAACGGCTAGCAACATTCCAGTAGACGAACAGCGCACCGTAACATTTGCAACTTACCTCATGTGTGGGCAAGAATAGTTTTAGCAGCTCAGAATCTTTCCGAGAAAATGTTTCAAGAGCATGCACTCAGTGTGACAGTACAAGTACATGCGCTGGTCAGTTATATCGTTGTCACAGGGCTAATTTTCATCACTGTTTCATTTCCTTAAGAAAATGGCCACTCTGGGAACACTGTGCTTCGAATTGCCGAAGGCATGCCAGCACCGCACGTACGATGGTATCTCTCCATAGTATTTCTCTGCGAGACATGCGAAGCAAGCTTTTCTGCCGAGCCTATGACACAGCACTGGCGTTTTCCCCAGTACATGCGTTTTTTTTTCTTTGCCGATAGCAACAGGAGGCCGACGACACGAGTCAAACCAACACACCACAGTTGTAGCGTCCACTGCAACGTCACTACAGATAGTCTCGCAGGCACTTTTTAGATGGAGCGTGGAGATGTGCCGGCACTCCAGCAGCACTGGCGTTTCGCATCTGCATGGCTAACAACTGTCCACAGCACGAGTGAGACGGACGAGACGGCAACACTGCGCGAAAACGTCTGCCGGTCAACAGCGTTGTTTCGCACTCCCTCGCCTGACTGTTTCGTTTCACGGCACCACACGGCAAGTTTGTCTCATTCACTACGACTGTGAGCTGTGGTGAACTCAGTCCTTGCTGTCGGACTCCGACTCGGAGTCATCGTCATCGTCGCTGCTGTCCGAGCTGCTGTCACTATCACTCTCGCTACTGTCGTCGTCATCGTCGTCTTCTTCGTGGTTCGCGTTGGGCTCAGCCTGAAGAGAGAGATCAAGAAAACGTCTGAACATCAAGCTAGCAGAATGTGCATAAGTAGGAGAAACAAATGTGTGCTGAAAACGTTTTGTGTACTGGATGCGTCTTCTGAAAGTAGAATGACAATTAAACAAAGCAATGTGAACAATTACAGTGTCTGGCACATTCAACAAACAGTTCACTAATAGAAAGTGGCCAAGCTGCGGAGCTTGTAAATGACACATGTGAGAGTGACACCGCAAATACAAGAACTTCAGGTCACATCAAGAACGTCTCAAGGAGAACGTCTAGGCCCAGCACTATGCAGCAGCTCCATGCTGTCAAAGGTTTTTATACATTTTTAAGAGTACCTCTGGCACCATCATTCAATGCCAACTTAGATAAACCTTCACACGAATCGGAGCTGGTCTACAACTGCTCGAGCTCGACAATAAAATGCTCGCTTAGTAAACCCAATGCCAATAGTATACCACTATCCTCTGATGATGCGTGTAAAGATGCAAAAATGTGCTGCAAGGATCGTGAGCTCTAGCAAGGATTACACATTTTGCACCTGTGCCTCGCAAGCACCTGAACATACCCCATTGCATAATACATCATGCAGTGAAGCAGTTCCAGGCCTCTACTCGTAGCTTTTTTTTTTCTTTGGCTGGATGGGTGGGGATGTACTCGCAGCATGAGTGCAATGAGCATTTATTTTTCCAAATTAAATCCTAAATAACTTTTCCTTGAACATTTTTATTGTTCATCACTATCAGCCTTTTTTACGTTCACTGCAGCATGAGGGTCTCATGATGATCTTCCGTTCACCAAGTCTTGTGCTTTGTGCTAGCAGATTCCATTTTAGACCTGCGACATTGACGTTGTCAGCCTATCCAACTTGCTATCATCCTTGGCTGTATTTCCAATCCCTTAGTGTCCATTCAATCATGCTAAATGTCCTTATTACCTGTCCTGCAGATCACACGGCTAGTGCAGGTCCATTTCTTTGACTTATTGTCAACCAGAATATGTGCTACCCGTTTTGTTGTCCGAGGCTTTCCACTGTCTTCCGATTTCTTGACATTCTGCTTGTCATTTCCCACTATTGCATGCAGTGCAGTCCTAAACGTTTTCTCAGGTTATCTTGTTATCAATGTTTCATTCCCATATATTAGAACCGGCTGTTTGCAATGATTGCATACATTTTGCCCAGAGAAAAGCGGCATATTTCTAATCATTCATTACTTGGGAATGCTCGCCATATGTGCTCCAGCGCGCCCTTATTCTTTGCAGAATTTCTTTCGAACGTTAATATGTAATTGACATTCTTTGTTTTTTTTCTTTTTTTGGTTACAAAGCAGTGGCCTTTCATTACGTGTCCTATAGAAAATTATCCCCTTATCACACCAGCAAAATAGTTTAACTTTGATAGCTTCTCTTCCAGCTCCTGGTTCGTGTGTTTTTCACATAAAACAACAGCTATGCTACCTACTGTGTGCTGGTAACGAGATCTAATAAACAATCATGTCAAAAAAAGTACAGGGGATGTTTTTAATGAGGTAATAGTAATGCAAATGTGAAGAGAAGTAGATTGAAAAGATAACTTGCCCTAGGCAGGGATCGAACCTGCGACCTTCGAATAACGCGTCCGATGCTCTACCAACTGAGCTACCACGGCGGCTATCCTTCCACCCATTTTATAGGATACATACAGTCGAACCCCGCTACAACGAAACTCACAGGGCGGGAAAAATATTTTGTTGAAGCAAGAATTTCGTTATAGTCAAATCGAAAAAATATAGCTGAGCTGAGCTAGTAAAACAAAAGAATGTTTATTCTTAAAATTAAAGAAGTGTTCGCTGCTTCCTATTCTTTCCCAGCAGCGTCACGACACGATTCACAGTCATGCATAGCGAGGCCATGGTAAAAACCATGCTGAAACAATGCCTACAACCGCTTTCGTGAAACAGTTGCATTAACACGTTAACACCAGCAGTCATCCACCGTCGAAGTGTATCCGACAACGCCAAGATAGAGGCAGGGTATTGTGGAGTGGCGACTTTTGCCTTATTCTATGCCATTCTTATCATCCATCACTCGCGGCTAGCCGATTTCGTTGATAATGCCGATGAACAGCCGCTTTGATTAGGTACCACACTGGCCAAGCGCTAATAAAATGATAAGCATTCGAATCGGAAAAGGCATCACTTCGCAGTTGCACGCATGCGTGAACAAAACCATGAACTGAGCTTCAGCTTCGGATCGTCTGCAGCTCGAAAGCAGGCCAGTGGCAAAAGCAGGGCCATTCCTATAGAGCAATGGCAGCGCCCATGCTTGCTAAACAGCGGCACTTTCTGGTGGTGCCAACGCATGTTTTAGACTTCGTCAATGATTTTTCAGCTTCTCAAAATGCATCAAAGTGTTAAAGATTGGGTTTCCTGTACAGCAATAAATATCCGAGTTTGAAAGTGCATCGTGAAATTTCGTTGAAGCGGGACAGCAGAAGAAAAAGTGTTCGTTGTGGCGACAATATTTATGCATTGACGCGTATGGACTGCTGATGGGGAACCGTGAATTTTAGGTTGTGGCAGATATTTCGTTGAGGCGGAGTTCGTTGTAGCGGGGTTCGACTGTATGTGAATCAAACGTGGAAGCGTTAGTCAGCGCCGCCTGAAGCCATGATGGCGAGTGTGGAACTCCGCTTGTTTGCATTTTGTGTCGTACAGCAAGATGATTTGAGGACTTTAAAAAGTTCAGGGGCTGGTCTATACGTATTTCTGGCTTCACAGAAGTAACACCATAGGTTTACTTTGTATATGACATGCAGCAGCGTAGTTGTTGGTGGCAGGGATACAGCTGAGCTTTAACATAATGAACCTCATTTTAACAAAGTTCTCAAAGTACAGCATTTTTTACACGAATCCACCAAGACTGCAGTGATGCTTTCCCGTCACAGAAATCACGTTTAAAAAAATGCACATGATCTCAAATGATGCTCCGTCACCGGGAGTAGAACTCGTGACCTCTCGGTCCGCGACAGCACATGCTATCCACTATTCCATGGTCACACACTCGGGAGGCTGTACAAACACACTTTTTACATCTCACACTTTCCTCTGCAATGCTTTTGGTCAGCAGTGACGTCATCAATGATAACCGTGACCACCGCAATTAGTTCCTGCAACGTGTCTGTCTAACCTAGCACGTTTATAAAAGGCAAGTACAATTTGCCAACACACGGCAAGGTGGCGACTGTAGCCCAAGCGTTGGCCTCGCTCATAGCACCCATCCGAACCAAAAATATCTGCGAGGCGTGCCTGCCTTTCCTGGCTGTAGCTCCACATTCCACGCTTACGCTTGCCCCAAGAAAATCGCTGCTGGGCTACAGGGGAGACAAGATGCACGTTGAGTTTCCCTTTAGTTCTTCGGTGGTATTAAACTCGGTGAAACGTTGCGGGATACCAACCTTAACCCAAGCTCTGCGTCCAGTAAGCGACGCTTTCGTGGCTGCACTATGCTTTCTCAGATTATGTTTTCACCGCTTACTACTACAGCTAAGTATTTGTTTAATCACTGATCATGGACATTAGCCGTAGGAATAGAGATGTACCACCAAGCGTTAATGTGGTGAATCCACATTAAAATACCAGCAGACATGGTCCAAGCTCTCTTATATCATTGTACAGTAAGCATTAAACTATTTTGGTAAGGACACATTTTACTTTCATGTTATATCGATTCCAATCAACCATGCCCCCATCCTCCAATTTTGCAATTGATGACTCGTAAAACCTTCTATTTCTTGTACAGTCGACTCCCGATAATTCGAAGTTGCTTTATTGGAATTATCGGTTAATTGGAAGTGGAGTGGGGGTCCCGTCAGTTTTGCATGCAGTTCAACAGGAAGAAATTCTCGGTAATTGGAAGCTACAGGTCTGAAGTTTCGGTTAATTAAAATTTATTTTCAATCGAATTCCCGAAGGAAATCGTAATGTTTGTTAAATTTCCTATTTTCGAAGTGCTAAACAACAATGCGTGTCCGACCGGCACTCAAGGGCATCGCAGTTGACCACAGCGCCGCAGCTCAAAGCGTCAGCTGATGGCATCGCAGTTGCGTGCAGCGCCCCAGAGCACGAAGCAGCTGCTCCGGCGGTTCCGGGCCTCATTGTTGATCTCATTACGGTCGTGCGAGGACTCAGCGTTTGCACGTGCGACGAAGCTCCAGGTGCATTTACCATGGCAACTTGCGGGCCTTATCAGATGCTTGACTTGGTGGCAGAAGACACAAGTGAGCTTGACGTTGATGGTTTCCTGCCAGCTCTCGGCGACGTCCCTTTCGCCGTGTACATTGCCACTGACAGTTCGCTAGAAAGTGCGTGCACTGAGATTGTGGAGACGATTCAGCCCAGCGAGCCTAGTCGCGAAACTGAGGTTGGCGACGACGCCGCCGCAAGTGAGCCACTACCGCGGGCTGCTGATGTAGCCGCAGGCCTTGCCCTCGCGCAGCGGTTTTTCACTGCTGAGAGCAACGCCGAGGAAGCACTCGGGCACATACATATACAGCCTGCAGGACTTGCTTTCTGCTGCAAGATTCAGCAAACAGAAGCAAATGGCAATCACAGATTTTTCCTCATGAAACTGCTTTGAAATAAAGGTATTTTTCGTTCATTGTGGTTAATTGGAATTCCGCTTAATTCAAAGTTTTTTGCGGTTTCCGTGAACTTGGTATTAACGAGAGTCGACTGTATAATTTAATAGGGTCATTTATACTAAACTTACGAAAACAGTTTTGTGCCTCAATGTAAGGGGCAGAATTATCCCCACAATTATGACCAGCTTAAAAAAAGGCAGCTTTTGCTGAAAGCCATGAGGAACAATAAGCAGTGTCAAGTGTGTGTACTGCAGGAGGGCCACCGAAAGGCCTACAGAGAAAACAAAAATCAATGCATCCATGGGCCTGGAGGCTCTTTCGCAGTTGTGGGAGTCAACAAATGGAGACACCTTGGCCAACCTATTCATGGAAGGCAAGACTCAAGGAGTCACATTTATTTGAATGAAGCAAGGTGCTCAAATCTTGATGATGAAAGTGTGATATCCACCAAGGATGTTATTGACTAGTGGCAACTGCTCTGCGATGAGGGTAGTGCTGCCTTCAGTCACACGACACTTGAGGACTCCCGTCTTCGGTGATGACTGCGCTGTTGGAACAGCAATCCAGAGTGTTGCAGACACATGCTTGGAGGACAACTCTTGACCAGGAACTCCAGGTGGCAAGCAGTATTGCTACACCGAACGGAGTCACGGATATGCTAGATCTTCCATACACAAATTCAGGTGCATGTTCGCGTGAGGAGGCATGGGCAGCATTCTCAACGTACGGGCGCCTCATAACCCGGACGCTTATTTACAAGCGACAGATGAAGCCGACATTCTTCACTGTACCTGAATAGGATGAAATTTTTATGCATTAGGGTAAAATAACCCTTCTAGGATAATCATTGCTTTCATGGGCAGCCACATTAGTCTGAGCACGGTATCACTCATGTCTGTGAACGTTGAGCACTCCAGTGATACATAATCTGTTACATCGAGTTAACATGATTTTAAGTTTACTTTGAAGATAAATGCATTCGTGCATATTTGCTATCGGGCATTATGCTTTTAACAGACAAAAGAACAACCAGTGCTCTCGAAGATGCCATTACATCCAAAGTTTAATTGTTATTTTCTTGATTATGTGGCCTGCGAAGTGCCATTTGTCTGGAGTGTTGTCACCTTTATTTGCATAACTGAAACACACGCACATTTTTGACTTGCAAGTTAACGAAATTTCTGGCCACAAGTAAGACTTCGTTATATCAAGCTTAGACTACAGGAACACCCACTACAGATGATCGTGGAAGTTACAGTAGTGCTGCTGTCAAAATAGTCAAATCACCGGAACTACAGTAAACATTAAGTCTATTTGGAGACATCAGCCACTACACGTAATTTCAGTTGCACTTTCAAGGAACCATACGTATGCTGCTCGAGGTATGAACCCACGATGTGGCCCTTAGATTCTGAACTCCACAGTTGTAATGTATTACCTCAAAGGAAAGTGCCTGCTTGGCAGTAGGGGCCGGGCTTACCTTCGTCGCTGCCGGTGTCGCAGCCAAACTCGGTGCTTCTTCCTTCTTGACGACAGGTGTCTGCAGCTTTTTGGAGGGGGGGACTTGCTGCTTTGGAACCGCTGCTGGCAACGTCGGGGCAGTCGGCTCGTCCGACTCGTCGCTGCTGGAGGAGTCCGAGGAGCCTGATTCAGACTCTTCCTCTTCTTCCTCCTCGTCCGAGCTCGAATCTGAGTCTTCGTCGTCGGACTTAACCTTCTCCTCGGTCCCCTCTTCTTCCTCTTCCTCCTCGTCGTCATCTTCGTCTTCATCGGAGGACTCATCCGAGCTGCTCTCATCCGATGATGCGTCCTCTTCCTAGAAAATGGATGACAAAGAGAATGCACAAAATGATGCAGCAGACTGGGGTTGGTGTGAGCAGTGGGAATTCTATTCGTAGTCCCAGACTTCCGAGACATGCCCAAGGTATTGTGCCTTTATCCAATGAGCTTAGCAAACATGCCTTGAGCAGTTCTTGGACAGTGAGAAACTACGAATCAAGGACAGCCAGGATTAGTAAATCGATCCATTGTAGAGCTACCTCAGGTTACTCAAGTGTTCTTTGCAGGCTCCTGATATGAACTTTCATGGTTATGTTGATGCGCAGAATGCTGAATGTCTCTGACGAAAGACACTTCTGTTGTACCTGACGGATACTAAATCTTGTGGCAGTTGATTCGTCAGGCAATCAGCTCTTTTAATGAAGCCATTCGAAGATTACTTGCAAAATTGTTGCAGAGCCTCTTTAATTTCTGTTAATCGAGAGCCTACTGCATTTGTACGCCACACCTACCTTGACTTTGGCGTCATCAGCGGCGGCGGCAGCTTTGCGCCGCTTCTCCTTGCGAGTGGCAGCTGCCTTGATTGCTCCACCTTTGCGCTTGGCCTTCATCCTGGCTCGTCGTGCCTCGTATTCCTGCCGATCCTCCGCACTCAAACCCTGCGCACCGCCCACGAAGAGGAGCAATGCAAGTTATTGTCAATGCACCATTTCCACAGCTGCACATGTGCTTTCAGTCAGAAGCACTGCAGCTGTGGGCATTCTCCACTGTGCATTAAAATTAAACCACAATGGCACCATGACATTCACAACCAATAGGTGTGTGACGACCGGAAGACCGGCATTAAAATGCCATGAAGTTGCTAACAACAGCGTTTCGACCTCTGTATGCAGTATGAATGCATTCACTAACACGATGTCGCTAAATGCAAGGCAAGAAACCCATGGGCATTTCTCAGTCTTTCCTGACCCATTTTAGCTTTCTCATACTAAGAATGTAGCTTTTTGCGATTGTGGAAAAGCAATTTTCCGAAACACAAGAAATCATTTTTGCTCTTCCGTGCCTCTTTGAACCATTCACAACTTTATTAACCGCAAAGAAAGGCCTGCTCGTGAAGAGAGATGGAGAGAAAAGCGAAGAAAAGGCAGGGAAGTTAACGAGGTTGCAGCTGGTTTGCTGCCTTACATCGGGTAAAAGATAAATGGGAGAGAGAATCAAAGTAATACGATAGCGGCCTACTAGACCAACTGCATATGCCCCTCTGATCTTAAAGGTGCCTTGCCCTGTTCTGCCACTCTCTCTTCAGACTTGCTGCAACTGGGCATTAAACATACCGTATTTACTCGAATCTAGGCCGACCCCAATTCTAAGCCGGCCCCCAAGTCTCAAATTTGGAAAAAAAAAACTTACCTCAAATGTAGGCCGAACGAAACAGCATTCACAAAGAGAAAACATTTGTTAAACATGAACATGAAAAAGCGCAGAAAGTTTTGAAAGTGCTGACACCCCCTGTAAAGTTGTTTGTGCCGCATGGCGCATGTGTCTCGCGCAGAAGCCATATTTCGGGGGTCACAATTATTGATCAGTAGGTGGCGTTGTGTTCGGGAGCGTTGGTCACCACTATCATCATCATCATGGTTAGATCCTTAGTGCTGGCGGTCACCCCTGGCGGCAGGCCTTGGTGGCGGCACGAAAGAATTGAGCCAGCCTCTTCAGCTGGTGGCGTTTGACAAGAACGGCTGTCGCCTGCGGTGTGCCCCCGGTGCACGGCACCATGGGCCGTCTTTTGAGGGCCCTTATGGCGAGCCAAGCGTTCGCCGCCTTGTGTATGTTATGTTGTTGAGTGTATGGTAATTACTGTATTTACACGATTGTAAGACGACCCTTTTTTTCAAATTTGACAATCCAATGTTGGGGGGTCGTCTTAGAATCGAAATCGAACCATGTACCTTAGAATCGAAATCGAACCATGTATTGTCATCTCGAATAGTTTCCCGCTCAACCCAAAGCGCATAGTTTTCCGCGTGCTTATACAAAAGCTTTTCTTTTTTTAGCATCTACTGCGCGCATTACGAGTGCCTTTATGGCGAGCGCACGGCTCTTGAGGGAGCACCGGTAATCGATGGAAGAGCCGCCGTAGGGGGGATTGGTAGTTGACGGAAGAGCTCCTCCTTGTCGGGGCAGCTTGACGGGGTAGCTTCAGCCTCTCGACGTGGGGGTCAACAAGCCTTTTAAAGACCTCCTGCGTCGCGAATACAACGAGTGGATTTCGTCAGAAAGCCGCGAACTTACGCCAAGCGGGTGTGTGAGGAGAGCCTCCCTTGCTACTGTGTGCGGGTGGGTCCTCTCCGCATGGGCGGCCGTCCCACGCGATGCCGTGGTGCGGTCGTTCGCGAAGTGTGGACTCACACTTGACGACGACGTGCTGTGGGACTGCAGCAGCAATGACGGCAGCAGCACCAGTGAGGACGACTCCAGCGACGATGAATAATCCTCCGCAACCACGTGAATAAATTTCCCTTGTGTAAAATGCGCGCATTCTTTTTTTTTTTTTTTTTTGAGATGCGATTTTGGGGGGGTCGTCTTACATTCGAGTCGTCTTACAATCGTGTAAATACGGTATGTGTAAGGTTGTTTAGCAAGTGGATTACAATTGATGCTATAATAATTCGGCCGGCAATATCGTCGTTTCTAAAAGTAGTTAAGTAAATGTAAGTTGTTTGGCTTGGTTTTGCCCAACCACGTCAACTGTGTCCATTTGCTGCAAGAGTGTGGTGCGCTCCATTTCGAGACCCCACAAAGTTCATGATGCAAATAACTCGAGAAACATACAGCCGCTAGTCCTGTTGTGTGGCCCCACCGCGGTGGTCTAGTGGCTAGGATAATCGGTTGCTGACCTGCAGGTTGCGGGATCGAATCTCGGCTGCCGGGGTTGCATTTTCAATGGAGGCATAAACGCTGTAAGCCCATGTGCTCAGACTTGGGTGCACGTTAAACAACCCCAGGTGGTCTAAATTTCGGGAGCCCTCCACGACGTCTCTCATAATCATATGGTGGTTTTATGATGTTAGACCCCACATATCAATCAATAAAGTCCCGTTGTAAGTGTTTCTTTTTCATCATTTTTTTTGCGCTGCCTCTAGTTATTTGCACTATAAACACGTCACGCTTGCCAATTCTGCGCTCATTCCAAGTCGTCCTCGATGTTTCCTTCGTCGCTGTTTTTAAACAGTGCGCAATCCTGAGTGCCATCAAGATGATTGGATATGCCGCAATTCTTAAAAGATCGTATAATCAAAGTTCCCGGGTGATCGCCCCACGCTGCAGCCCCCCCAGCGACGCATATTTTTTTGCGTCCACTCCAAAAGCCGACCTAGCTTGAACGTTGGGCAACAAGCCCGCGGCTAGGACAACTTTCCTTTTATAAACGGCACTATGACACCGCCTGTTTGGTGCCATTTAGCTACATCACAAACAAACCACTTGAAGCGCGGCTTGAAATGACAAACGGCTTGCCTCAACACTCGCAACACAGATCAGAATGGCAGCCTCACGTATGTACTTAAGCCAGGTGTTGGCTTGGCTACTAACGGCTATACTAATACCATCCAGGTGGCGCTAGCTGTGTGTCACTTTTCTCAATGAACAATGGCACCCTTTTAAACATCCTCGAATCTAGGCTGACCCTGGAGTTTGATGCAGTTAAAAAAAAGAACTATCAGCCTAGGTTCAAATAAATACGGTAACAAGAGGAATAAATTAGGAAATCAGACAGTAAGGAATATGCACCTCAAGGAACCATGCCAGTTCTTTGTTGTACTGGCACTGCAAGTCCTGGACGGCCCGCTTGTAGCGCTCCTTGTCAGATTCCGGCATAGCATTCCAGCGCTTGGCGATCTCGGCCATGCGGTTCTTGGGGTCTACGTCGACAAGTTGGCTGAGCATTTCCGTTGAAAATACCCCGTAGCCGCTCCTGCACGTGTCCAGCGTCAACAAGTTGACTCAACAATCAAGGGGCATGGCTGAATGTTTATATAGTAATAAATGAGCCAGAAATTTAGCCTGAAGCCACACATATACACTGGCACATTTAGTTACGAAACTTAAAGGGACCGACAACTGCCCACAACATGAATGGATGATTGCACGAATGAAAAGATTGTCTCTTATAGCGACTAAAACCAACCCTGTTTTTCTCGTGAGAAGTGAATTTTTTTTTATTTCTTCATTGAAAATTGCAAAAACGACCTGTGGCATTTCTGGTGGCAAAAACAAACTATCATGAATGACCTGTCACGTGACCATGCGTTAATGTACACGGTGAACAATTTATTGATTAGTACTGAAATATTGTTTGATTCTTTATAACAAAAGATAATATTTTAAAAAGTATATGTATAAGCTTGCGTTAGTA
The DNA here is from genome assembly GCF_043290135.1 of Rhipicephalus microplus. Lineage (NCBI taxonomy): Eukaryota > Metazoa > Arthropoda > Arachnida > Ixodida > Ixodidae > Rhipicephalus > Rhipicephalus microplus. The sequence goes on from NC_134701.1 coordinate 194,618,014, forward strand.
GTACGCAATAAGTGGTGCGGCCTTTGTGTGACATATGCACAGTTCCACGGACATCGCGGAAAACTATTAGGTAAAGCGCCCTCCATATGCAGCAAGGCCCCACATATATGGGGCTAACTAAAAGTGTGGCACTTTTAGTTAGCCGGTTTTTATAAGCAGGTTTAACAGTAGTAGCAGGATTTGATTTTCGGTAGAATGCAGGCGATAGCTTGTGAAATATGTCGCGTTTCAAAATTTGCTTGCAAACTGAAAAAAATGAATAGATAAGAGAGTAATATCGTTTTCAACTTAGAAGTGGGGCTTTGCTGCATTGGGTAACATATTTACTCGCGTAATGAATGCACTTTTTTTCTCGAAAGATGCGAGCAAAGTTGGAGGGTGCGTATATTACGCGGGGTACACTTTATGAAAACTTTTTCGGGAGGAGAAAAAATGCGTTAATGTAAAAAAGTTAGGTCGCCTACACTTTCACAATCGACATACACGTACACTTGTGAAAACAGCTTCTTTGTTGGACTTTACTCATCTTCGGTGGTTGCATGATGGCGCATCTTTTGCAAGCTGTCCCCAGGCTGCTCGCGCACTCTATAACCCACCCCACAAAAGTGTTTTGCAACTATCTTTCCTCGCAATCGTTTAACCGCAACAGCGGTATATGCTGCGATCTCTAGGGGTGCCGAAAAGCATGCGCTACTATGCACTTTGCCAACTTATTGGCAACCTCGCATGATGACCGCGATGAGGCTGTTCACATTGCAGCGAGTAACCACCACTGCAGCAAAGTTACTCCCGAAGCATCAAAACAAACCGTAGATTACAAGATTAATGGCAACATAGGGCCGCCTCCTCGCTTCTGCATGTTAAGTTCCTATACGCGTGGATAACAAGCAAAACGAGGGGGTGCTACCATGTTGCGGAAATCCTCACAATGTTTTCTGGACTACAAGCAACTTTTTCTGGTTTTCCAGAAACCTGCGACGCGATAGCGACGAATGACCCTTTGCGACAGTGATTCCTGCCATCATCGATCGAAAATCGTGTGCACGCGGTTGTTCTTTTTCATATTGGTAGGAAGCGACCGTCAATCGGTTCGCGCGAGCAATTTTAAGCACATAGCGAGCGAAGGTCACGCCGCCCGCTCGTTCGCCCCTTGCCGCGTGCTGTATTGTTTTTCTTTCTACCTGTGCTCTGTGCGCGGCAGGTTCCCCATCTTATCTGTGCGCTACAGTGGGGTTCAAAAATGGTGGGAGTGTAGAGACATCGCAGCTGATAAGCACACAGCGAGCGAAGGGATTAAGGGATCGAGCGAAGGGATCAAGGGATCGTGTGCTCATCAGCTGCGATGTCTCTGAATGCCCCTGTGGTGCACAGATAAAATAGGGGACATGTCGCACACAGATAGAAAGAAAAACAATACGGCATGCGGCAACGGGCGAGCCGCTGCGGCCGAGCGGGGTTGGCAAATTAATAAAAAACGGAAAAGGGATCCAACGGGTCAGGAGGCGCCAGATGTCTATTAGTGGGACTGCAGCGGATGAATGTAGGGGGTGCATTTATTACACGAGGAAAAAAAATACAAATTTCGATGACTGAAGTTGGGGGTGCTTTTATTATGCAAGTGCGTTCATCAGGCGAAAAAATACGGTATTTCTCCTGAATATGTTTTTTCACGGTTTAGCACCACTTCACTGCAGTGAAACCATATTTACAAAAGGTTACATGCAAACTACTCTTACTATACACCTGGATAGATGCTTTCATAGCTTAGCATTCCTCCACCGCAGCGAAATCACCTTTAATTAAAAGGTGTTACATGCTAATTAAGACACACACATTCATTTGTTTCGAATATTTCAAAATTTTCAGTCATTTAAATTGCTCCGAATAATTGTGTGTGAAATATCCAAATGATCCGAATATTTGTGTGTGAAGGGGTATGCTAGACATATCGACGAGCCCAACTTTGTCAACTCCACAAATTTGAGAGAAATCAAGTATGATGTGGCTGTCACTCAACTTACTGAGGGGGCTTTTTTGGTTCTCCCTTGAAGAGGCGGTTCCTCCTGTTGAGATTAGGCGCAGCAGAAACCTGATGCACCTTCTCCTCTTTGCTGTCGGCAATAAAGAAAAAAAGATGGCAGGTTGGTGCACATGCCACAGAGCAGCTGCTAAAAAGTCCCGCAATTAGGAAGAACATATTTTGTACAGCAAGTAAAGGCACACTCACACTTTGTGGCCATTCGTTTCTTCAATAGCCTTCTCCTTTGCTTCTGTGGCCATCTTCTTGTATTTGTCCTATGAAAGCGGTTGAGAAGCATTTATGTACGTTCAAAATGGGCTAGCAGCCAGACATCAGCTACGGGGAGGGCACAGGTACACTTGCTTCGCCCCCTACCCCCCCCCCTCTCTCCACCGAAAATGCTAAATGAGATGGATTTATTCTACACGGGTAGCACACACGTGGAACAAGCTTTCCATACGCAAGCTTCAAAATTTGACCACATCGACGACTTAATGCAGTACGTGTCTCGCTCGGGAAAGGGCTACTCTCTTGCGATTTCTCTCCCTCTCTGCTAAGAAGTCAGAAAAGGTCCTGCCCAGGTTACCCAAAGGTGGCAGCTGATCACTTGCACGACTAAAGAAATAGTCTCGCTCATGCACTCGGCATTGTTCCCCAAAAGCAGGGTCACCGGCCATGTGGCTCATCATGTCAGTCAGGACATGATGAGCCACATGCACCCAGTGGTGCAAGCTTGTGTGCATCCACCTTTGAGAGAAAATTGCCGCAGACTTCTACATTTTTATCGTGTCCGACTATAGTTGAGAAACCTCACACATAAATAAACCCAAATCAAGTTATGATGCTAGATGCCACAAAGCAAAACGCTAGTTACAAAAACTATGTCAATAGAGGCCTCTATCAACTTTAACTGTGCAGAGTTCTTTTAACGCACCTCCAAACTTAAGTACACAGGCATTAGGGCATGCTAAACCTGTCACAATACTGTCAAGGAAGGCAGGAAGTGAACCTGCTACCTTATGCACAAATGTGCCACCCATAGGTGTTTGCATGCGTGAACCAGCTCACCTTCTTGCGCTCAGGCAGCTCGGAGAACTCTCGCGCGAGCGCGCGCATCACCTCCTGGTGGGACATCTGTGGACAGCGCTCCTTCATGGCGGCCAGCTTCTCCTGTTGAAAGAAGAACATGGCCGACAGGGGCTTCTTGGGTTTGGGCCGCTCCCCTGCTGGTGGTTGGTTCTCGTCGCCGGGTGCAAGACGGTTGCCCTTGCCGGACACAGTCACGCAGCCGCCCTTGGAGTTTGCTTTGGCAGCTGCGCCCCCACCGGCAGACGCGGCCGACTTGTGCGTCCCCGACTCAGCCTCGACCTTCTGTCGCTCCTCCTCGGGAAGGTTGCTAAGGTAGGCAGCGTACTTCTCCTTGTACTTGGCATTAGCCTGTGCCACCGAGCACCGATGGGAGAATAAAGAAGCAAGGCCAGTTAGAGAGGGAGAAAAGAAAGTCTGGGACATTAACCAGATGCGAACCCTTTCTTGGGGCTATGAAGTGCGGCATAGAGAGACCAGTACTGGTGACTAGAAAGTGGGTGGCATAAGGCCCAGTATGCATACGCTGCATTTTCACACAACAAAGGAAATCGGAGACAGCTACAGACACAGTGAATCTGCTTGCTCTTTAGAACGAATAGCAGCTTACATCTCGCAAAAATACAGCGGACATCTGACCTTGGTGGCCTGCTTGTTGTACGAGTCTCGCTCTGTCTGGCTGAGGTTCTTCCACAACTGCGAGATCTCCGCCATCTTCTCCTTGGCCGGTACATTCTTCAGCTGCCGCAGCATGATGCGAGAGAACAGGCTGTAGCCGGAGCTGCAAGCGAGACAAGTTTAGATGTAGTTGTTGAACAGTAGCGTGCAAGTTGTTCAACAGCTCATCAAGCAAAGAAACAAATTTAGAAACCTTTATTTCTTTGTGTCAAAAAACAACATAGCATTGCCTACAACTACTGTATAAGAGCCACCAGTATGCCATCAGTAAAATACGGGGATAAGGAAAATGCCTATGAGGTACCCAGCTTATAAGAGACATCTCGTATAAAAGACAAGAATTTCTGCCCGGGGCATGCCTCTTAAAGGGGGTTTAACTGTAACACATACAACATTGCACAGTTGATGTGGAGGCATGTCACAACAAAGGTTCACTAAAGCTGAACCAACAACCACACTCCAATCAACCATCTTTGCATGAATAGCATGTAACAACAAAGGTTCACTGAAGGTGAACCAACAACCACACTCAAATCAACCACCTTTGCATGAATAGCTGTACCACTCGTGCAAAAAGCAAACGTTGTTCAAGCACCCAACCTGCAAGACTTACTTGGGAGGACGCTCAGGCTTTCCGTCGCACTTGTCCTTGAACTCCTGCTCGGCCTTGCTCAATATCGGCTTCACTACGGCTGCTTTGAAGCCAGGATATGCCTGGCTGTACTCGGCGACCTCCAGCTACCAATACAAGTGAGAACCAGAATGTGTCACTTATCTTTTTGAAACTGTTTCACTCTACATGCGGCAGTATCTTGTCATATCATGTCTTTTGCACAATACACTAAAAAACATTACTGTGCATTATATTATCAGTAAATGCATTTACATTAGTACATAATGCTTATAGTATTTTATGTTATTAAGTACCATTGTGCTCGTGGAATGCGCTTCAGATTTATACATTCAAGATGCAAATAAACCAAACAGATGCGCCACAGCTCATGGAGGACATTTTCAAGGTTCTCCGACACACACAATATGTTCTTGGTAAGCAAACTTATACACAAACCAGCCTAAAGTCCAATGCCAAATGCTTTTGACCAACCCATACTTCTATGTGCGAACTGAAACAGCAGTCTGAACACTCACCTCGTATCGGTGCTGGTCTTGGAGAGCCCGGCGAATCCACTTGATGCGTTTGCCGTCAGACAGCTCTGCCCACTGCTTGCGGATCTCCTCATGTGCCTCTTTCTTGTCCAGCTGAGGAACAAGGAAGATAAAAAAAATATAAATATAGTTTGCCTTCCCAGAAATTTCTTAGTTGGAGCATTAAATGAAGCTATAACACATTGCCCCGGTTGCTTGAGAAGTCATGCATGTGCATAAAGCTCACTACATGGGCTTCTATATTAACGAGAGCATAAAAAGATAGAATGATAAAATATGTAATAAGTAAATAAAAAGCTAGACGTGCAAGAGCAAAATGCTTACAAGACAAAAAAGATGATTTTGCAGGGCTTGTACAAGACAAAATCGAACCAGGTGAGCCATGCTGTAATGGGGACTCTGGATTAGTAATTTTGACCAACTAGGGTTTGACCATAATTAGGTGCTCAATGTGCGCCAACGTTCACAAGAGCATTTTACCCGCCGCGGTGCTGTAATGGTTATGGAGCTTGAATGCCGACTTGAATGTTGCAAGACTGCATCCCAGCTGCAGCATTTCTGTTTCAATGGAGCAAGAATGATAGGGGCACATTTGCTTAAATTTAGGTGCCCTTCATTACAGCGTCTCTCATAATGTATCGCAGCCTCGGGATGTAAAATGCCGGCTATTATTATTACAACGGCATTCTTGTACTTTTGCCTTGTCCAAATGCTGCTATTGTTGCCAGGAACAGACCTGCATCCTTGTGCTTAGAAGAACAATGTCATAGCTGTTAGGCTACCACAGCAGCTGCTGACAACGCACGTCTTCCCATTTCTATTGAAAAAAAGAGTGACATTTATTGGGGCAGTAAAGCTGAGAGGATGGCCCGAATCAGTTTCTTGACCAGCTACTAAGCATTAGAAATGAGGAGAGGGTGGAAAAGAAAGGAGAGAAAAGATGATGAGGATGAACGTAGAGTGTTACAACCAAACCCAACTACCACTGTCATGTAGAACATGTGCTTTACGGGGCTTCAACGTCACTCAATTTCAACAGTCGCTACATGCCGTGGAAGTGCCTCGACCCCTGCCGTCTTCCTACTGCTCACCTTGGCAAACTCTGGCTTCTTGAGGCGGTCGAGAGTGAACAGCTGGATGGGCGTCTGCGGCTTCTCGGGCGCACAAGGTGGTACAGCGGGAGCACCAGGTGGGGGCTGCTTACCGGCTGGCTCCGGAAATACATCCGGATTCTCTTTCCTAGCCAACAACGAAATTGCAATTCGGGAGTTTAAAGAATGCTTTTCCTGGCATAGTATATAGAAGATAGCACCATATCTTTTTTCGTGTAGCCCGCACCAAATATGCAGAAAATTCAGAGCTACAGTTTGGGTGCGAGTTATACAGGAACTTGGTGCACAATTTGGCTTCGAGGAAACCAAAAGTAGCTGTGAAAGCAACTGCGGATTTTGACGGTAGGTGAGAATGTGGGACAAGGCAGTGGTGATTGAAGCAAGATAAAATAAAGCTTTTGCATTTCGCAAGCCTAGATAGTGGGGTCGTGTTTATTAAGGTCTGAGACTAGTTATTTGCATGATTGAAATCAGCAGGTAATATGCAGGGATAATTTTTCCACGGGTTTAAGTTGGGAGGGCAGGTGGCGTGAGGTGCAAGTTATATGTACGAAGCAGGTTATATATTGAAAATACAGAAAGCTTTTTGTTCATTTTACCATCAGCATCTCTCTCCATATATCAGGCTACTGTTTGACTAGTTTGTAAGCAACATCAGAGCTCACTGGTAGCACTAGATGGAGGAACTTTGATTACAAAGCTTTGGCACTCTTTCGAAACTTGCGTTCAGTAAAACCTTGCAAGGAAGAACAAGTTACAGTGAAGCTACTGCTCGAAGTTTGATGTCTACTGCATGCAAGAGCTCACAAAAATTGTGACCAAAGAAAAATGCACAGGCAAATGATAAAGCGCTCACTTGAATTTCTTCAGCTCCACCTTGTAAATGTCGTTGTCTCGTTCGAAGCTCTCTTTGTATTTTTGCTGCAAAGGGAAACCACCCCACATTAGGCTGTGCTTGCTCGCAGTGGCATCACAAATGAGTGTGCCGCTAAACAGCCGAGCAAGATAAAGCGAGGGCTCCTGTGGGCACACTCAACACATTCCCTGGGGAAGTAAATGTGGCATTTCAATAGTCAATAAAAATTAATGTAAAGTACAATGAGCAATGTGGTGAATATAGATACACTTAAAAGATATGGCAATGCAGCATAAATTGAGCTTTCAGGCAAGAAGCTTAACACAACAGAAGGTGCCGGCAGCGTATGCAGATGCAGGTCAGCTAACAACTTTAGCTTACTCATCTCACTGTTTTAACTGTTACAGCGATGAAAACTTCATATGTACTGTATGCAGAAAGTTTAAACACAAGTCCTCCTACTTAACCCCAAACAACTTCAACAGAAATCCCTTTCGCAATACGAAAAACTGCACGGGCATTTGAATGTCCCGGAAACCACAATTAGTTTGCAGGCTAGCTGGTACATCGTTCTCGAATACCAAGCTTGTGCAGAGCAAACTGACAATACAAACACTACACACCTGGCAACCAAACAATGTACATAGCTGACACAGCCACTCACCTTCTTCTTCTCGGGAAGCTCCTGGAACTTATTGGAGATGAGCTTGGCCAACTCCGTCATGGACAGCTCCGGGTTTTCGCGGGAGTACTTCTCGCGTTTTTCCAGGAAGAATCGGAAATAAGGTGTCAGCGGTTTCTTGGGCAGGCCAGGGTGCCTCTGACGGCGCGCCGTACCATTGCCCGGCAGCCAGGGGCGCTTCAGCCACTCCCTCGCATCACCCACCAGGTCTGTTAGCGTGCGGTAACGCCGAAGCTGAAACCACACACATTCAAAATTTAGTTAGGTTACGTATATGTATTTCAGGCGCATAGTAAGGAATGGCAGTTGGTGATGACATTAGGTAATTTGGAGAAACCAAGGTGAACTCAGCCAGGCTAGAGAAGTTGATCACACATCTCATACTATCGTATAATCCAGTTCCACCAACATAACCAATGTTGCGTTATTAGATTTAGTGTAGCAAAGAAGCAAGCCTCTTGAACAACTTTCCTTCTTCCGTTCTTTCATAGCAAAGGTCTTATACTCACAGACTTAATGCCTCTATGTAAAATGTGAGTGTCAGCTGCGACTTCATGCCGCCATCACAAGATATGTGGCATTGCCTGGCAAAAATAATGCTACACATTGGCCACCTAGCCTACAAGAAACAATGGCTAGCTCTCCCAGAGACTACGAGCACGGAAATAACCAAACGAAATTTACAGGGCAATGCATGCTCTTGTTGCTTTATTGGTAGAGCATCGGACTCGTATGTGAAGGTTGCGAGTTCAGGCCCCGCCAATGGCAAGGTATTTTTTCGTCCAGTTTATTTCATTTTCATTTGTGCCACTACACGACAGTTAAACGACGTTCCATATGCTTTCCTCGAATTGTCAGTTAATTCATTTGGTTGTGCCTAACAAAGAAACAAGCCCTTCAAACAACTTCCCTTCTTTGACTCAGTCACAGTTTTTTGATCCCACCCCCACATAAATGTGTCACTGAACACTGACCGTAACTTAAAATAAGCTGCAAGATTTTGCCTAACTCCATTAGCATCACTGGTATCAAAAGTTTCAAGACTGCCATTCATGAGGCCTTTCATTAATCTTTCTAAGAAAGCCATTAGTGCAATATTTTCACTATTCAATGTCTGTAACTCCCTTCCTTATTCTTGCAACTGCCTAGGAACTAGGTGGCATGCCTGCCAAAATAAACATATAGATGCTGAGGTTCTGCTCGAAACTGCAATAGACAGGACGTGCTTCGCCCCTCAACTGCTTTGGACGAACAAAGCTAGTCCTGCCCAAACCGTCACCAAACTGCTTTGAACGAGGAAAACTCATCCCAACGAAATAGGTACTCCCCTCTAGCGTTCAGGCAGAGAAGCATGCATTTACGGCTTACATTGTGTGTCATCCACTAAATGGCAGTATTTGCTCGAGGATTTAGTTTTCTCCTGTTGCATGAGTGCGGTTTTTGTATGGAAAGACGGCGTGTGGTAACAGCAATTATTCCATAACTGACCCCCAAACACGAAGAAAAAAAAAAGGCTATTCGTTTTCGTCATCTTCTTTGAGTGATAATTATTTGAGTACAGATATTTATCAATTGCCCGTAAGTGGAGACAGCAATGACGGTGAATTGAGTAGCTGCTCTGGTGATGATGAAGACAGCTCGTACACGAACCTTGTGAGTGCTCGCCAATGAAACCACATTGCATTATTCCGAGTTTTGAAAGTTTCTACGCAGCCCCGAAGCTTCCCAAGTAAAATATCCCAAGAGTGCACAGCCTCCACAAGTGAAGAAAGATGTGGCGCCTGCAACTGTTTGGTTTATAAGGTTTTTAAATTTTATTAGCAGCGGGTAGCTGGTTTCCTATGTATTATTCAGAAATAAACTTTATTCCACTGATTCTTAGCATGAGAGGAAAATGTTTTTTCAACATCGACTCGCTGCTTTAGTACAATCAGATTCAAAATGAACAATAAAAAAATGGGCACTTTTTGGCCGGAACCTTTCAAAAAAAAGAAAAAAGAAAAAGGGCAGTTAAGTGTCTACTGGGGTAACTGCACAAACAGCCCCCTTTCCTCAATCCCCCCCTAAGACATAATGAAGGATAACCTCACCTTCTGCATCAACTGCGCCCACTTCTCCTTGCATTGTGCAGCTGTGTAGGAGCCAAAGCGCACCTTCTCCCAATCGACCTTCTCAACCATGGTGGTATACTTGACCAGGTCATTGGCGGGCAGACACTGGGCCAGGTTACTAACCAGCTGCCCCAACTCGTCCACACTCCAGGTCAGGGATGCCACTGCAAGAAGGCGGGCAGGAACAGTTAATTCCACTGCCATTTCCAGGTTCCAAGCCAACAGCCCGGGCCAGCCATTATGCGGTATGGCTGAAGCAACAGGTACTGTAGATTGGGCAATTCGGTGCATTATAATGTCGTATTGCTATGCCCAGCTACACTCCTTAAAAACCACTTGGAATTTGTCCAACACACTCAGTTTATTTACCTATTCATTTACCAGTGCCTTACAGGCCCCGAAAGGCATTTTATGAGTGAATGTACAGTAATCACTGACTGAAACAAGACAATTTAGGGCTGAGTAACATGCATACTTTCATTTCCACATTCATCAGTGTAATATCAGCATAATTTCTACCCTGACACATCGATCAGAGCCAACTTTACCTTCAGAACCATTTTCTTTGTGCCAACATACTGGGTTCATCTCACATCAAATGTTTTTTTGGGTTCTCGGCAACTTGGAAAAAAGCTTGCCCTAAAAAAGGTGGGTTCCTGAGTGAATCAACTGACGAAGGACTCTGCGTCACTCTAACCAGCACCCTTTCCATACTGCACTACGACACGAAAGCCTTGGGCTATAAATAGTTGATGACGTCCCACCTCTGCCAGGACGAGCTTGAAAATTTTTTGGGTTTCTGAGGCAAATGTCTGGCTCTAATGATCACCCTAAGCTGACACAGTTTTTGATCTCTGTGAATTGCCTCAGTTTTTACATTTTGGCAAAGTCACCCTCCAGTGGAAACATACCTTCTGGATTTCTGAACAGCCTTCTATGTTCGGGCGTCGACAATAATTCAATAAAACTGCAGAGTAAGCTGGATGAGCAGCTAGATGTGGGGCACCTCAATAAGGTTCATGAATGCAAATAAGGTACCTAACTGGATGCAAAGTGTACCTGCACTGCCAAACATACCAGCACGAAGAGCATAGTATGGAAAAGCACTCATCACTGAAATCTCATATGTGGGATTATCCTTCCACCCCTCCCCCCCCCCCCCCCAGAGTAATGCTCCTGCTTGGAGCCTGTGGGGTATTTGTAAATCAATAAAAAATAACCAAACTAAAGGGGCCCTGCATCTTCCAGGTAGCCATGGAATGAATTCAGTTAAAAGTGAGCCGATTGCCTCACGAATTGACCGCTGCAGAATTTTTTTTAGAATCCGTCCAGTAGAAGCAGGGTTGCGAAAATTCGGCACATGTTGCGATTGCTTTCTCTCTTCTCTCGCTCTGGCGAAAGTTTTGGAAGCTAAGCAGGGAGAGATGGCACGGAAGAAGAAGATTCGTCACATGACCTTGAGAACTTTTTTCTCTTTTTTTCTTTGGACGTGCGGCGAAATTTCCAGCCTGAATCATTCGTCGCATTTTAACTTGCACGGGTACCACAGCAAGGTGGCAGAACTGTAGATTAGGAAATTGAATGTTGCGTACTTCAGTTTCTAGTAAAATATATAACCACAATGACAGTTTCGGAATGGGCTAGTTCGCTCACATGCAATACCGACTTCCGGTAGTGACAATATAATGGGAATGGTGTAAAGTCAAGCACAGTTGACACAGAACTTAAACTATCACTGCACCATTAATATAAAGCATCCCTTATAATGTGGAGTAATTTATTTTTGAAGCTATTATATCTAAGACCTTGCCACTTTTGCAGGTAGGCTGCGTGGCTCGGATGATATTAGCAGCAATAAAAATGAAATTTTTAAATTTAGAATGCTATATTTCAGAGATTTTTTTGTACACGTGATTTCAGCATTGACCAGTGAAGCTATGAACAGCACTACTACTTTGAAAATATCTGCTGCCCCTGAAAATTCCCGCGTTCCAGTTAGCATTATTCTGAACTATCAGCAGCACACCTGTGGAAAACTGTTAGCTTGAACACTTGTAGGTTTTGTATTCCCACCTGGAGTTACGTGTCTCGAGTTTTAGGTAGTACTGATGTTATAGAGCAAACGCAACTTCATTTTTCATCAGTTTCAATTTTGCAATTAATTACTATATTTGTCATAAAATTTGCAAATAAAGCTTGATTAGCCCATTTATATCTATTGGAAAAAAATATCTGACATTTATTTGGTTATCTTTGCACTGTGCTAGCTGCACAGGCAATTGCAACAGCTAACACAGGATTCGTACAGGTTTTCAAAGAGAAAGATAAGGATATTCAAGGACTTTCCAGGACCTGTTGCAGGTTTTTCCAGGTCTGAAAGCGGCATGCAAACTTGAAATTTTGTTGCCTAAAATCTTCTAAGTATGGCTAGCTTTATTATACTTATGTAAATGGACATCATTAATTAAATGGGCATCACAATTATGAAAAAAAAACATCTGGTAGTCTTTCATATGTTCTCAAAAACACAACAATATGCAGTGAGTGCTTACAAGAGTGGTTGAGTTTATAAGAATGATTGAGATAGCATTTATTGCTATGCCACACTGACAAGACAAACTAAATTTTTTTCCCAACACAATCATGTGCGCTCATCACAGGCGTACAGCCGGAAGGGGGGGTAAGGGTGGCTTAGCCCCCCCCACTTTTTACAGTGGTCACTGTCGGCTACACGCTGGGGAAACCAACAACTAAGGCGAAGTTTTCCTTCACCACAGTAATCGCTCAATTATATTGCTACGAGGAAATGAAAATGTTACAAGGGATTGTTTTAATATAGTAAAACTTTTTCTATATTTCTGCTGTGACGATTATCTTTGAATGCTCCTTGCAGTGTGGGCCGGCTTTGCGACTCTTTTGCGCCTTGTACTATAGCATTGTAAAGCGGCACAAGGTGCGAAAGCATCTTGTACTTGCTTTGTTATGGATGGCAACGAGCAATCGTTTTATAGATCCAACAGAGAATTTGCTGTTTAAAGAAAATTGTTTCCTTAAAAAAAATTAATAGCGTCATCCTTGCTTTATCGAAGCTGCTGTGAGCCGATGATTGTGACGAATCTTTTTAAACACTTTAGTTCTGCCGTACTAGAAGCGCCTCAAAAAAGTTTTCGCTTTAGTCTCTAATAAATCTGATCAGCCTTGCTTAGGTAACCAAGAGCAATGGCAGCAGCTTACAAAGTGGCGTAGAATAAAGCAGTAGACTGGAGTACAGTGGGATGCTCAGCTTCTAAGCGTACCCGACAGCCTGACCCACCGGACCAGGGAGAAGGGGAAAGACCATGGCTTTTTGTACGATGGAGGCCTAATTGGGAGCCGGGCTAGTCAGTTTTCATTCAACTCTAATTGTCTTTTACAGCTCAAAATGCAACTGTGAGAGAAAAGAAGCACACACGCGCAGCTGATGCTTAGTTCTCTCTCTCTCTCTCAGCAAGGATGAGCTCACAGAGATGTACACGTGCACATACACTATAAAAATGTTTCTGGAGTAACTGCGCAGCTACCTCCAAAAGACAAAATGTGCGCAAAAGATTGTACACAGTACTGATTTCCTCCTTGTGGAGAAAGGCGCCCATTCTTTGGGCTAGCTGCAGGAATGTTCGCGTCGTGTGCAAAGGACTCATCGATGCCTACACAGGCCTGTTTCATATCAGATGGTTCTGTAGCATGGCGTGGTGTAGTGGTTAGTGTACGGGCATGCTGACTGAGTGGTCGTGAGTTGATTGATTGATATGTGGGGTTTAACGTCCCAAAACCACCACATTATTACGAGAGACCCCGTGGTGAAAGGTTCTGGAAATTTCGACCACTTGGGGTTCCTTTTCTTTAACGTGCACCCAAATCTGAGCACATGGGCCTACAGCATTTTCATCTCTATTGAAAAGATATATATATATATATATATATATATATACACATATATATATATCCCACCTTACGAGTGAAGTAGGTTGTTTGCCCCCCCCCCCCCCCACTCGCGAAAGAGTTGGTACGCCACTGGCGCTCATGGTAAATTACTGTTTATGAACTGGGGAGTTTGTTAGATCGACAGCAATCTACCACATTAAGGAGGTTGAAATGCCAATCTGGGAGTGCACTGCTCAGGAAATTCAAGGATTTTCAAGGACGAGGAAAAATTCCAGGACTTTTAAGGGCCTTGAAAACCAGTTTTTCTAATTCAAAGGCTTTCAAGAATTTCAAGGACCAGTACGCACCCTGTAACACTCAGACCTAAAAGCAGTGCCAAGTTTTGCAACGGGAAGTGATCGCAGTAGTTGTGCGCTCCGGTTTGCTTGAGAGGCCACGTCTCGCAACGTAACAATCAAACAGCCCCAGCTAGGCTACACAATTAGCACTAAAACTATAATACCACTCAATTTACCAGATTAAAAAAATTGTGTTAAGCACCATATGCTGAAAAAAGCTAGAACGCAGTGCAGAATGCATTGAAGAGCATTTTTTAGAGGCCACTGTGCAGCAAGACTTGCGGCACGTCTATAAGAGGTGTGGGATGATTGGAAACAACCAGCAATGTGACAGCATACTGCAATATGAATGAAAGGAAACATTTTTTATCGTAGTCTGCTCAAGTCTTGAAATTTATAGATTAATAGCTCCAGTTACGGTGCACCAATTATAATAATTTTTGACATACTCAGCTCATTTGGGTATTTAGTACTACACACGCTCCAGCACTACAGAAAGCAATCAGGAAAAAAAAAAAAAAAAACCTCAAATAATATAAGGCTTCTTTGGGCTATGCCAGCTACAACAGACTAATAGAAAGAACAATAAAGAGAGCTGGATTAATTTTTCAGGCAATGATACAAGCTTAACAATGCAAGCTTTCTTCTGAGAAACAGGCCAGTCGATCCTGCCACTGCTTGGCAAGTTAGGCCAACAGGCAACGCTTCTCGGCAAAATCAAGCGCAAAGAAAGCTCGGCATACTAAATTCAGCGTGATTTTGAAACTAACTGCAGTAAATACATTAACAATTGTGGAAGTACCCAAGTTTAATTGACAGCAAAGCCTCTTATCTTAAGGGCTCCAAACTGTGCCATTATGAAAGTTTCAGCTAGGACACTGCCAAAAGCTTTTTAGGCCTGCTATCAGCTCCTGTAAGTGCCAATATCAAACAGAAAACTGATGCCAACTTTGTCAAATTACTAATTTTCTGTACCTCAGCAAGATTTGCAGACAAACGTACCATAACGGGACTTCAGATTAAGCATATTTATCTAATACTAACCAAACTTCAGTGAACTATTTACAGCGGAGCCTTACTTTATATACTGTCATTGAAAAATGCAGCTTGGAAATCAGCAGAAATGGTCATCAGCAGGCCTTTTTACCGTCGCTTTAGCATGTATTCGGGTATGTAGGAAATGGTAAAGGCCTTTTACGACTACTGGGGATAATTTAACTCAACTAGCTCCAAATTTCGATGTGAAAAGTAATGCAAATAGGCTGGATATGGTTATATTGGTGTGAATGTCAAGACTCGGCACACTACCATTATTAGTGGCAGTGACACCGGCATCCAAAGCTAGCCAAAGCAATTGACCTGAGGGTTAGTTGCTCACTTAACAAGGTAAAACAACTGTGTGCAAGAAACTTCTCATCCTAGCGTAAGCACGCTTGCATAACAATTACCTGGCTACCCTCTAGCGAAATTAGCGACAACGCTAGATTGCAACAGTAAATTGCACACACAGTGGCTGCTGTACCGGGCAACTCTTCACCGTTTACCATGAGAGAGTTGTACATTCAATAACAGGCGAATTGCCGTTCCAGATTTGAACCACGCAAATTATCGTGAAATCCTGCTTGCAAATGTACGCTATGCAAGTCAGAGCAGCCTGATGTTGGTGGTTTATGGGGGACTGATAAACCACAGTGCTGACTGCACACCCCCACAGAACAAGTGACTGGCACGTAAATAAGCGGAAAACCCAAGACGCTGTGAACGATTATCGTAGTCTGGCAAAGTACCGCCAATCGCGACATAGGATCTGCGCCTCCCGATCTCGCAAAAAAGGTTTTCCATCCATCCATATATATATTGTTCGTCTAAATTTCCTCTACTACCCATATTTGTCAAATTCTGCACTTACATTTACTAAATACCTAGCCGGGCACGCCAAATACTGCTAGGACGCTGTACTGATCTTAAATATGCCGCCGTCAACGAGGCGTAACAAATAAACAAGCAGCAGAGAACGTCAGAGAGAGAGAGAGACAAAAGTGGCGCGCATAGAGCTTCCGCATGTCGACACGAAAGCCCCCGCGAAACGGCAGTTGCGGCGCCACCAGGTACTACGCAACGGTCCCTCGTACGGCAGGTGGTCTCGAGCACCGGCGTCAGCAGCATTGATGAACAGGTCGTCGTGCTCAACACGCCAAAGGGCGCCGCAGACAGCCGATTCGGCTTGGAGACAATGGTAGGCGCGGTTTGCAACACGAACGCCACGGCTGCAGAGTACTGCGTTCGTGCGACATGACTCGATTCATTCTAATCCGGCAACGTCAGTGACCACGCGTATGCAGACAGCTTAGACAAGGGGTAGTTACGATATGCCACGTTGTCTGATAAGACGAACCCGGAACGCAAAACGATGCGCCGTTGCCTGTAGCAGACGACAAAACGGGGGCAAAAAGAGCGGCGTTTGAAGGTGGCAGCACTGCTGCAATTTCTAGTCTAACCTGTCGTCTGCTTCCCGGAGCGCGTGTTGCGCAAATAAAACGTAAACAAACACACGTGCCTTGCACGACCAGACAAATACGGAGACTCGCAGTTTAGAAAAACGCGCCAAACAGATCCAATTACTTTGCGTGACATTATCACGCAAAGCGAACAAAGTTATCGAACGCCGCGGTAAATGTCTGCCATACCGAAGGCACTACTGAAAATCGGAGCGGCCCCGCCGTGCGTCGAAGTGGCGCGACACGATCCCGACACCGTACACTCATCGCCAAGCGGCGCTCAAAGAGAGCCCACGCGAGAGCGGCCAACGAACGGGGAAAAAAGCTGGCGGCACGCAGCCACCCTCCCCGCGCTCAGCCGAGCCGAAAGCGGCGGTAGCGGTCGAAGGGACACGGCGGCGGCGAACGCCCGGCCTGTCCCCGCCAGCCCTCGAGCACGGCGCGCTCCCCGCGGGGCGAGCATTAATAACGACTCCCCCCCTCCGGAAAGCCTGTCATCGTCGAAGCGCAGCAGCCGGCGAGCGGCGCCCAGCGAGCGAGCGAAGCAGACGGCGATCAGGGGAGAGCAAGCACGGCGGAGTCGCACGAGTACGGACGCACGCACGCCGGATACGGCCGGCGAGTAGGGGAGCAGGAAACCGGTTGCTTCCCCGTGTGCCTGGAAGGCTGCCACGGCTGCGCCGGCTGCTGCGCGCCACCACCCCGAGATCGTTCGCTCGCCCTCGCTCGCAACCCCGGCAACGAGGTAGCATGCACGCGCCGAGCGGCGCCGCCGGGGAAGGCCAATCGGGCATCGGCGTACACGCGGCGGGCCCCCGCCCGTCGCCACCGCCGGTCTCCTTGCCCCCCGCCTGCGGCTCGCACGGCTCACCGCCTGCCTCGCCCGCCACATCGCCGCTTTGTCCGCCCGCCCCGACGAGGATCTCGGCGGCGGACATTGTGGCGTCGCTCGCCGTGCAGGCTCCGCCATGCAAGCATCAAAAAACGGCTCGCGTCAGAGGAAATCGTACGCGGGCGCGCGCGAAAAACCGCGCTATTACGTGACGTGCCAACTACACAAGCTGCTTTTTAAAGGAATGATTAACTCGTATTATGGCTCGTCCAAATTTCAGTCCAAGAGGCAGCGGCATTTGTCACGGAATTACTTGCATGCTTTTAAAGCTCGGAGTGTCAGCTCGCAACAAAACGCGACCAGCTACCGTACTCTTGCCCTTAGGAACGTAACACCGGGTAGCCGGTCCCACAGCCGCGTTTGCGCCTGTTTCAGCTATCCGCGTCTTCTTTACGCACTCCGTAAAGGCGGAAAGTCTCAGCCACTACATCGCATAAAGGTCGTTAACCAGAATTTTTCCTGCAGATCTAATGCCAACAGGCGAAAATCGGACGCGCCGGCGAACGCGGCCTCCACCAACCCGGCGCTCGGCACGGTACGTCTCCATGTCCGATCGGCGCCGTGGAGACAAAAGCCTCGCGAGCACGCGTCTGCGTGTAGGCGAGAGCGCTTACCATCGCTGTGTTCTGGGGCCCCGCCATCTCCGTTCTTGGTTCGCTTCGGTGCCGTGGCTTCGTCGCTGTCCGAGTCTTCGGGGGCTGTCGTGGCTGCAGGACGCTTCGGGCCGCTCTTGCGCCGGGGAGGGTTGATCGTCGTTGCCGTCGCCTGCGCCGCCGCCATCGCCATTTTCTCGGCGAACGCAAATCGGGGTCACGGTGCAGCGCTCGAGCACGCCGGAGAGACCGGACTGCGCGTCCGCGCTGGCCGGCACGGGCCCGTGGCGCCCACAAAAACACCGCGGGAAAAAATACACGTGAATCGACAGCCCAGTGGCAGCACGATTTCACCCGCTCAAAGCCCTCCTGCTGGCAAGCGGCGTCTGCTTGGGAAAACAAAACTTCCTCTTGACAAACCGCCGCTTCCCGACTGGTGGACGTCGAATGAAGTGCGCATGCGCTCTTGAGGGCAAGCTGAACACGTTTTCGGTCTGGCAACCTCAAAAAGTTACGTCGTCTGCTCTTGTAGACAGACAGACATATCTAAAAAAACATTACAGTGTTTACTGCAGCCAAAAAATGTTGATGAACTGTTATCATACTAACCTTGCAAGCCCAGTAACAGTGCTTACAATTACCTAAAGCTCTGATATAATAAAATTTTTTGCTGTACTTTGTTTTGTGCACAGTACGGTTTGTTCCATCAGACAAGCAACAGGTAATCACTGATAAATAGTTGTATCTTTTTTTATACCTTCAACAAGCTCAAAATTAGTTTTTTAGTGTTTTTTGAGCAAAATTTTAATAAAACAGCTGCTTTATTGCACCTGAAAAAAATAATAAAGCTGCGTTTGATCTACACAAAGCTATCTTATTCCAGTGAAAGAATAATTTAGTGCCCGGCAACAATGTGCTATGACAGCACAGTAAATTTGAGTGAAAAAGTGGTAGCCTTCCTCCGTGGTGGTAGCGATGGTTAACGAACGGGTGGCATGTCGGTGTAATCGGCGCCCTAACACCGGCGGAACGGGATATGTGTAGAATCACAGTTGAAGCTAACCTTGATATCAGTTGTCCTTCGAGTGCGATAAGCGTGGTTAAAAACTTAGACACGCCGGAGCGTCGTGACACGCTCTAAAGAAAACAGTTTTTGACATATCTTGCGACGATCCAACCTGTGCTGACGCGCAGGACAGCACCGACCGTGGCCTTGTGTACGGAGACGTATATCAGTATCATATATCCTTCATGCCTAAATAGCATATTGCAAAAGCGTGCGTCACAAGCACGGTCTATATGCCTACATTCCCAGTGCTAACTTCACGATTGGGCCATTCTTGCCGGTGCGCCGTTCACGTGATGGAGGTGTCCGCATTTGACCGTGTCATCTGGTAGGCAGTTACTCAACGAGGTGGCGAGCTGGTCTACTTGATTTATATTCATATCCGGGCAGATCGAGAAGCGTACCAGCGCACAGACCACCAAAGCGAGCAGGGCAGGGTAATCTTTTTTTTTTTTTTTTGTCTGCTCTTCTATTCTGTTTATGTGTGTGAAAGCACGCTTTTGGATCTGTTCAGAGATTTAATTCCTGCGTTGCGAAGCCCTCAGCAGTACTTGGTCTCAGTTGTTTGCTATTCCACTTTCGGAGCTTCACATTTCATTGATTCCAATCCACGGCCCACCTACATAGGTGTTTCTTTTCCCATTAAATTTATGCAAACCGACGCTGCGTGTGCCAGGTATGTGCTAGCCCGTTCAACATGTCGCGCTGCCCCCCCCCCCCCCTTTTTTTTAAAAACTCTGCTTTTACAAATGGGAAGTTCATTTGATCAAGGCAGTTTTTTTTTCTTCTAATTTCTCGCAGTTGTATCTTTGTGGTGGCTGCTTTTATTATTACAACATCAAAGGGGCAAAACGCTATGTCAGAGCGTTGTGACCTTTGCACACTACAAATGTGAATTGGAGATGCTACCGTGTGATTTTAGCAGACTGTAGAGCATAGTGGCACCCACTGACAAGAAGCATATCTGATCCCAACAAAACTTCTCATTTTTGCCAACTGTCAGCCAATGGCACTAATGTCACTGGTAGCATTAAACAGACGGAGCACAGGCCTTTGTAGATTGATTGATATAAGGGGTTTAACGTCCCAAAACCACCATTTGATTATGAGAGACGCCGTAGTGGAGGGCTCCGGAAATTTCGACCACCTGGTGTTCATTAACGTGCACCCAAATCTGAGCACACGGGCCTACAACATTTCCGCCTCCATCGGAAATGCAGCCGCCGCAGCCGGGATTCGATCCCGCGATCTGTGGGTCAGCAGCCGAGTACCTTAGCCACTAGACCACCGCGGCGAGGCTCAGGCCTTTGTATGAAGACACCTTGTGGTTGATGTGGGAACTGTACACTCTGCTTGTCCTTTTGCACGTCTACTTGTCAAGCTCTACGCGTCATTTATGAGTACAAAATTTGGCCGCACTCGCTGTTTGTAGAATGTGCTGCTTTGACAAGGCCAAGGGGCAGCTCTGTAATCCTTTAATCTTCTGCTAAGAAATACGAAATAGCCTGATTTAGACATACCCATGATTTGGGTATGTCTAAAACTTTTAAATGATTTCATTTTGGTAACTTTCGTCATCGTGCCCTGGGGTGGGTTGCCAGTTTGATACTCTTGCCTTATGTGGTGTATGCAAGTTGAGCCTATAGACTCGGTTACTTGCGTTCATTGTCGTTTGTGCAAATAAAGATCTCGCTGCAGATACGTGTACCTTTAGTATTTGTATAAAGCTAAGTGTCATTTGCTCTTGCTTTCGATTATATCGAAATTGTTCTTGCTTTACGCAATGCTTATTTTGCTCAACTTTGTCCGATTTAGTTTAGTCCTTGTGTTTCTGGAGGCTGTAACGCACTATCAGATGAGGCCATTATTATAGGGGTTTAAATAGGTACATTAGCTTTCTGTGCTATTTCTTTCAATTGCTTGGCTTTCCCATGGAAGCCCAAATGGCGGCTCATGCCCAGACAGTGGTGGTAGTGGTTCTTGAAGAAAGGAAGACAAGACATCTAATTTCTCTCTGCCATTAGGTGACAATGCAGATTAATGCATGTGCACTGTAAAGCCACCTTTCTCCCACGTAAGCACATCTCCCCTCAGTCATGGTCCTCCCTCTCTTCACTAGCAAAACAGGCCCGGCTGCACCTGTACAGTCGTGCCAAATATGAGTGGCAAAGTGCTTCTCATAATCAAAGTGGCACTAACTGAGAAAAGGGTCGTCGACGTAAACTCTGTTGAAACTGCTGGCATCTCCAAAACTAACTTCCAATGTGTCATTGCTGCAGTATAAGGACTGTTCAGGCAGGGAATAATCCTTTGGAGAGAAGCAGGCATTGCAAGTCACATGGCTACCACGTCGCATATTTGCGTCCGATTGTGCAAGAGGGTCCAGAGGGGCAACGCCCTCTCATCGGTCCATGACGTCCACTCTTCCTTCAAGCATTTCTCTCTCATGTCAATACTGCTATAGGCTTGGGGTACCTTCAACCATGGCCGCTTTGTCGCATCTCATATTAAGCACCATGGTATGAGCCAGCTTCACCAGTCGACTTTCTTTTGTTGGTAACAAAAGGTGTTCACGAAGACAGTTCTGCAACATTAGCTATTGTTGCTCGTACCTCAGTAAAGTCGAAATTGTATCCTGGAACTATTCGGCAAGCAATTAGCAGTAGCCATGGTCAGGAAAACATAGGAAGGTTTGAAAAGAAGGCTTTGCTTTAAAAAGAAAAAAACACAAATGGTCAAAAATAATAGGTTCTTCCACCACATGCCATCTGTGCAAAGATTAGCAGAGAGCAGCCATATGATTATGAAGTACTTGGACATATTGGTGCCTATGTCCCCACTAGGACTATATGTGGAGGTACTGTAACACTGATGCATATGCAATAAAAAGTCGCTATGTATTTTACACAGAGATCTGTTATGGGCACCATTAAAATATAGTATTACTGTTTGACACACGTAACTTGTCTGCTGTTGGCCCTCAGCATAAATGAATACTTTGGCAGCTTGTTTTACAGCGAAAGCTGGTATGAGATCACAAGAACAGCCAGTTTTGATGCTGTAATTGACCACAGCTGCCGACAGTTTCCGTAGCCGCTATCACATGAAACAGAAAGAAATAAAGGGATAAAAGAAAAATTATCTAGGATTGAATGGGATTCGAACATGGGGCATCTGTGTGGCATTCGAGTATTCCACCACAGAGCCAGACCAGTGCTTGATACTCCTTTGCAAAAATACCCTATACAGACATCACATCTGGCAAAGGATTGCATAAACATGGGTAATAGTGCATGGTGGAAGAGTAAAATAACAATCAGGTGTTATACAATGCAAATTGGGCAATTAGTGGGTTGGGAAATGCTTCCAAAGCATTAAAAGGGCTCAACCATAATTAATTGTAATCAGCTTCAGTACAAAGTGCTCACATAATGCCTTATATGTGTGTAGCAGGTACCATGCTTCTCTGCAGAATAATCAATTATGGTATAGTAGGTGGCTCCCAAATAAAAAAGAAATTATGGTGTAGTGGGCACCTTGCGGGTGCACTATACTTTGGTGTCCCAAGAGAGTATACAGCGGACTCCAGAAAGGCCGCACTTACTACTTTCTCTGTGACTGTGCTGCGTGTTCTGCGCAGGCGTGGTGATCTTAAATGTTCTCTGGCGCTTTCGTTCATGATCTATTTTCCTGTTGGTGTTGTTCTGGGCAGTAGAGCGCACAGTGTTAAAAAAAGATATTCAGTATAAAGTATGTGTTGTGATAATTACTGAATGACCTCAATTCGTATTTTGTACTTAAATATAGTTAATATTTAATTTGGCATGCATTAACTGCAGGCCTGAATTTATTTCAAGTAAACAGTGGTAACACTTTCCTTAAATAGTCAAAGTACAATGGAGTAAACCAGTGTTTAATCGCTGAAAACTAGTGGTTTCACAAATATTCCTCAATATTGTTGGGCATTCTTTTTTTTTTCTTGTTACAAGAACAGTAGAAAATAATCACAGGTCCTCCATAAAATTGTTGTATGGTAAACATTTGCAGACTTCTTGTTGACGTGAAAGGCTCTGTGATAAAGTGCCATAAATTCAAACATTTCACCACAAAATGACGGAGCCTGCACAAAGTCACGCCACCTTTAGAACAGCTAAACCGGACGATTCGAACGACTAATCTGGTTGCTTGTAGGTATTTGCTAGTCCTTTGCTAGGGCATGCTATGCTGTTTCTAGGTTGATACTTGGTGCAGAGATGTTGGAGTAAAAGCACAAACAGTCGCAGACATGACACAGATATCCAAACTCCGGAGACTTGTGTGTTGAAATCAAGCATTCGCACCGCTCATAGATCTATGGGCACGTCGTCGTTGACCTATAGCTTCCATCTGTTTAAGGTTTTTTTTCGCTGCTGCCATTGCCCTTTCCATTCGCTAGTATTCCCTCGTATGTACTTATGGTATTTGACTTTCCCATGTTGCTTTGCAGCCATTTCTTGGGCTAACTGTTACCTTGTTCATTTTTAGGGAACCTGTGTTGAGTTGTGGGATTTCACCAATTTCTGTGGCAGGTACTTGTTCATAATGATGATAGTTTTCCCCTTCATACGTTTTACCTCCAGCTTTAACAGCTTTGCTGTTAATAGGCAGTTGAAAGACAGAGTTATGAAATTATACTATTACAGTTATTCAATGCACCATCTAGATGCGTGTGGCTAGAAAAGCACAGTATGCTGCTTTTCTAGGTAATTTATTTAAATAGTTGTTTTGCTGGCCAACCTATAATTTCTCAGTAGCCTGTCTTGACAACAGAAGTGTACTGAGAATACTTCAAGTGTTTCTTCAAGATCGGGGCAGTTGATAGGCTGAAGGGACAGGCCACATGAGAAGTGGGGGAATAACTAGAAACTCGGGGTATTTAATTTGAAAGCCGCATTGTTGGATTAGCGAACCTATTCATTGTGATTAAAAAAAACTAATTTGGTTTACTTTCTGCATTGGGTGGTGGTACTAGAGGCCTGACATGTGACGCGAAATTCATTCATTCTTTTCTGGTCGATTTCTTGTTGAATAACATACTGTCATGGGGATTGCCATAGTGAATTCCCTGACTGTTTATAATCCTTTGATTTTAGAACAATGTACATGAAGCAAGTTTTCACCGTCAGTCTCTAAGATACACGAAATGAGATTTGACTGCATCTACTGTCATGGGGATTGCCATAGTGAATTCCCTGACTGTTTATAATTCTTTGATTTTAGAACAATGTACATGAAACAAGTTTTCACCGTCAGTCTCTAACATCGACGAAACAAGATTTGACTGCATCTAGTTGTTTTTTTTTTCGACCACTGTTCGAAAGTTTCGGCAATCACTTTGCGGAAAGCTCGCGCACTTTTTTAACAGTGAAGATAACAAACCCTACACACTTCTGTCGGATGTTTGGCATATGGACTATATTTTTTTGGCATATTTTGTTCGTGCTCATTCATCAGCTCACGAGGAGCATTGCAGGTTGGGTGGTGCCTGCAGGACACATGATATACAGTGGTGAAATGCCCTCGAATGAAATGTCCAGGTTTGTTGTGGGGCTGTTTGGTTTTTACGGGTTCTTTGTGTTTGTGACATATTAGCTTGAATGTGCTTTTTCTACACAGAAACGAAATATTTGTTATGGCCCATAGCTGCAATGACACAAAATTTGTTTGCCTACCATCACAGTTTTATATGAAAAAAAAAATTGGCTAACAGCTGCAAACATTTATTCTTTGCTCTAGGACATGGTGAGGTATTTCACTCTGACATGCGCTGACACTCATTTTCGCATTTTATTTGGAAAGGGGTAAAGTCGGGCACTTGTAAGCACCCCTCTAATAATTCTGTAAAGGCACTGTATGCTAGAAGAAATAACATAAAACAAGCACTAAGCATTATTAGGGTTATTAGGTCTGGATCAAGCTTTACATGGCTGTTCTGAAATGAAATTTTTTACCACTGTCTCGAACATGGTAAATGTAAAAATGTGTTTGAACAGTGTTTGAAGCTACAGTGATTATAACTGATGTGCAAAAGGGCCTGGAAAGTTGGAGTGTGGTCGCGCATTCACTGCAAGACATTTTTCAAGCAGGCTAAGAAGGACTATAGCTGTCTTTAAGCAAGAGAAGGACAAAAATTTGGTGCGAGTAATATAAGAATTTATGTTAGTATCATACTCTTGGTAAATAAAATGAATAACATCAACTTAAAAGGAGTTGAGAGATCATGTGTTGTTAGTGAGGGCATCATTTATGGAAAGTGTATTTCATTTGTGGCCAGCCAAATGAACAATTTGCATGTTTACAAATTAAAGACTATCTGTGGGTGCTATATCTGAGATAAAGCATATGGCTTGGCTCTACTGTAACTTTACCTTTATGAGCTGGCCAGACTAGGATCTGTAAAATACACTAAGAGGTAAGTATTAAGACTTATGTGGTTGTCGTAAAGGGGAGTAAGTGTTCCCTGAAATAGGTTGTTTTGGAAAAAGAAAGGAAGGGATGGTTTTTAAAATCTTGACACACAGTGCCAGCAGACATGATTAGCTTCGAAGGAAGGTGTCGGATCATCTAAAAACTATTGAACTCGGGCCATGCCTTTTGAAACACTCAAAGGTTGTTAAAAGAGGCATTGGTGATTCAGCCCTTGGACCAACTGCGACAAACTTTTGGGCCCATAGTACAGAGAACAGCTTCTCTGCTTAGATGCGCTTGAAAATGGCGGTTACCCCGCACAAGTCTACTTGTAGCTTCTCAGTCTACTTGTAGACTGAGAAGCTAAAGAAATGAGTGAGAAATCTGGATTATTTGAGAAAAAAAAAAGCATTAAAGACATGTACAAATTATTCACAGTACTACCAAATGTGTGTGAACTTTCACATGACGTGAGCAATTTTGTTAAGATACGATGTTAAACAAGTATTGTCTGCTCCACCGAAAGCTTTACAGAATTCACCCACTCATTAGGAGGAAAAAATAGTGACATGACAATGAAAGAGCTCGTGTCCGAGGAAATAAGCATAGATGTCAATTTTCATACCTTGCAAATGCTGTACTGTGTAGCGTACTCTACATAAATGTGTTAAGTTATATGTGGGATTTTCTGGCAGCTGCATTAATGTGTGTTTAAGGGAGTTTGATTAATCACTCAAGAAACCTAGTTCGTTGCATCTTGTGTCGCATTGTAACGTGTGGTTGCTCAGCCATTTTTGTTCATTCAATATTCCGTCAAGACGTTGATGCCCTGCCACGGTGGTCTTGTGGCTGAGGTACTCGGCTGCGGACCCGCAGGTCGCGGGATCAAATCCCGGCTGTGGCGGCTGCATTTCCGATGGAGGTGAAAATGTTGTAGGCCCGTGTACTCAGATTTGGGTGCACGTTAAAGAACCCCAGGTGGTCAAAATTTCCGGAGCCCTCCACTACGGCGTCTCATAATTATATAGTGGTTTTGGGACGTTAAACTTCACAAATCAATCAAGACGTTCATGCCAAACAACTAGAAAAGTTATTGAAGCTTTCCCTATCAGGGGGCTGCATAGGAGACACGTGCATTTGTCAAGTGTCGTCTAGAACAAGGAGCAAAACTGCTTATCTGCTCAACATGTGTGCCACTGAAGCGATATGCAATGTTAGCTATTTACTTTTATCAGTTCTGCTCTCTTTTCATGTTCATCACTTCTTTTACTTTCACACGCCTAATTTCTGCAACAATATTTTTAGTTTTGAGTCAGCACTTATCCTTGTGCTTATGGTTTCCTTACTCGTCATTTTGTGCTGCATTAAACATGTTGCTACACCCACCAGCTCAACAGATGCTCCTATTGCAAGTGATAGATTTTCTTTCATGAAACCTTCAATGTACATTTCTTGAGCGAGTGGCAACGTCTCTTTCCTGCTCCTTTTGCCCGAGTGAAAGATTGGCGAGTTTCCAGACATTTTCTAATGTTAGAAAGACATTTCTTTTAGCACTTGTATTTTTTTTTATTTTTAGAACATGGACAGGTCTACAATACCAAGGTTATAGTGAACTAGAATATCATATTCTAGTTCACTATAACCAAGTCTTTTACATAGTAGTGTGAAATGTATGCATGTGCAGGCCCATGTTGCTTATTTTTGAGCATGCATAATTTTTTATTTTCAATGTGATAACATATTCAAAAAAATGGTTAGCAAAAAATTTGTAAAACGTGATTGTTGAGTTTCTAATCTGTTGTATTATAGTTGAATAACACCTTTTCATGAATTTTGATGCAAGCATGCATGAAGTAAAATAATTGAGTGAGTCATTATGAAGTCGAACATAATAATAAGTATTATGTCCCACAACGGCCATATGATCAAGACAGATGCAAGCCCAGAATAAATGGCATTGCAAGGAGCTGCAGTCAGATTAAAGTCCTAATGCTAACACATATACTTGCAATGTAGACTGGCGAACTACAGTTGCATGAGGAAAAGGTTTAGTGAGCATAAAGCGCTGGTTACTACAAAGACAGTACTAAAATATTGTGTCATAAGCATTTTCTATCTGCACCCTATATACATTAAATTTTTAGAGGATGCTATTTAGCTAAGCAAGTTTAAGCGACCTCCGGGCAGTGCAAGTTTAATTGACAAGAATATTTATTTAAAGAGCAAGCAAAAATGTGTTTTCAAGAGTAGCAGTATTTTCAACTGCACGCATTTTTATAGTTGTATGAACTCCGCTTTGCAAAACTGCGTTGTGATTTGCACATTCAGTTTGCAACAAATCGGTGATTATGCCCGTATACTTTTTTGTATCTTTCCATAATCTTCTGTTTTGATTTAGCTGGGCCTCAAATCATTTCGGAAGGTTTATGAGCTGTGCTGACAGAAAAGGTTTGAGTGGTGTGTTCAATTTTCCATGTCATCACAGCAGTAGATTGACATTAGCGGATAGATAATGGTTAGGAGAGGTTTGGGGATTGTATTGGCGTCACGTGATGTCCCCCTGATCGTTCTTAAAAAGTACTGCCGCACATACAACAAAACTGAACTTTCCAGGAAGTCAGGTTATGGAGCTAAATCAACAGTAGATTTTTCATAGAAAGCATGATTTTTTTTTTTTGTTACCAGGCGAAACCGTTGGCAAAATACTTTCGACAAGAGAGCCACCGCATGTGAGTAGAAGAATGAAAACGCGAACAAAAATAAAAATAAATTTATGTTTATTCGAGGGCTGCCTCCTGGTGGCACGAGCGTTCTGTTGTGTAGTAACCACTCGTCGCGCCGCATCCTTTCACAACGTTGGGTACTAGTAGTGGATACTTTATTGTAGGCTCTATAAAACAAAATAACGATTGTTAGGCTAGGTTGGCGTGCACAAACGCCACCGTTAGTGCGAATCCAGTCTTGGGGGGCTGCAGAATAAGCATCACCGAGATTAGAAAATGAATCGGATTACACGCTCTAGATGGCGCCACAGTACCAACATGTGTAGAGTTACTTGATATGCTACCTTTACAGTAACTCTAAACGTGTGGTACGAAAATGCATTTTGAAAAGAACGAACACAACACAGCCTGCGAACGAGGATATGTATACGCCAGCAAGCAACTAAACATGGAAAGGCATGCCGCGTTTTTAGCGAGCTAACAATATGCGACGGGCGGTGGGCGCCGGCGTTGACGTATAACTAGTCTTGCATGCAAGCTGAGAAGTAACCCTGCCCAAAGTGTATGTGTGCATTTTACACAGTGTGACCGTGGGAGCGTCTTCTAAGGTTCTACTCGACGCACGTGGTTCATAGTAACCATGCTAACGACGCTGTTAAAAAGAGCGGTAGTGAACTGTGTGAAGACCACCATGAGGTGACAATGCCGGAATGTCTTTATGGGACGCGTGCTGTGATTGGAAGTGGTCGTTGACGTCAGCAGGCGAGCGAAATACGAAAGAGAACGTTTCTCCTCGTCGTCTGCTCGAGTTTTGAAATTTGAGGACTCATAACTTCACTGTTCGTGCACCAGTTTCTATCATTCTTGCTGAATTCGTCTCAGTAATCATCGCTACACGTGTGCCGGTGCTAAATAGGGCTGTTCAAAAAGTGTCGCAGGGCCCCTTTAAGGAATACGGAAAGGGAGATAAATGATATACTTATAAAATGCAATGAATGTTTACTAATGCAGCACATACATATTATTTTTATATTTTTTTTCATGGAGGACGTCATAATTAAACGTATACCACTAGAAGACGGGGTTTGAGTTAAAGTCGCACCAAGGTAGTTCGCGTGGCAGTCACCTGTTTGGCCCCAGCGACACATATTTTTTATTTGTTACAGTCTTGATTCAATTCAAACAAATACATAAGACACCAGCGCACTAACCAATTGTATGTTGCCAAGAGAAGCAATCAGAACTCGGGTCAGTCAGATTCCGGTTTTCTCCAATCATTCGGCTAATAGAGATTCGCGGACATTTCTCCATATCGACTTTGTGTCTTCATCCGCGTGACGTATGGCAATTCTCAACAACCGTGTACTATGTAGGCCCAGAAGTATCGAATACATGCTTTAATTTGTCAACAGATCGTCTTAAAAAAAACTTCCCACTCTTCCTCTGCCGCAGATGGGGGGGGGGGGGGGTCAAACATGCAATGAATTCAAACTCGGTTATTTAGAAAAGCTAGGTTATTTCGAAATCCTGCCTAATGGGACTCTTTCTTGGGTAGGTCGTCTGCACATACGCACCGGGGTCGACGAGACATGCGCCGTGCTTTTCGGAGACGAAAACGCGACGATAGGTTAGAGTAATGCTACCTTTAGTTGGGAGCATACACAGTTACTCTACGATGGATGAATGGATGGATTGATATGGCTGTACCCTTTAGATCGCGCGGCGGCTAGCGCCTCCTAGCCGTAATACTTAGTGAACCCAAAACTAGATATATCTCTTGTTTTTTTTTTTCCCTTTGAGAAGTGAAGTTAGGTACTGGTACTTTGCAGTGAAAGATTTAATTATTACTCGTGCCTTGATTGTAGTCCCTAGTCAGATAACCTCCTAATTATTTCTACTCGCTTAAGGTCTTATTTTGCTTTCCCTGGCCAGTGGCGTACCAACTTTTCGAGAGAGAGGGGGGGGGGGGGACAAGCCTGCCTATGTGTGTGTTTGTGTGTGTGTAAGATCCTACAAGAAAAATTATCACAGTGGTATTGTTGGCAAATTTTTGCTATATGTTGTCATTTATCTTCGTAACAATTTCATTCTTCCATAAGAACATAATTGAGTGAAGAGATGGAAAACAGTGTTGTAATGGAAAACTACGCATTACTCGTTGGTTTCCCCAGCGTGCAGCCAAGAGTGACCACTGTCGAGAGTTGGGGGGCTCAACTCCCCCCCCCCAACTTTTCTCAGTGGGGGGCTCGCGCCCCCCTTGCCCTCCTCCCGGCTGATATGCCTATGTCCCTGTTCCTAAACCCCAGTGCTTCCACATACAGTGTAATACAAGGGGGCAGTGTACTCACTGCCCTATCCCTGCGCTGCGCCGCCATGGCCCTCCCCGCGTCGACAGATTGGGCACCCGCCAGGGGCGCTGCCACAAGTTTCTCCTGTACGCATATGATATAGTGCATTAATGTACGCAGATGATATAGTGCTAATGGCCAACAACAAGGAAGATTTGCACAGAATGATGGACATCTGCGGCAATGAGGGAGATAGGTTAGATTTCAGATTCAGTAAGGAAAAATCAGCAGTCATGATTTTCAATGATAACGAAGGTAGTGAGCTTAGAATACAGGAGGTCACGCTAGAGATAACAGATAAATACAAATATCTGGGCGTATGCATAAGCAATGGGACCGAGTATCTGAGGGAACACGAAATATACGTGACGACTAAAGGTAACAGGAATGCAGCAGTCATGAAAAATAGGGCACTGTGGAATTACAATAGGTATGATGTTGTGAGAGGAATATGGAAATGGGTCATGGTTCCTGGGCTGACGTTCGGCAATGCGGTCTTGTGCATGAGATCAGAAGTTCAAGCAAGATTAGAAATTAAGCAACGTGGAATAGGTAGGCTTGCTTACCTAGCTATTCCACGGGAATACACCAAATCAGGGAGTACAAGGTGATATGGGATGGACATCATTTGAGGGCAGGGAAGCTAGCAGCAAGATAAAATTTGAGAAGCGATTGAGAGAAATGGGGGAGGAGCGTTGGGCTAGGAAGGTTTTCAGCTACTTGTACATGAAGAATGTCGATACAAAATGGATGAAGCGAACCAGGAAATTGACTGGTAAATACTTAGAAAACAGCAGGTGGCCAAACCAAAAAGAACTATCGGTTAAGAAGAAAGTGAAGGAAACGGAGACTGACATGTGGAGAATGGACATGATTAAGAAGTCCGCACTAGAGATCTATCGAACTTTTAACCAGGAAATTGCCAAGGAAAGGATCTATGATAATACTCGGGGTAGTTCTCTACTGTTTGAGGCCAGGACGGGACTACTGCGAACCAAGACATATCGGGCCAAATACGAAGGGGTAGACCCAGTATCCAGTGCGTGTGGAGAGGAATAAGAAATTGCCGAACACTTGATAATGTTCTGTAAAGGGCTTCACCCTATAGTTCAGGATGATGGCGCAGAGTTTTTCAAAGCACTGGGGTTTAGGGACAGGGAGGGCAAAATAGACTTTAAGCGGGTAGACTTAACTAGAAGGAGGTTATCTGATTGGTGGCTAAAGTCAAGGCACGAGTGAAAATTAAACCCTTCACTGCAAAGTACGAATCCTCAAACTCACCTTTTAAAGAAAAAAATCTAGTTTTTGGTTCATTAAGTATTACGGCTTGGTGGCGCTAGCCACCGCCCGATCTACAGGGTACAGCCATATCCATCCATCCATCCATCCTGACCGATATGCGGAGAATTGGCATGATTAAGAAGTCCGCGCTAGAGATCTATCGGACTTTTAAGCAGGAAATTGCCAAGGAAAGGATATATGATAATACTCGGGGTAGTTCTCTATTGTTTGAGGCCAGGACAGGAGTATTGCGAACCAAGACATATCGGGCCTAATACGAAGGGTGTTACGACCGTCATCAATATTGACGTTTTTCGGCCTTTGTGAAAAGGAGCGAAAATATTTCGACGCATTCCAAGCGAGGGTGTGCCGTCAAGACGGATTAATTTCCTCTCGGCAAAACCTGAAGGAGGGGTTCGGGACTGGTTCGCACAGAGAAAAGGCACCAGCCAAGAGAGGCCATTGTGAGCTCGACTCAAGAAAGGCCATTGTGTTTGCTGCAAGCAAAGCTTTCGAGGCAGACAAGGAGGCAGCTGGGCCATTTTCAAGGTCACCGAGGATTTGGAAATCTCGGAACCAGCATGGTATTTGCAGGTAAGGCTGCAAGCTAAAGCCAAATTGGTTGTGGCTGCATCTTGCGAGGACAAGCAGAGCCCCGGGATATGGTGGTAGTGGTTAGAAGATGAGAAAAGGCACCTAATTTCTGCAACCCGGTCGGGAGCACAGCGCAGTGCCCCGGGATATGTGCTGCTACGCCACAGCTTCTAGCAAACAACCAGGAGTGGAATGTGGGGGTGAAGAAAAGGATAATGTACTATGTGCTGCAGCCCTTGCGGGAGCCCGCCTCAGTGACGAGGGATTAGTTGACTATTCCTTTTCCCCTTTCTCCATAGGATCGGCTGAATGGGGTGGCATATTTTGAAGATATGCTGGCCCACCACTACATTGTCCTACCCAAGCAGTCAGGCAAGTTTGACACGTGTACTTGCAGCTGGTTTTTCGAACCTCACCCAGCTGCCAGAAGAATCTTCGAAGCCAATATCATCGGACGTGCGCGAAACTTGGTGACGGGTGCGAAAACGTCGGTGCAGTGCATTTGCGACCATATTTGGGCAGCGTGTAGACTGTGCCCTCTCCTCATGCATTGTGTGGTGCCTTTCCTCTCTTTCGTGGGTGGAGCACCTAGACCATGGAGCGCCCTATGGCGGGAGCCGCGGACAATGCGCCCAGGGTTGGCAACGAGGCGCTATATAAGGCGAAGATTTTCGTATATTTGAAGTTCTACAGTTCAACAGCTCTCATGTACAGTCCTGATCACTTGATCACCTCCTTTCTAATTCTCAGTTACTAACCATGTAAATAAATTGTCATTTTTACGAGCGCCTCATCTCACTTGTTCGACGATGGGCTCTTGGACGGGGGCCCGCTCCCAAACTGAGAACCGCGGGACCCGGAGTCCCAACAAGGGGTAGACACGGTATGCAGCGTTGTGGAGAGGAAGAAACTGCCGAACACTTGGTAATGTTCTGTAAAGGGCTTCACCCGGTAGTTCAGGATGATGGCGCAGAGTTTCTCAAAGCAGTGGGGTTTAGGGACAGGGAGGGCAAAATAGACTAAGCGGGTAGAACTAACTAGAAGGAGGTTATTTGACTGGTGGCTGAAGTCAAGGCACGGGTGAAAATTAAACCCTTCACTGCAAAGTACAGGTCCTCAACCTCACTATTTAAAGGAAAAAATAAATAAATCTAGTTTTTGGTTCACGAAGTATTACGGCTTGGTGACGTTAGCCACAGCCCGATCTAAAGGATACAGCCATATCAATCCATCCATCCATCCTGAAAACTTCTCTTGCTGTGTGTGAAGCGCGTACTCGTGTTCCTGGCGTTTCGTTGGTTGCGCTGCAGTTTGGGGGATATTAAACACAGGGATGGATGCACGGAGAAGCCCTTCACATTGACGCAACAGATAAATAAATAATGTACACATATATAGAGTGGGCCAGATATCTTGTACGTTATTTTTTTGTAGTTTTTAGCTTGCCCAAGTATTTGAAGCTTCTTGTTCACACCATTGATTCATTTGAAGGACCTTTGTTGGT